>NW_009647418.1:3925748-3933206 GCF_000708025.1 Charadrius vociferus
GAGGCCCCGGGTTACAGGGGAGGGGCGGCGGCGGCCGGTTGAGGAAACTCGGGAGGGAATCGGGAGCGGGAAGCGCTGGAGAGGTGTCGGGGTGCTGCCGGGCTCTTCTCTGCCCGGTGCTGCTCGCTGGCCTCTCCTGAGCAGCAGGGTGGGTGGAATCTCTGGTGTGATGCAGATCGGTGGGAGTGCCAGCGCCCGTGAAGGCTGCTTTGCCTGAGCGCGCCCCTGCCCCAAAGCCGGGCTTAGAATCGTAGAATCGTAGAATCGCTGAGGTTGGAAGGGACCTTTAAGATCATCGAGTCCAACCATTAACCTAACCTGACAAAACCACTTCTAAACCATGTCCCCAAGTACCACCTCTACTCATTTTTTAAACACCTCCAGGGATGGCGACTCCACCCCCTCCCTGGACAGCCTCTTCCAATGTTTGATAACCATTTCAGTGAAAATTTTTTTCCTAATATCCACCCTAAACCTCTCCTGGCATAACTTCAACCCATTTCCTCTCATCCTGTCACTTGTCCCCAGGGAGAAGAGGTCAGCCCCCACCTCTCTACCCCCTCCTGTCAGGGAGCTGTAGAGAGCGAGGAGGTCTCCCTTCAGCCTCCTCTTCTCCAGGCTGAACACCCCCAGGTCCCTCAGCCGCTCCTCACCAGACGTGTCCTCCAGACCCCTCACCAGCTCCGTCGCCCCCCTCTGGACACGCTCCAACACCTCAACATCCTTCTTGTCGTGAGGGGCCCAAAACTGAACACAGCTCACCACAACTTGCTCAGGAGCCCAACCCACACGCGATCCCCCGGGCTGGGAGCCGCGGTTCCCCGGACCCTCCATGGAGCAGAGGGGGTGCATGGGGCTCAGGGAGAAGCAGGAACCCCCCCCAACCCCATGGCAAACTGGGGGTTTCACAGAGGTCACCATGCTAAGCCAGACTTGGTCCTCCTGCGGCGCTCCCGGGGCACCAGCAGCTCCTCCTCGGCCACCAGCCCCACCGCAGGTCTGTGCTCATGTTCACACCGGGCAAGATGCACGGTCCAGGCTTGGAAGCAGGAGGAAGAATGGCTTGTGGTGCTAAAGGGACTTTCTCACGCTGAAATGAGACGAAAGGGGGTTTCCCCGCTGTGCCTGCGTGCGGAGGGGGCTCCGGGAGCGTTTCGGAGGCGCTTGTGGCCGCGTCGCTCCATTAATGTGAACTGACGTTTAGCGAATCCTCACCAGATGGTCCGCGAGCCCAAGCTGTCAGTCACCATAAAAACCCCAAGCACCGCTCCCGTCCCCGGCCATATGCAACGCGTCCACCGCCATTAACCTCCGCCGGCGCTGCCGCCTCCCCGCGCCCGGCCACGACGGGGGCCGTGAGTCCCGGGGAAGGGATGCCGGGCCTCGGGCATCGCTGGCTTTAGCTGCTCGTAGGTGGTTTGGAAATATCATCTTTCCCCTTTTTTAAATCCCGCTTGGGAAGGCTCAGCGGCGGTTAACAGGAGCCAGCGCAGAGCAGAGCTGGCAGCTGGAAGGGATGCGGTGCCACCACAGGAGCATCTCGGCGGCTCCCGAGCAGGATGGTGCTGAGAAATCCTCCAGCTTGAGAAATCCCCCAGCTTGAGAAATCCCCCGAGCCCGACGTGCCCGTGGGGCCTGGGGAGCCTCGGGGGACGGGTGCTGAGCGCCTGCCTCGCTCCCCTGCTCCTCGCCAAAGCACCCGCTGCTTCCCCGGGCCGTCTGGCGGGAGCAGGCGGATTTTAACAGCGGTGATAATTAAGTAGGGGACGGCTTAACAAGGCGGCTGTGGAGGCTCTGCCACTTGAAATCGTTCCGGAGGGAATACTGCTCCTAAAATCAGCTCTTGTTTAGCTAGTGTGATGCGCGGCTCTAGCGTGCTGGGGCGATGCGCATCCCTCCTTCTCCTCCTCCTTCTTCTCTTCCTCCTCCTCCTCCTCCCTCTCCCGGCCGCGCCGATGGAGCTGCAGGGTCGGGCCCAGGGGACAGCCCCATCTGCCGGGTAATGGCTTCGGCTCGTCTGCATCCCCGTGCGAAGCCGCATCTCCTGCCTCAAATCTGAGCGCATTTTTGGATGGTGAAGCCGGGGAGGGAGGCAAGCACTGTCCCCCGCCGGGCACTGCCCGGCATCGCTTCCTCCCTGCCACATCCATCTCGGGTCCTTTGCTGGATGTCTCCGGCCATTCCCAGCCGGGCTGGGCTCCCCTGTGACACACGGAGCAAGCGATGTCACGGAGAAATGGGGACCGTCCACCCCAAGCACGCAGCTGAAGATGTCCTTATATCTTCCGACACCGGCGCAGTTGTCCCAGGGGTGGTAAGCGTGGGCCACCCTTCCTGAAGCTGCTGTCACCGATATCCCGGGCTCACATCGCCCAGCTGGAAAATCAAGGGCAGATCTTTGTTTCAAGCATCACTCCGTGGAAACACTTCCGTTCTGCCTTTGACTTGCTAAACCGGTGGCGGTGGGTGCCGGGAGAGCCCGGTGAGGGGCTGGGGCTGCTCGAATGGAGGGAAGGGAGGATGGACGGACGGAGGTTTTCCCCCCTCGATGGACCAGCAGTGACGATCCCGGCTCACAGGAACTGGGACCTGATGGGGGATTCGCTGAGATGCTCCTTGGGGGTGTGGGGGGGTCATTAGAGACCCAACGCCATTGCTGTCGGGGAGGGGGAGCAGCCCTGAGCGCACTCTGTGGGTCAGGGCGGCATCGCAGGGGGATGACCCGTGTCCCCACGCAAACGGGGTCACCCGCTGTCCCCAAGCGCGGGCGCAGCGCCCCAGGGGGGTCCCTGCTTGCGCCCCATGCCCGCACCCGACGGGGACCCAACGCGGTTCGTGCGCGTGTGCTGCGCCACAGCCGAGAGCTGCGGCGCTCTCTGGAAGACCAAACTTTACGTTAAGCTTGACATTAAGATGTTAAACATGAATTTACAACGCCAACGGCCCCGCTGACCAGCCGGGAAGAGTGAGAGGTTTGGGGAATTTAACGACTGTTGCTGGGTGGATCTGCGTGTCTGTTCACACGCGTGTTTCCAACGTGCTCCGAAATGCCTCTTGGCCCCGCGAAAGCTGCGTGCTGGGGCAGGTCCCCCCCGCGCTGCTCAGCACCCTCCGGCGAGCTGTCCCCAACCCGACCACGTGCCTTCCAGCATCTCCCCCTCCTCGCTTCTCCTCCTCTTATTGTCCTCGTATCTCCCTAATTATTCCAGTCGCCTTCCTAATAAGTTGGAGCGCGCGTATGTCAAGAGCAATGGATTGAAGGTAATGCACATCAGTCACCGGCTCCGTGCAAACGACTCAGAGTAATCCCGCACCGGTTAGATCTGTCACAACCCAAATGAGCTGACCTGCCGAAACCTGCTCAGCGCTGCGGAAATGCCACGTTATGCTGAGAGTAATTGGGAGCGATGAGTTATGACTCTTTGGCGGTTAAAGTTAGCAGGATCGTTTCTTCCAAGCTTTCTCCTCCGCCTTCCTCCGGGCTGGCGCTTGGTGGGGTCTGCGCCGTGCAGGGCGGTGGGGAAAAGGGGGGTGTCTATGTGTGGGGCACGTGGAGTTGGTTCAGGGATTCCCCCGACAGATGCCGAATGCAAGCAGGAGGTGAGAAATGTTAGCCCGTGTCGTGGTTCGGTATTGGTTTGGCGCAATGCGCGGATGCTCTGTTATTAGAGGGATGATTTGGTGTGTGATGGAGACACGGAGGTGGAAGGAGAGACACAGGGTGGTAACAATACAGGGGAAGATGCACCCTGCTTGCCCAGAGCCATGGCTTCACTCTTCCCTCCCCTCCGCTCCTGCCCGGTCTTGTGGTCCCCAGCATCCCGGTGCTCTCCCAAAGCCTTGGCCGGGGGGCTGGGGCCAGAGCCCTGGGGGGCACGGCTGGAGGGGGGTTTGGTGCTGTGAAAAACAACTCCTCGGCTTGGGATCCAACGCCCCCGAAGGGACAGGAGCCTCTCCTTTTGTGTCCCCAGGGTGGGACTCTGCAGCAGCGGCTCAAAGCCAGAGGCCACCGCGTGAGCTCCGGGATTTCTCCGGGACGGGAATGCCCCGTGGCAGCGTCCTGCAGAAGATGCGCCGAGAGTGGAGCAGATGTTTCAGGATAACGAAAAGCGAAAGATTGCCGTTGCATTCATTGAATGTCTGCGTGCCTGAAACAGGGAGCGAGGGCGACCAGCGCGGTTTTGGATTCCAAGCCGGCTCTGCCATTGCCCCCAGGCTGGTGGGACACACTTTCCCTGGGGCACCTGTGCCGCGTGGCTCACCTGCACCTCCTCTGCCAGAAGGGGTTCGTGAACACCTCGTTAGCTGATTACGGGCTGGCTAATCCCACCAGCTCCTGAAACCCCCATCCTCCTCGGGCAGTGAGGATGCTGAGCATCCCTGCGCCGGCGCCACATCCCTCTGTCGCCGGCAATACACCTTCCTGGCAGCAAACGCTCAGCTGGGAGCAGGAGTGAGGCGCTAATGAGGGCACTAACGAGGGCACCTAACGAGGAGACCGAGTGGGGACAGGGCGCTCGCCCCTACCGAGAGCCCACAGCCAACGTGGAGCATTGCAACGGGCACACAGGCAAGGAGATGGCTGTTTGTTTTCGGGTTATTGGGAAAGGCTACACTTGTCAAATAAATGATTTCAGCGTAACTATTTATTCAGCTCTATTCCCTCTGTACCACATCTTCATTTGCTCTCGGCACAGGCATCAGCCTTTGCTTTGCCAAGTGTTAGCGCTCGGCAAATATCCCCTGCCTTGATGTCTGGGACTGGGGAAAACGAGCTGCTGGCCGAAGAAAATTTGTTTTAAAGTGTATTTCTCCATTCTGCCCACCCCATCGCTCCTGGCGGGGCAAAGCGAAGGGGGTGGGTTATTTTGCCGCATAACTCCTCTCTTTTTGGAGCCGCTTTGCTCAGTTTTGAGGCCGGCGGGAAGGCAGAGGACGGAGGGGAGAAGCCTCGGCGCGGAGCCACAGCATCCTTCCTATCCGCGGTGTTTTCTGGGCATTACCTACCTTTCCTTGCACGTTGTACCCAGAGCACGTGTTTCTAAAGCCAAACGAACAGGGCGCATCGCTGAACATCCCTATTTTGGGGAAAAAATAAAAAAAGAGGGTGGGAATTGGTGGGCTCAGCCCCGGCTGGTTCTTACCCCCCTCTCCTCTACCCTCCCCCCAGCACGATACATCGGCTGCTACGTGGACAACACTCGCCGGCGAACGCTGCGCGGCGTGTCCTTCTTTGACTACAAGAAGATGACAGTCTTCCGTTGCCAGGACAACTGTGCCGAACGGTAGGGTGGGCGACGGGCACCGCGTCTTCATCAATTCCCGCACACCGCCAGCGTTTCTGCGCTGTCACCGTTCCCCGCCCCGGCTGCTCCCTTCCCCTTCCTCCCGCCTGCCTTCTTTTTTTCTTTTGATTTATGTCATTTTGAGATATATATATATATAATTATTATTTTTTAATTCACTGGTGTTTTCCAGGACCCCAGTTTCTTCCTCTGGGAAAAGCTTGGGAGGGATGATGGGCTCCATCCTCCATCCAGGGGGGTGTAAGGGTTCCAGTTGGGTGCTGGGGGTGCCTTGAGCACTTCTATCCACCCAGGGATGGCCCCACCAAAACGCTGTCCCCCACCAAAAGAGCCTCCTTAGACCTTCCCAGCTGCCAAAGTGCATCCGTGAGCAGGTGGAGAGACACACTCACTGCTTGCTGCAGAAGTTTTCTCCTTTCCCCAGTGTTATGTGAAGGATGTGCCCCAAACATAGGATGGTTTGGGTTGGAAGGGACCTTGAAGATCATCTCATTCCAACTCCCCTGCCCTGGGCAGGGCCACCTCCCACCAGCCCAGGTTGCTCCAAGCCCCATCCAACCTGGCCTTGAACACCTCCAGGGATGGAGCTTCCATAACTTCTCTGGGCAGCTTCGACACGGTCCGTGCCGGCGGGGCACATTGCAGGCAGTTTGCTGCCTCCAAAATCCCCCAGAGCTGAAGCCCATCGGTGCAGCATCCCACGGCACCTGGGGACGATGCTGCAAAGGACCATCGCTGATGGCTGGGGGTCCCCACCATAGGGCTCATCCTCCTCAGCACGGTGCTTGACGCGATGGATGTGTGCCGTGAGCTGAGCCGGCTGCTGCGGCGCATCTTCAGCAGTGCCGAGGTGGGGCTGATCCGTGCCAGAGCCGCCCTGCGGTGCCGGCAGCCCTGCAGCGGGACTTGCCGGTGCTCTCCAGTGGGTTTCCAGCTCCGCTGGCACTTGGTGAGCACCCACCTGCGCTGTAATCCTCCCCCTTTCAAATCCAACCCGTACTGAGCAGCACAGCTCCGTGCTGTGAAGCCGAGCAAAGTCCCCATCACTTATTCCTGCTCCGCCAACACCGGATACATCCTCCCTGTCTGGGAGACGTGTCGCTGTCTCCTGCTTTGTGATTTCTGTGGTCTGTGGAGCCGTTTCCTTTAAGAGAGTACAGTAGGATAGGATAGGATAGAACAGAGTAGAATAAGAATAGAATAGAACGGAATAGAATAGAATAAAATAAACTAGAATAGAATAGAATAAAATAAACTAGAATAGAATAGAATAAAATAAACTAGAATAGAATAGAATAAAATAAACTAGAATAGAATAGAATAAAATAAACTAGAATAGAATAGAATAAAATAAACTAGAATAGAATAGAATAAAATAAACTAGAATAGAATAGAATAAAATAAACTAGAATAGAATAGAATAAAATAAACTAGAATAGAATAGAATAAAATAAACTAGAATAGAATAGAATAAAATAAACTAGAATAGAATAGAATAAAATAAACTAGAATAGAATAGAATAAAATAAACTAGAATAGAATAGAATAAAATAAACTAGAATAGAATAGAATAAAATAAACTAGAATAGAATAGAATAAAATAAACTAGAATAGAATAGAATAAAATAAACTAGAATAGAATAGAATAAAATAAACTAGAATAGAATAGAATAATTTTCAGTTGGAAGGGACCTACAATGATCATTCAGTCCAACAATGCATCCTTGGGATGCAGTGCTGCCTCCAGCGCTGGCCGTGAGCTGGCTGCAGTGGGGATGCTCCCGCAAAAGCCCGTGGAGGCGGGGGGATGCCCGGGGGTGTGCTGAGCCCCGCCATTTCCCTCTCCCCAGGGGCTACCTCTACGCAGGGCTGGAGTTTGGCGCCGAGTGTTACTGTGGACACAAGATCCAGGCGTCCAACGCCAGCGAGTCCGAATGCAACATGGCGTGCAAGGGGGAGAGGAGCAACACCTGCGGTGGGGTCAACCGCCTCTCCATCTACCGCCTGGAGCTGGCCCAGGAGTCCGCCAGGAGATGTAAGTTGGCGGCATCAATGCAGGTCCCGGTTCGGGAACCCCTGGCGGTGCCAGCACAGGGGAGCGCCGGTGTCCCCGTGCTGCGTAAGCCGAGTCATGGCTCGGGAGAGGCGGTCT
>NW_009647418.1:3933222-3934892 GCF_000708025.1 Charadrius vociferus
GGTCTATGGATGGGGTAGTTTTGCTCCTGCGAACCATAAGGATCCCCCAGCAGGGATGGCCACCGACTGGGGCTGGGTGGGGTGGGGAGCCCCAAGGACCCCACCAGGAATTCAGGGCATGACAGAATCATTCAGGTTGAAAAGACCTTGAAGATCATTGAGTCCAACCGTTACCCCAGCACTGCCCAGTCCACCACTAACCCACGTCCCTCAGCGCCACATCTGCCCGTCTTTTAAATCCCTCTGGGGATGGTGCCTCCACCTCTTCCCTGGGCAGCCTCTTCCAATGCTTAACAACCCTTTCGGTGAAGAATTTTTTTCTAATATCCATCCTAAACCTCTCCTGGTGCAACTTGAGGCCATTTCCTCTTGTCCTATCTCTTGTTACTTGGGAGAAGAGGTCAGCATCTCCCTTGCTCCAGCCTCCTGTCAGGGAGCTGTAGAGAGCGAGAAGGTCTCCCCTCAGCCTCCTCTTCTCCAGGCTGAACACCCCCAGGTCCCTCAGCCGCTCCTCATCAGATGTGTCCTCCAGACCCCTCACCAGCTCCCTTGCCCTTCTCTGGACACGCTCCAACACCTCAACGTCCTTGTCGTGAGGGGCCCAAAACTGAACACAGTATCTGAGTATTTTGGGAGACTTTGGATGAAGATCCCTTTCCTGGTGGCCAAACAGGGTCGTCATCATGTTCCATGTGTGCTGCCGATGGAGCTGGCTGCTGGATGAAGGATGTGCGGGAGCTCCAGAAGGAGCCAAGGATGCTCCCAATTAGGCAGCACTATAATTACCCACATTTGTTGCTTTTTTTTCCTTGTCCCCAAGCAATGGGAAAGAGGGTGGTGGCGTTCAGAGCTCCCACCGTGAGTCACCCGGTGGAGGAGCAGCCCCGGAGAGGGGCCGAGGGTGCTGGGTGACATGTAGCGGCACGCGAGGACCTGGGATGGGAACCCTCAGGGCACCGATGCCGGGGAAGGGGACCAGCCCCGGCCCTGCTCTCCTCACTGGCTCCATCCCCCCCACCGCACTGGGATCACTGAGCTGATAAAAATAGGGAGGAAAAAATTAAATCTGACTTTGCTGCCGGGAGCTTCTGCTCTCGTTTTGCAGCGTAAGCAGCCGGGCGAGCTTGTTAAACGTGGCTTCGTGGCCGGAGGGTGAGGAGAGCTGGAGAAAAGCAGCCGCTGTGCCGATGGGCGGCTGGAGAGGAGCGGTGGAGGACGGGGATGGGGACACCGGGGCACGCAGAGGCTCCCGAGGTTGGGGCGTGCGGGTTGGCAGTGGCATCATTATTTGGGATGCAGCCGCTGCTCCTGGCGGCCGGGCCGGCATCACTCTCAGCGCCGCGGTGGCCTCTCTCCCTCGCAGACGGCAGCGCAATATTTCGGGGGTGTTTCCGCCGGCCGGACAACGTCTCCATCGCCCTGCCCGTCAGCCAGCTCATGCTCAACATGTCGGTGGACAAATGCGTGGACTTCTGCACTGAGAAGGTACCGGGGGACTAGGGGGGTGTGTGCAGGTCAACAGCTTCATCATCATCATCACGCCGGGTGAATTTTGATGTGATTTAGTGTCGTAATTATACGTATCCAAATTGCAAAGGATCAAATTGATTGTCGGTGTCTCTGCCACAGGGAGGGAATGGACAGCGTGTCCCCACAGAGGTAGCCCCCGC
>NW_009647418.1:3934944-3937050 GCF_000708025.1 Charadrius vociferus
ACCGGTGGGGGCGGAATTTGGGCAGGAGCATCGTGGGGTCCCACCCTGGTGCAGGGATGCTGCGGTGCAGTTTGCTCCTGGGGCGCAGTGCCTATAAGGAGGCAGGGGAAAGGCTGGCAGCGGGAATTGCTGCAGTATTTATTAATTAAAATTAGGTAAATGATCAGGCAGAGGATAAGAAAAACCTGCAGGTGGGGACAGTCATGTCCTCCCTTCGTGGCCTCCCTGGCAGAGGGTGGTGGGGAATAAACCATCACCCCAGTTAAATATGAGCGGCTGCTCCGCCGCTGGCTCCGCTTTCCCGTCGTCGCCGGGAGAACTCGGGGCCGGGAGGTGGAAATAACCGGAGCCCCTCGATTAACCCGGCGCTGGCGCAGCCCGGTGGTAAATCGCCTGTCAGCCGCCAAATGGACCTCGTAACTCTGGGCTTGGAAACACCGGTGAGGCTGCCGTGGGGCCGTCCGATGGCTTTTAGCAACCTCAGGGCAGGTGGTACGCTCACAGATGATGTGCCACGGCTCTGCCGGCAGCACCGGCACCCGGTGCGTTGCTCTCTATGCCGGCAGGCAGCTCGGCCGTGCCACGGGAAAGTTGGGGCTTGGGTGTTTTTAGGTGGCTGCAATGAGCTGCTTGTGCAAATGGCTGGAAGGATGCAGCAACCAGCTCCAAGGATGCAGCAACCAGCTCCAAGGATGCAGCAACAAGCTCAAAGGATGCAGCAACCAGTTCAAAGGATGCTGCAACCAGTTTGAAGGATGCTGCAAACTGCCTGAAGGATGCTGCAAACTGCCCTGCGCTGTACCACGGGGCCGGGGTGGCGAGGATGGGCTCAGGGGGCACAAGAATTGTCTGCTGCAGGGACTGGGGCCGGTGTCACCGGCTGCCCTCTCTCTGCCCGTCCCCGCAGGAGTACCCGCTGTCGGCCCTGGCCGGGACCGCCTGCCGCTGCGGTTTCCCCACCACGCTCTTCACCCTGCACGAGCGCGAGGACGAGCAGCTCTGCGCCCAGAAATGCGCCGGTGAGGAGTTTGAGAGCTGTGGCACCGCCGAATACCTCCTTGTCTACCAGACCCAAGTGCAAGGTGAGCCGGCACCGAGCTCGTCCTTCCCGCTGCCGAGTGGGGGGACAGGCGGGGACCGCCCCGGCGTAGGTGCCGGCACCCATTTCCCAACCTCTTCCCGGCGACACCAGCGGAAAGCGCACGGGAGCTCGCAGCATCTATTTGGCTTTCATTAAAAATTGCCATTTATTTTAATTTCCTGGGAAATCAATCCTCCCCTGAACAAACAGCTTTAATTACTGCCTGACTCAGCTGCAGGGGAGAGCAGTTCGCCATCTGCCTCCAGCAGGATCCCTCCTTGCCGGCGCTTGTCCCTCCTTGTCACCGGCACTCCCGGTGAGCCGGAGCTTTGCCAGCCGGGGGGGAGCGAACTCCGGGGAAAAATACGGGGGGAAAAAAGCTGTGAGCAGGGAGAAAGTCCCTGCGAGGCTGCGCAGAGAGGGCTCCTGTCCCCCACCGCCCCGCAGGTCCCAGCGGCGGGACCAGTGGGGACAGGGAAGCACAAGGCGAGGGGAGACCTGTTACTGGGAGAGGAAAGGGCTGAATGGAGCACGTGAGGACCTAAATTCAGGTGGTTTTGCTTCAGAGCGGCTCGGTCTCAACACCATCCCCGTTTTGGTGTTTGAGGCTGCGCTGGAAACTCTTACGCGTTCACTGAAAAAGCGGGAGTGTCGCTTGGCAAACGCGCCCGTGTTACTCGGCGTCTCCCAGTCACGCAAGCAGCAAGCAGCCGGGAATGGCAGAGAGCTTCCTGCCCACTTCTGAGGACTTTTTGGGGTGTTCAAGACTCTTCAGGGGTGTCCCTATGTGCTTTAGGTAGGACGCCTTTCCCTAGAGCAGCCACCTCCTCGCGCCCTGCCCCAGCATCTTCCCGGGAGGCAGAAGGGCGGAGAGGAACCTAATGGAGTTCAACAAGGGCAAGTGGAGGGTACTGCGTCTGGGGAGGAATAACCCCCTGCATTGGTACAGGTTGGGGCTGACCTGCTGGAGAGCAGCTCTGTGGAAAAGGACCTGGGAGTCCTGGGGGACAACAGGATGCCCACGA
>NW_009647418.1:3937461-3943867 GCF_000708025.1 Charadrius vociferus
GCCTGGACGCCGTCCTGTGCCACTGCTGGAGGTGCCCCTGCTCTGGCGGGGGGGGGGCACTGGGGGAGCTCCAGAGCGACCTTCTGACCCCCACCAGTCTGGGATTCTGGGATTCTGTGAAAAAGAGGGAGATCTCTGTAGGAAAAGTACATTACTGTGTGGCAGCCCTGACGTACCCTGGCCGGTTCTCGCTGCAGACAACCGCTGCATGGACAGGAGGTTTCTCCCGACCCGTGCCAAGCAGCTGGTGGCCCTGGCCAGCTTCCCCGGCGCTGGCAACACCTGGGCACGCCACCTGATCGAGCTGGCTACCGGCTTCTACACCGGCAGCTACTACTTCGATGGGTCTCTCTACAACAAAGGTGAGAAGCGGGGGTCGCTGCCAGGGGTGCACCGGTCCCACCTGAGCCGGGAGAAGGTCCTGGTGCCATCCCCGTGGTCTGCAGGAAGGGGAGGGTAGAGCCGGGTACCGCCGATGCTGCTCCGGGGGATGGTTTGCGCTGGATGCGTGCTGGTTCAAAGGGCGTCAGAGGGACCTGACTTCGCATCTGTCCTGTCCGTAACCTCCCCACGCTGCCCACCGACCTTGGCCAGGACTCATTTGGGGCAGAACTGGGGGTTCTCCATCGCACTGGTGGTTTTTAGCCTGCTGTGAGTGTTGGAACTTTCTAGAGAAGGAACGGGAGCAGCTCCAGCCCTGGCAAGCAAAGCAATTCCTGCGTGTTTTGCCCCAGGAAAAAGCCGGTTGGGGTTTTGTGATGAGATTTCCCCGGGAGCTGGTGTTTGCGGGCTATGGCACTCTCATCCCGGGATGCGTGAAGTGAGAAGCAGATGAAAGCCACGGCTGCCTGGTGAGAGGGACGGATGCAGCCTTCCAGCTTCAGGATTTGGGAGCAGGTGGTGCTGGTGGCACCGCTATCCTGGAGGACAAACGTCCCCACGTGCTTCCCGAGTAGCTGCAGATAAAAATAGCCGTGCGTCAGGGCAGCCGGGGAACACCGCCACCCAAATGAATGAATATTCGCAGTGCAAAAAAAAAACGCCGATGAGCTCATGGCGGGGGATGGGGGAGGGAGCTGAGCTCTTTTGCCTCTTCTTCTCGGGCTGAAAGATTTGGTGGAGATCCGTCTTCTCGTCCTGGGCCAGGCAGGTATTTGCCCAGTAAATTTTTGACGGAGGAGAGATGCTGTGGCTCCCAACCCTTGTGCCCTCCGGGGCAAAGCAGCAGCATTGTCCCCACCGTATCGGTGCCGGGGCCGGCAGCACGTGGGCTTTGGGGACCCCGAATATAAGCAGCGAGTTGCAAGCCAAAAAAAAGCTTGAGACAGGCGTGAAGCTTTTTTGGGCAGAAACCACCTCCTCCCAGTAACCCACCATATTGCAAGGGGGAGGGAAAAGACCGCCTCCCCTATTTTATAGCCATTTACAATAGTTTTATACATAAAGCTGGAAGGTTTCTCCTGCTTTTCCTTCTCCTTCTGTGGCTCTGAGAGGAAATCCTCCATCCCTCCTCGGCCGTGGCGGAGCTGTTGTGTGTACCCGGGTACCCACATAGCTGGTGGGGACTGTACCCAGGGTACCCCTAAAGCTCCGCTTGCCCAACACCGTAGGCAGCGATGCACTTTTTTTTTTTTTTTCAAGATTTGCCAAATTCAGCCTTTTAGAGATGGAGATGCTCTGCGCTGAGGGAGGGAGCCCGGACTATATCAGCCCCCGGCGCTGGCACCCACTGGGGGTGCAGCCGGCGTCACGCGTCCCCCGGAGAGCATCCCCAGGGCGAAAGCCTTGGTGAGGTTTTGCTCATCCGACCGAGCACAGGTTTCGTGTTTATTCCGGGCTGAGCGCGTCGGAGGACCCGGAGGTATCCAGGCAACTGGCAGATTAGCCATCACACGTCCCCGCGTCGCACAGCGCGGCTGCGGAAAGCAAATTACACATCTATAATTGATGTAATACAGCTACTTACAGCTTATCTCCCCCCTCAGCTCAGCTCCGCTCCGCCGACACACTCTTCCCGGTTACTTTGGGTTGTGCTTTGCGGGGGCCGGTGGTGCGAAGGGGCCGGGAGCGATGCCAGGCTCAGCCTTGATGTTCCCTGCAGGGGACACGGGGGATGGCAGTCCCCTCTCTGGACCAACCCCCCACGGCATCACCGCAGCCCCTGGGCTCATCTGCATCCCCACCAGCATAAGCGTTTTTTACCTTTCTTAATTTATTGGGAGGGTTTAAATGCTGTGGCCAGGGAGGTTATAGCTATACAAATATGTTCTTGACCCCACCGATATACACATAAGGTATATCAATGCAGTTATTTCATGCCGGTGTGCTTTGCCCCGGAGAAGAGCTGGGCCGTGCCGTATCAGGCTGTTGCAGACCATCTCGCTGGGAAGAGCCGAGCACGGCCAGGGAGGGGACAGCCCCGCGCCCGCCACCCACCCTCTGGGACGGGCATGTGACATCATGGCTTGACTCATAGCTCAGGCAAATAAATGCTTTCCATCTGGGAGAGGGCTGCAAGTTCTACTTCAAGTCCCAACTGCTTTTATCCAACTGTAGTTTGCAACCTGATATTCCCCGCGTCGTTCCCTTTGCCCGACTCGCCTCTATTATTTTTATTAATGTCGGCCCTGGCCGCTTCTCAGGCGCCCGCTCGCTCTGTCTCGGCAGGCTTCAAGGGTGAGAGGGACCACTGGCGAAGCGGGAGGACAATCTGCATCAAAACCCACGAGAGCGGCCAGAAGGAGATCGAATCCTTCGATTCGGCCATCCTGCTCATCCGCAACCCCTACAAGGCTCTGATGGCGGAGTTCAACCGCAAATACGGGGGGCATATCGGCTTTGCGGGTCACCCCCACCGGGAAGGGGAAAGGGAACTGCTGCCCCTGCCCCGCTCCCACGGGTCGCGGGTGGGTTTGCTCCAGCCCGGCCACCGGAGCTGCAATGGTGGTGTTAAAGCCCAGCAGAGCCTGAGCTGGTCCCCATGGGAGAAGCCCGGGTTGTGCCACCCCTTTGGGGTCACCATGTCCGTCTCCTGACATGACCCACAGCATCACCTAGCATGGCTGAGGGCTCCTGAGCTGCTGGGACGGGACGGGATGGGAAGAGATGGGTTGGGATGGGAAGGGCTGGGATGGGATGGGATGGGATGGGACAGGATGGGACGGGATGGGACAGGATGGGACGGGATGGGACAGGATGGGACGGGATGGGACAGGATGGGACGGGATGGGACAGGATGGGACGGGATGGGACAGGATGGGACGGGATGGGACAGGACGGGATGGGACGGGGCGGGACGGGACGGGATGGGACAGGACGGGACGGGATGGGATGGGATGGGATGGGATGGGACAGAATGGGATGAGATGGGATGGGGTGGGATGGGGAAGCAGAGATGCTCAGCTGTTTGGTGCCATGTTGGGTGGCAGCAGAGAGGTGGTGGTGCCCAGGGACACATGTCCAACAGCAGCGGGGAGGGAATGGGTTGGGTGGGCAGGAACCCAAGGACCCAAACTCTGCCCTTTCTTTGGAGCAGCATTTCGAGGCCAAGGGCAGCTGGCCTGAACGCTTGGCTGGGCGGGTGGACAGCAAGGAGAGGTTAAAAACATAACAGGATCCATCAGATGTCTCCACCCATCACCTGATGGGCGCATGCGGTGGTGTGGGGCTGCAGCATCTCCCTGCTGCCACCCACGCCGGAGTCCAGCTGGACCACCCTGTGCCAGGGGGGGTGTCAGGAGGGGATGCGTAGCCCCACTCCCTGGCAGAGCCAAGCCCCGTTCTCTGTCCTTCCCCAAGGCAGAGGCGCAGGAGAACGGGCCCCGGCGGTGTGCGGGGCAGGGCCTGCAAAGCCCCCCGGGCTGGGGGAAGCCCCCTGTGCCACGCTCGTCCTCTCGCTGGCAGCGGGAGCGGTGGCAGCCGCCGGCCCGTCCCCACGGACCAGGCGGTGGCAGGAGGTTGTTCCTGTGCGCCCATCTGCTCCGGAGACACCACCTTTCCCACGCACAGGCGTATTGTGGAGGCTCGTTAATTATAGCAATTTACAAATTGCTGTTGTGGAATTGACTTCATTGGAAAGAGTTAAAATATTTAGCTTGATTGAACATCTGCTACCCTTAATTCAGAGTTTATTTAAGGGGAGCTTTTGCTGTTGTTGCTGCTATGTGCCTGGATTGCGTTATCGCCATGTGCTTGCAGCGCTGGAGATGGCCCAGCCCCGCTCTCCCATCCCCCAAAAAACCCGGGAAGAGATACGTCCCACTGCTTCCTCGGTGTTTTTTCCCCCTGGGCATGTCCCTGGGCTGGCATCGCCCCCCCCGTGGCGCGGTACGAGCCCCTTGCTAGGTTTTATCCCCATCTGCTGCACCCCAAAGCAAAGCGGCAAATTGCAGGAGGGGGAATGGCAGGACGATCCCTTCGCTGCACCGCAGCACCACGGGAACCCTCCTGAGTATTCCTGGTCCCAAACTCCCCCCCACACCTGTCCCACACCTCGTACCCCTCAGGGGTAAGGGGTGTCCAGGCAGAGGGGACCCTCCTCTCCACCCCGGCACAGTCCAACTTGGACGCGCGTCAAAATACATCACCAAATTCTTTCCAGAGGACGTATGGGCGTAATTAGCTGATGGGTTAATTAACCGTTGGAACAACTTGCCTGGAAAGATGGAGGTTTTCCATGGCTTGAGGACTTTAGCTGGGCTGGGGGGGTCGCTGAGAGCTGTGGGTGGGCACCAGGGAAGGGCTGGAGACCCCCCGCTCCCCCCCGTGGTGCTGACCCCCATGTGGGGGCTGAGCCCACGGAGGACCCCGGCCGTGGAGCCCCGGGGGTCCCCACGGGACCTTCAGCATCCACCCTGCCCTCCCACCGGCGCGGGAAGCAAACCCTCCGCAGGGACAGCTCGTTAGCACCAGGTTGGCAATTAGCGCTCGGGCGCGCGGTTAAATAAATAAATCACCCAGAGGGCAAAAGAAAAAAAAAAAAGTGATTATAAGTGATGAGTTCAGATGGGGCGCGGGGTCGTCCCCGTCCCCCCCCCCAAACCTTCCCTGCACAAAACCCTCTGCTCCCCGCAGCCCGCCTCGCCAAACCCTTTCCTTCTCCCGGGAACTCATTTTGGGGCAATTTTTGGAAAAAGCAGTGCCCTCTCGCAGCCTCTCCCACAGCCGATGGTACTTGGAGGGGGGGGGAATTTTCCTCCCCCCCTCCCCCCCGTTCTCAGCCCCGTGCGGAGCCCGCAGAGGCCATGGGTACCGTGAAACCCCCGTTCGGTTCCATGACATTAATTTTACGATATCCCTGGAGCGGTTCCAAAGCAAAGTTTTATGTGATATGATTACACAAGGTGAATTGTCCTGTAGCTGTTTAATGGAACAGATACTGTGTTTAATGATTCTTCGGGGAATTAAATACAGTTAAGCTATTAATCAGGCATTGGTTTCTGGGGGAGGACAAGAGGAAGAGGCAGATACCCAGAACTTTTATGCATCGTAAGAGAGATGTATACAGCACTGCCAGGAGAGTTGTGGCTTATTATTGATGTTTCATTATCCCGTTTATCACCTGGTTTTTATGGGAGGATCAATTAGTGAGAAGGGTAATTGAAAGATTTCAGGCGGAGGCGCAGGCGGTGGCCATAGGATGGGGGATGCAGGGGACACAGGGGACACGGAGGTGGGGGGGACACCCGCTAACCGTCTCCTCCGCTCCTTCCAGAGTGGCCGGAGTTTGTGGCCAACTACGCGCCGTGGTGGGCGACCCACACCCTCGACTGGCTGCGCTACGGCAAGAAGGTGCTGGTGGTGCACTTTGAGGACCTGAAGCGGGACCTCTTCGTGCAGCTGCAGCGGATGGTGGGGCTGCTGGGCATCGCCGCCTGCGAGGACAGGCTGCTCTGCGTCGAGGGACAGAAGGACGGCAACTTTAAGCGCTCCGGCTTGCGGAAGTTGGAGTACGACCCTTACACCCCCGAGATGAGGAAGATGATCAGCGCCTACATCAAAACGGTGGACACGGCTCTGAAACTCCAAAATCTGTCAGGGGTCCCGGATGACTACTACCCGAGATGATGGTGACGATGGCGGGGGGGACTTGACCCCGCATGGTGAGGAAAGGCTCGGTCTCCCCGGCCTCTGCCTACTTCCACCCAGTGGGTGGCTTTTCTTTTAAATTCTCCATCTGCTGCTATATTCGCTGTTAATCAACTCCCTGCATGAGCGAGGAATGGTCCCAGCCAGCGCTGAGCTTGCTTGGCCGATGCCGACGTGGAGCCATGAGTGAGGAATGGTCCCCAACCAGTGCTGAGCTTGCTTGGCCAATGCCGACGTGGAGCCATGAGTGAGGAATGGTCCCCAACCAGTGCTGAGCTTGCTTGGCCGATGCCGACCTGGAGCCATGAGCGAGGAATGG
>NW_009647418.1:3944105-3944607 GCF_000708025.1 Charadrius vociferus
CTCCGTGGCAACGCAGTGGGATATTCGTGCCTGTCCCTTCGGGCTAGCTGGTGGGGATGCCGTGTTGCCCGTGTCGTGCCTGACGCACAGCCCACACCCCCCCTCCCTCCCGGGCACCGGCATGCCACCACGGTGCCGCAGGAGCTGAGCTCCCCTGGGATGGGTATCCCGAAACTCCCCTCACTCTTCGGCTATCCCTGGAAAGAGGCGGTCCATCCCTGGATGGAGCCCATCAGCCTTCCCAAAGGACGACAGACCCGTGCGGGGGGGGGGTTGGCACTGCATGGGTGATGCTCCCGCGGATCCCAGTCGGAGGTTATGGAAATCGGAAAGGATGCACTGGGGGGAGCGATGCCTCCACACGAGGTGGTTGTGTGTGTCCCCCCACACACACTGTCCCATGGGGACCCTCCCTGAGCCTGGAGAAGGTGGGGGGGTCCCTGGGGTGAGGTTGGCGTTGCAATCCACATCACTGGGCAGCGTTGCTGCTGCTGCTCAAGTG
>NW_009647418.1:3944709-3949254 GCF_000708025.1 Charadrius vociferus
GCCCGCCCGCGAGAAGCGAAACCAAAAGATCTCCGCGCGCGCGTCGGGAAGACGCCGTTGGCCAGGTTGGCTTTGTGCAGAGCTGCATGCGGTCCCCCCGCCGTCCCCCGCCACGCGCCACCCTCCCAGCCCATCCCCGTCCTGCCTTTGCCCCAAACCGCCTTCCCATCCGTCCGTCCATCCTCCTTCCAACCCCCCAGTCCCCTCTGGATGTAGGTGCAAAAGCCATATATTGTCCGCAGCCTTTTCTAGAGTTAGGTGTTTTAACCACTGGCTTTTAACTCTCGATCTTGCTAGAAATACGTGCGCAGGTGGAAATCTAGCGACGCCGCTCAATCTGTATTCAAAGAGAGAAGGAAAAACTCCACGGGGTGAAAAGAAAAAGAAAAACAAAAAAGGAAAAAAAAAAAAAGGAGAATTTAAATAAAATATATTTTTCTAATGTGCGTGCGGAGCGGACGTGGGCAGCGCTGCTAGGGCTGGGGGGGGGTCCCGCTCCCCGTTTCTTTGCATGGAGGTGGGCGAAGGTGTTTATAGGGAGCAGCTGCCCTGTTTTTAACTCTTCCCTTGACAAATGGCTGGAGGTTTTCCAGGAGAGTGGGTGAGCCCCGTCCCGGCAGCTGGAATGGAGCTGACCCACACTCCTCCGCTCGCGGCGGCCCCCGGGGCTGCCTACCTCGGTCAGAACAAATCCTCAGGTCAATCCAGCTATTAAAGGAGAGTTTTTCTTGCTATTCTGCCTTCCCGTGTGTTTGTGGGGCCGCCCGAGCGCCCCAGCTCCCCCCACCCCATCCCAGACCGGGGGCTGGATGTCCCCCAGGGATGCAACCGGCCGATGGCTCCTCCACCCCCAGCTTCAATCACATTAATGCTGTTCCCGCATCTTAACCCACTGACAACACAACCAAAGCGGCTCCTTCTTGGGACTTTTATTGCCTTTATAGTGTCCTTAAAGACAGGTTTATTCCGGTCCGTGGTGGGAGCGGGGGAGATTTACTGTGGGCTTTATTCCCGTTGCCTCCCATCCTTCCTCGGCTCCAGAGCAAGAGCAGATTCGGTGCAATTTATTCCTTTTCTCTTGGCCGATCGCTGCCTTATCTGGAGTTGGTGAAATCCCCCCCCCCTTTTTTTTTTTTTTTTTTTTTTTTTTTTTCGCCGGGGGGGGGGGGGGCGCGGGATTAGTTCTGACAGGCATCATCTGAGGAAGGGGCAGCATTCCCTTCCGCCCCCCTCGGAAGTAATTAAACCCCCAAAAGCCAATTAATCTCCGAGATAAAACAATTAAGAGACGGCATTGCGTGCAGCCAACATGCTCAGCATCTTGGGCTGGGGTTTATTAAGTGGAAGGGGAGGTGTGGGGAGCAGGGACGGGGGCTGCCCCCAGCAGAGGGACCCCCCCAGCAGAGGGACCCCCCCGCATCCGCACGGCCCGGGGGGACATCACTGCCTCCCCCAAACCCCTTCACAGCAAAAGGACAGAGGGAACTCCCCGAGCACCAGCAGTATCAGCTTCCCTCGTTTTTCCTTTTCCCCTCTGGCTTTAAGGACCACTGAAGTTTAATACCTTTATTTCACCGCAATTGTTGGTTTCTCGATGGTTTGTTTGGGTTTTTTTTTTGGCAATTGTTGGTTTCTTGATGGTTTGTTTGGTTTGGTTTTTTTGGGGGCAATGAAGTGGAGCAATTGGCAGTCACTACCTCCCTGTAAGTGTGTGCGACACGTGTGGCTGCACACACACACACCCCCCCCACACACCCCACCGGCTTTCGAGGGTCCGTGGCATCGCCTCCATCCCGGCTAACGCAGGGGCAGTGATCACTGCCCTGCCGGCGGCTGCTATGGTTTATTTTATTTTTATTTACTAAATTCCCGGCTATTTTTTTTTTTTTTTAACAACACAGGACTGGCATGTACTAATTAAACGTATATTCCCTCTGGAAAGAGAAACCAACCGTCCTTTCTGCATCATTTTCATGTGCAAAGCTCTGGACGTGGAAGAGCCGTCCTGCCCGGCTGCCTCCCTGATGCCATTAGCCCTGCTCGGCGGAGGGCACCGAGACGCGCAGGCAGCAGAGGAAACCCTCAGCCATTCCACGACTGATTTTTAAAACCACTGAGTCTTTCTGCTTGGCTCAGCCTCGGCGAGCCCCGAGCATCCCCGGGCGGGAGCCGCCGGCTCGCGTGGGCCTGGGGACTGCGGGGAGGGTGAACTTGACCACCCACCCCCGGCTTCCCGCATTAAAAAATCATCTTTTTTATTCCCCCCCCCTGCAATCTCTCAGCCCTGGGAGTGTTTTCCGCCCCCCCCTCCATCCTGCCCTGGCGGAGGCCGCAGCATCCTCAGCATCCTCCCTCCCGCGCTGGATGGGTTACTCAGCCGTTGCCGTAGCAACGGCGTCTGCACCAAAACTCCCTGCATTTCCCCCAATTCCGTGTGGGTTCTGCGCTCAGCGGGGCCCTGCGATGGAGGAGATAATGCTGGAGGAGATGATGCCAGAGAACAGCTCAGGCCCATCTCCCTTCCCAGACCAAAGCTGCAGATGCCCCTTCGGGGTGAATTCAGGGGGTTCTGGGCAACAATCCCGGCGATGCAAACGATGCTCAGAGCAGGTCGGAGGCTCCTCTTTCTCCCAAATTAAATCGCACACGAAGTTCTTGCTGCTGTTTAAATGAGAGGGAAATAACCCACCTCAGCAGCATAATACAGAAGCTGCGACAGCACTTTCACAAAAGCTCTATAATGTAGGGGAGATGCGAGTTATAAATCTGAGCAGCAGTAATATTCATCCCCAACAAAAGCAGCATGTTTATTTATTGGTTTTACTATTTTCTGTAAAATTTACAGTTGACAATATGCCTGAATGCAGCAGAAATAATTTAAGCGTGGCTCCAACCTGCCTGGAATCAAGGAAAGGGAAGGGGTAACATGTTTAATCTTTTTTTTTCTTTTTTTTCCCCCTTAATTCCAATTCTAAATAAAGGGCGTGATTTATCGGAGAAGGAAAGCACAGCTTTATTTCAGGGCCGTGACAGCTAATTGAAAAAGAACAGTCATTAAGGACGGTAATGTGTTCCACAGAAATGATTTTGGAATATTCTGGCGTCATTTCCCAACCGCGCGTGTGAAATGAGAGCCAGCCCCAAAGCTACGGGGCCCCGGGAGCGGCGGGTAATTCCGGGGAGGTGGCAGCGGGGAGGGGGCATGGAGAGGCATGAAGCGGATTCGGCACGCCGAGAGGATGCGCTGGGCGAGGACCAGCCCTGCCACGGGCTCCCGGTGCGCTGCAGCACCATCACCAGTGTCCGGAGGTGCTGAGCCCCACAGCCCCTGGGGCACATGGGACCCGGATGGGGTTGGGAGAGGTGGGATGGCTGCGGCTGGGGAATGGGGTCCTGGGGTTTGGATTGGGGTCCTGGGCTGGGGGTCGGGGTCCCAGGGCTTGAGGGGTCCTGGGCTGGGGGTCGGGGTCCTAGTGATGAGGATGTGGGTCCTGGGCTGGGAGTGAGGGTCCCAAGGCTGGGCACAGGGGTCTTGGTTTTGGGGGGGGGTCAGTGTCCCAGCTCCCAAACCCGCTGCTCTTCCCTCCCGGCCATCCCTGCCCTGCCCTAAAATCACGATCCCCGTGACGGCCTTAATTGCAGTCTCATGGGGGTGGCTCCAGATCCCGTTCACCCCCTCCCCTTTTAGCTGCTAAACCCAGGGGCACCCCCAGTTAGGATTTTCCCGACTCCTGCCCCAAAAAAGGGGCCGCAGACCCCCGCTGGGCTCTCCCCCAGCCCCGGCCCCGCACACTAATCACATTTTTTGCACGTCGCCCTTGAGTCGGCCGCGGTTGTCATTAGCCTCCTGCCGGCATTAATCAAGAGGACGGCGTTAATTCGTAGCTAAGGATGTCTCCCAGCTGAGCGGTGAGTCCGGCGGTCCCTGCAGGAGTGGGATGGACTGGGGTCAGCGGGACGCTTCCACGAACCCACAATTTAATATATTAAACCTCCCCATCACCACTGGGGGAGCGCATCCCTCCTCTGGAGGAATAAAATCGCTGGCACTGCCAAAAAAAAAAAAAAAAAAAAGAAGGATGCATCTTTGCCCGCTCTGTGAGGGGCCGGGGTACCCCTGTAGTGTTTAGGCAATATCAGAAGAATTTGGGGGCAAATATTGAGTTGGGTTTCTTTGCCACGCCGCCGAAAGGGAAAGAAAAAATCCGGCCGACGAACTGAGCGGTTCTGCTGCGGAAGTTTTATTCTGAATATTTTTGCCCCGTTTCTGGTTTGTCTATATGCATTTTTAATGCCTTCCCGTTTGATCTGGTTGCCGCCTGCCTCCGTGGGCGATGGGGGAGCAGAACTCACCGATATTCCCCGAGGAGGCTCCCTCGATGCTTGGTGGGTTACAGGGTCCAGCAGGCAAAATTCGGGGTTTTTTTTCCCTTTTTTTCCCCATCCTCATCCCAAACCCTGCCGGGATGGGGGGGAGCAGCAGTGGGAGGAGATGGAGCAGCAACACGCTGCTTCTCCCGGGGTGTCGGGATGGATGTTGGGGGG
>NW_009647418.1:3949507-3950144 GCF_000708025.1 Charadrius vociferus
TTTTTTCTTCCTTTTTTTTTTTTTTTTTGGCGCAGTCGCTTCTTTTCCCCCTAAAGAGCCATTTGGGGACATTCAGGGACAAATTAAAGTAGTGGTGGGGAAACCCACGGAGAGCATCTTCAGAAGGTGTCCCGTTCGAGCGGCTCAGAGCATCACGCTCCCGTCTCGGTCGCTGGCTCCTGGTCATAAATCTCCAGTCCCGTATTCCCGCATCCCACCACTCCCAGCCCCGCCTTGCTCCCGGCTGCTTTCCCACAATCCAAAATTGGGGGATGAGGAATACACGTTAGGAAACGGCCTCTTACCGCAAAGCCCTGGGATCCTTCCCCGCTCCGCCCGACGAGCTGGAGCACGTACCTGGGCTATTTGTATGTAAAACAGGTTTTTTATTAAATAGGCAAACAGCTACGAAGACGAAGTCAAATATTAGGTTTTCCAAGCTGTCATTATAACGATGATTTAACCCGAGGTTATGTACCAAAAGTCATCACTTTTTTTTTTTTTTTTTTTTTTGGAGCAGGGGGAAAAGCTATTTGCGGCAATAATAGACGGGCTCGCAAAATCCAGCCCTGAAAAATCAGCGAGGAGCATCTCCACTCCAGCGATGGCGCTGGGTCCTGGGAGGGGGGGGGGGGGG
>NW_009647418.1:3950517-3954587 GCF_000708025.1 Charadrius vociferus
TCCCCCCTCCGTCCCGTCTGTCCTGTCCGAGCGCTAATAGGAACCCTGCGCCCTTCCAGCAGGTAATTAAATACTGCGTAAGATGAGCGAGGGGAACCCCCTCCCGCCGCCAAAGCCTTCCTCCCCTGCAGCCTCCTCGGTCACAGCATCTTCCAAGCCGATGGACCACGTGCAGGTTTTGGGGGAAAAAACCCACGTGAATGGTCCCCACAGGGGGCTCGGCAGCGGGAGAGGCCCCGGGCTGGTCCATGGCACCCCGTGTGGCCCAGGGACCGGGCGCTGCCCCCCGGGGAAGCGGTCAGTGCTGCTCAGCCTGATGGTTCCCAGCTCCCAGCAGATGCCTGCAGCCACCCCGTGTCATTGAGAGCAGCACCCAACAGGTGGCAGTCACTAATCTGCCATTAATTTCCCTTTTAATCACCACCTCCCCGCTGCATCCCCCTCCTGGGCTCGGCCTGGACGCCCTTTATTTTCAGGATAAATCCCCCACCCCTCCGCACCCCATTTTTAGCAGCTCGGACCTGCAGCATCCCCCGCAACGCTGGTGGGGACGGGCACCTCCCCGCCCCGCTCTGGGGGACAGATATGTCCCACCACACACCAAAACTGCAGCCAAACGCAGGGGGATCCATGGGCAACCCCATGCCGGGGGCGACGCGGGCAGTGCAGGGGCAGGCAGGGCCGGGCAGGGACACAGCCAGCAGCGCCCCGTCCCTCTACGCCCCCGTAACGGGAGAGGAGCACGCCGGCAGCTTCATGGGGTGCGGGTGCTCCCCTCTCTCTCCCCAATGCTAACGAGGTTACGCCTCAATGAGGTAGACATGAGGAGAGGTGGACATGCTGGAGGGGAGGGATGCCGTCCAGAGGGACCTGGACAGGCTGGAGAGGTGGGCCTGTGCCAACCTCATGAAGTTCAACCAGGCCAAGGGCAAGGTCCTACATGTGGGTCGGGGCAAACCCAAGCACAACTCCAGGCTGGGCGGGGAATGGCTGGAGAGCAGCCCTGAGGAGAAGGCCCTGGGGGTGTTGGTGGGTGAGAAGCTCAACATGAGGCGGCAACCAGCGATCGCAGCCCAGAAAGCCACCCACCTCCTGGGCTGCATCAGAAGTGTGGCCAGCAGGGCGAGGGGGGGATTCTGCCCCTCTGCTCCGCTCTGGGGACACCCCACCTGGAGTATTGTGTCCAGCTCTGGAGCCACCAATGTAGGAGAGACACGGAGCTGTTGGAGCGGGTCCAGAGGAGGCCCTGGAGATGCTGGGAGGGCTGGAGCCCCTCTGCTGGGAGGACAGGTTGGGAGAGTTGAGGGGGTTCAGCCTGGAGAAGAGAAGGCTCCGGGGAGACCTCAGAGCCCCTTCCAGTGCCTAAAGGGGCACTTTGCAAGAATGTACCACATGAAACATGCCCATCAAAGTGGGCTTTGTTCAAAAGACACTTCAAATGAGACTTTT
Source organism: Charadrius vociferus (assembly GCF_000708025.1). Classification (NCBI taxonomy): domain Eukaryota; kingdom Metazoa; phylum Chordata; class Aves; order Charadriiformes; family Charadriidae; genus Charadrius; species Charadrius vociferus. The sequence goes on from NW_009647418.1 coordinate 3,951,967, forward strand.
CCTCTTTTCTCTCCCAGTGTTCCATGTCGGTGACCCTGTGCACGAGCCCAGTCCTCACCCTGGCAGGTGGCCCTGGGTCTGGATCACTTAGAAGACATGCGAGATTTCCTGGTCCATCGAGGTTGGGATATTCAACCCCTTCTTATGAAGACACTTCCCAGGGCCTCTCTGGGTACAAAGTGCTCACAACACAGTTACAAACGTATTGTGCGAGTACCAATATACTTTAGGACTTTAACATGAGTAGCTATATGCGTATACAGGACTTAGGAAGAGCATCACCAGTTTTGCCGTAGCAGGCATCATCCATGACAGGTGCCCACCCTGCCATCCTTGGGAGCCTGGCAGTGGAGGTGCCTTCCCAGACACATCCTCTGCCCAATCTCCCCATAACGATGTCTCTGGAAACAGCAGGAACTCCCTTGCCAGGCCAGGCAATGCATGGATTAGACAGGAAAGCCCCCAAATGGTTTCTTAACTAGTTTGGTGCAACCATCTTTGCAATCGCAAAGACAGGTTAAGGGCGGTTGTATGTTCTCCACGGGCCCAGAGCGGTGGTCTCCAACGCCTGCCAGCCCCCAGGCAGCAGGACCAGTCAAAGAATATGCTATAGGGAAGCGTTGGACCATGCTCATCCCACACCAGGGGCCAGTGCAAAGGTGGCCACCATCATAGTGGTGGGCATGGGCAACACTGGAGGACTATGGCCCTTCTGCAGGCATCCAGGTTGAGTTTAGAGGACTGTCGTCTCCTTCTCAGTCATTGAAGACATCTTGGAGAAGCTCCTGTGAACGATGCTGGAGTGGCCCGTCTCCTCACTGAGGGCATTCACCAGTCTGGAAAGGATGGTAACCTTGAACTTCTTAAAGTCCTGGCCCATGAAGACGTAGAGGACGGGGTTCATGCAGCTGTTGGAGGCAGCGAGCGCCGTGGTTATGGGGATGCTGATCTCAAACACGGAACGTGAGATCACATCGGGTTTTGTTTCCAAGAGGTTCAGAAGGTGGTAGGGACTCCAGCAAAGGAAGAAGGTGACTATAATGGTGACAATGATCTTGAAGGGCTTTTTGGACTTGGCAAGGCGGTTTCGACGCAAGTTGAAGACGATGGCAATGTAGCAGAAAGTGATGATGGTTATGGGAAGGATGTACCCAGCAAGGAACCTGGTGATGTTCACCGTTCGGTGCCTCATTAGTGCCAGGGCTTGGTAAGACTTATTCCTGGAGAGCGAAAAGTTGCTAAAACAGATCACGGTGTTGCGGGTTTGTGCCGTGTCTCGGAAGACAAGAGACGGGCAGCTCATAATGACGCCGATGGTCCAGATAATCAAGCAAACTAGATACGCTAGGTTGGTCGACCGATGGTTTTGAGACCAGACAGGAAAAACCACTGACACGTAGCGATCAAAGCTGATGGTGGTGAGCAGAAGGACACTGGTGTACATGTTGAGGATGAGGAGGAAGGAGTTCAACTTGCACATGACTGTCCCAAAGATCCAGTTGTACCGCATGGCTGTGTAAGCAATGTTTATGGGCAGGAAGATGTTGAAGAGGAAGTCGGCGACGGCCAGGTTGAGGAACCAGATGGCATTGACCGACTTCTTCATCTTCAGAGTTATGATTGCAATGACGAGGCCATTCCCCAGGATGCCCAACACGCAGGACACGCTGTAGATGACGACGGAGAGGATCCGCGCAATGTCCTTTGGGTCGTGGGAAGGGTCTGTCCACACACCGCTGGTCTCCTCATAGGTGTAATCTGGGTAGTCACTGTAGTTATCAACATCGTCCAAGTAATTGGACAAATTGGAAAGTGCCATTATCTGTAAATAAACTACAGCCTGGTCAGTCCCAGGGCCTCCAGCTGGTGATGTTTCTCTGCGTGTTTCTGCTGAGCAAACACATGGTGTTAATCACAGCGAGCACAGCCTGCGGGAGGGACACCGGACCCCCAACACGCACGGGCACAAGGGTCTGTGGAGAGAGGGGACGAAGCACACAGGTATGGGGGATCCCGTGGGGACCCCGTTGCTGGCCCTGGAGGTCACCAACTCTTTACCAGGTTTCCAGCCCCTGACCAAGAGCCATCAGCTCCCTGAGCCACAGGACGTGATTCAGCCCCTCGTCTCCACCAGGATGTGGCTGTAGCCTCATCCTGCAAAAAATGTCCATTACCCGCCTACTTCCAAGGGAAAAACTAGGATGATGCTGATTAACAGCTCATTAACAGCTTTGAGACCTTCCAATCTGCAAAATATTACAGCTCGTCTCTTTTTTTTTCTCCCCAGCACCCGGCAAATTGGACTGAAACTCCAGCAGGCGGGGACCATGCGCCCCACGGATGCCGGGCACTCAACCTGGCGAAACCGGCGTCACCCCCTCTCACCTCTCCTCCCCGAGGCGGTGGCCGTGCTCTCGCTGCCGCCGGACACCCGGCGGGATGGGGGGGAAGAGGCGGTGGCGGTGGTTCGGCGTCCCACGGCACAAAGGCAGCTCCCTCCGCGCAGATCTAGGGACGGAGCTGTAATATTAAAGCCGAGATCAAACAAAGGCCATTCACCCTCGGATGTGGGGTTAAGGGAGGAAATTGAGACTCAGGCGAAGAGCCTTAACCCGGCTCAG
>NW_009647418.1:3954601-3957130 GCF_000708025.1 Charadrius vociferus
GGGGGCTGTGCGGGGCGGGGGGCCCCCCCGCCAGCGAGCTGGTAAAGTTGGGGTCCTGCCGTCATCCCAACAGCTTTTGGGACAACCCAGTAAGAAATCCCGTGCCACACACTCGGTACAAGCGTCCGAGGCGAGGCAGCATCAGTAGGTGCACGTGAAGAACCCTACAATAAAGCCCACGGCAACGTTGTTATGAATAATTAAAGCCATAAATATGCGCGAGGTGTCCGGGCTCTCACACGGTTATTTCTCTGATTAAATCGGTGCCCTGCGTGCTTTAAAATGTTAATTGTGATAACTAACAGCATCGTTTGCCATGATCAGAAGCCGGTCTCCGCCAGCCACTTAGCCCCGCGGTAAATGGGTTCAACCACTCCCCTGTGCACAGCCGCGGTGGGTTTAAAGCCGAGAGCCACCCAAGGCAATTAGCAACACCCCAGCACGCCAGAGCGAGCCATGGCAAGAGGGGCGAGATCTGTGCGAACCCCGGCACGGGGCATTGCACCCGACCTTCTCCTTGCAGGAAGGACGCGGCTCTGCCCGTCCAGGCTGGACCCTCATGTTCTCAAGGACTTTCAGCTCAAAGGTCCCCCTCAGCATCTCCCTCCCCGCCAGCCCCGCTTTGAAATCCCAGTGGTGTTTTGTGTTGATACCTATTGTTTCTCCCTGGGCTTTTCCTCCTGTTCCTTCCTGCCATTGCTGCTGCTCCCATCGCTGCAAAGTCCCCGGCCGGGCGTTTAAATCACAGCCCCATCGCCTCCCCCCTTGCCCAGCTCCAGGGGACGATAAGCAGCCAGAATAAATAAGGTTTTAGCGCAAAGCTGGTGAATTAGTTTGAGCTGGAAGGAGGCCTTGCCCCGGCAAAACATTGGTCGTCGAAAGGATGAATTAAAGTTGATGATCCGGTGGAAGTAACAGTATCAGCAGAACTGGCTCTCACAGCGCTGACTGTTAATGTTCCTGGGTAATGAGCCGTCCTGACCGCTGCCTTTACGGACCAGCGGTTTTCATGTCATCACCTTTCCAAAGGCAAAGCCGCAGAAAAGTGGAGGAGCCCAGAGCCCCACGTCCATCCCATCCCATTCCACCCCACTGCATCTCATCCCATCCCACCACATCCCACCCCATTGCATCGCATCCCATCCCACCCCATCCCATCCCACTGCATTCCTTCCTACCACATCCCACCTCATTACATCCACCCCATTGCATCCTGTCCCACCCCATCCCACTGCACTCCATCCTACCACATCCCACTGCATTGCATCCCACCGTGTCCCATCCCATCCCACCCCACCCCACTGAATCCCATCCCATTGCATCGCATCCCATCACATCGCATCTCATCCCATCCCACTGCATTCCATCCCACTACATCTCACCCCATTGCAGCCCACCCCATCGCATCACATCGCATCCCATCCCATCCTATCCCACCTCACTGCATCCCACCCCACTGCATCCCATCACATTGCATCACATCACATCCCACCCTATCCCACCCCATCGCATTGATCACCTTTTGGATGTCACCTGCTGTCAACTTGAACTTTTAAGAAAGAATAAACCGCAGCCGTTTCTCTGCTTCATTTTGCACATGCTGGTGTTACACCTCTGTAGTGTTTGAGCACACGGGTGGGTTTGCCCGCAGTTTGTGTCCTTTGGGGTGCCAGTGAGCGGGTGGGGAGCACAAGGGTAGCACGGCTTAGCAGTGAGGTGCTGCTGGAAGAGCATTTCAAAGGGTGGGAGAAACATGTGGAGACCAACGCTACTTCTGTGCAGCATCCCCGATAGCTCAAAGGGGGGTTGCAGGACTCGAGGTGAGAAAATTCCTCTTGATTCCCTCCAGCATCCCTCCATCCCATCCCACCCCATCGCATCCCATCCCATCCCATCCCATCCCATCCCACCCCAACCCCCTCAGCCAGAGAGCCCCAAAGCTCCTGGGACTCGCTCAGCTAATGGGGAGAAACCCACAAGAAATGCCACTCGCCACCTACCATTCCCACCCTGGTGTCACCCCCGGGGACGGACCACTGCCCCTCACCACCACAAGGTCAGCCAGACCCCGTGTGCGCTGCAGCCCCCACCAGTCCCCTGCTGGGATGGAGCCTTTACAGGCTCCTCTTCCCATACTGCCCATCTATACATTTTTAATGCAAAAATCTCCTCTTTATTATTATTTTTTAGTCGCTGAGCCCAGAGAGCGTGATGACATTCCGCTTGACATTTCAAAGCTGTATTTAATGGACTATTTAGTTGAATTGTCTGCTTATTTTGCCCCCCTCCCCTTTTTTTTTTTTCTTGGTTTTAACATTTGCCCTTCTCCAGGCAGCCAGAGAAGGCAGGTGATGGAAAGGAAACACCCCAGACCTCTGCCAGGGTGGGCAGCGGGGTGGCCCCAGTCCCCGCGCGGGGTGAGGATGGCTGGAGAGCAACGGGAGCCCCAGGGCTGTTTCCCCCCGCCGGGGGTTTGGCAGACGATGGATTTGGTCCCAGGGCTCCTCTGGAGCTTTCACAAATCCCAAG
>NW_009647418.1:3958103-3959315 GCF_000708025.1 Charadrius vociferus
AAATAATCAAATAAAATAAAATAAAATACTTAGACCAGCTTTTGAGCGCACAAGATCCCGCACCTGCTGTCAAAGCGCATCACGTTTTTACCCACAGGATGCTACGGAACCGGGCTGGGACCAGCACATGCCTGTGTGGGGGACCCCACGAGCACTCCCCCAGCACTGGGGAAACTGGGGGGGTGCCCTTGAGTTAGTCCTGGTTCCCCCGTAGCACCTACTTTGCACCCACAGGGTGCTAAAGATGGAAGGGACAGTGATGGACAGGACAGAGAGACCCCCTGGGAAGCAGGCGGGTGCCCAGGGTGGGCTCTGCTTGCCACCGCCGGCCCCCATGCGCTGCGTCCCTGCCTGCATCCCTGCCTGCGTCCCTGCCTGCACAGCTGCTGCCGCCCCCAGGCAGCTGCTCTGCCTTTTTCTCATTTGAGCGTTTCCCCTCCCCTTTTCCTCCTCCCCAGCGGCGGTTTCCGAGGTCCCAGCGCACCCCAAACCCGCACCCACTTCCTCCGGCACGTGTGGGAAGGGGGCGGCCAGGCTGCCCACGCAGCGCAGGCAGCCCCGGCGCAGCCCCGCGCCCTCACAGATGGGAACTGGGGGCAGATGTTTGGGGGGAAACACATGGTGGAACATCTGAGGAGCTTTGGGAAGGGCCCGGGCTGAAGCAGCATCTCGATGTCCCCCTGGACCCACTGCCAGTGGTCCCCTCCGAGCCCCGCCGCAGCGCTGGAGTTCCCCCCATGGCAGATACTGGTCCCAGTTCCATGGGGGCTTATTGCTCTGGTTGAGCTCGTGTCCCACCCCATGGGCCAGATCCTGAGCGCAGCGAGCTCCCATTGGTGTCGGCAGGAGCATCCCCTAGGGAAGATGGATGCTTGCCCCATCCCAAGCTGGCACCTGAGGCCACCCCATCCATCCCTCCGGCACCCACACTTTTCCAGCCCGGGGTCACACGGGAGGAACGTCCCCTCCGGGATCCAGCGTCCAGCCCCGCGGCGGCAGCTCCCGGACCCATGCGGGGAATCGCCAGCGCTCAGGGGGACCAAGAAAATGGAATGGGAAAGCAGCTCTGGGTACCCAGCTCCAATTCACCCTTATTTTAGCCAGCAATCGCCATGGCAACATCTACCGCAGGGAGAGATGCTGCGCAGCATCCTGGTCCCCGCGAGGATGCCCCGGGGATGGAGCCCCGGCCCTCGGAGTGAGTTGGTCGCT
>NW_009647418.1:3959479-3960835 GCF_000708025.1 Charadrius vociferus
GCTCCCCCAAGCCCCCGGCGGCCGGGGGGACCCCCAAAGCAGAAAGAGGGGCAAAGCCAGTCCCCAGGGGAAACTGAGGCACCGAGCTGCGCCCCACAGCCGGTTGCAGGACGGCGGGGAATTCTGAGCCCTACCTGCCCCCGTGGCACTCCGGTGCATCCCCGCTTCACCTCCGCGGAGCTGCCCTCCATTCCTCCTTCCGCCGGGACCCCCGTGCTTGGCAGCCTTCGGCACCTCCGGCTGCTCCCTACGTACCAGTTAAGGCTGCGTGTTCCCCCCCGGCCCGTGTGAACAGGACAAAAAAAAGAAAGGAATAGCTGCAAAAGGCAGCCGTAAAAAAAAAAAAGCCGGCCGTGCCCAGGGTGGGACGGAATAACAGCATGAGTCAGTGTTTATGTGGGCAGAGCCAGGCAGGCTCTGCGGGTCGGGACGGGTCGGGGTGGGATGGGACACCATGAACTACCCCCGGCCACAGCGCGGGGTCACCCGACGGGGAGCGCCCCCCGATCCAGCCAGAAAGCGGTGCTTGACCTCAACGCGCAGGTCGTGCGAGGCTCTTCCCAGGGCAAAACTCCTGCCGGAGCCCGAAAAAGGAGCCTGTCCTTCCCTGGCACAAAGTGCCCGGCTTGTTAAGAGCTGCCCCATTAATAAGAGCCCGGCCCAGCCCTCTGCTCCCCTCCTTTCCGTTCTTGTGAAGGGTTGAGCGTGAAAAGGGAAAAATCTTAGAGCCTTTGTACCTACACAGGCAAAGATTTTCTTTGAAAAGGGCAGTTTGTGTTTCTGCGCTGCTTAAAATGACTCGAGTTTCTGCCGAGATAATAAAAGTTCTTTCATCTCCTCTTCTCTCTCTCTTTCTCTCTTTTTTTTTTTTTTTTTTTTTTTCATATATATAGGTTGCTATTAATCCTGGGCTCTCCTGGCACTTTGCGGGCAATAAAAAAGGCCAATAAAACTCCCTTTTTCTCAGCATCCTCCCTGCTGCGTCGCATCAGCCCGGGCGGTTGGGAGAGGGAATGAAAGGCGGTGATCCCAGGGGATTTGCATCCCCTATAAGAGCTCCGGGCCCTGCCTCGGCCCAGCGAGGATGTCCCTAACCGTGGTCCGGGCTTTATCACAGCTGGTTGGGGACAAAGCCAGCACCGGCCTTGGGGACACCGTATAGAGGCACAAGGCGGCAGCTCGCGTGCCACCTGCGGGGCTGCTCCCAACTGCTCGGGATTTCGAGGGTACGAAGAGGAAGGAAACCAAGAAAAGGAAACTGCTCTGTCCCTCCTGCTGCCGGAGGGACGGACGTGACCGTGCCGGGGATGGGGGAAGGTCAGGGCTGGCAGAGCTCAGTCCGTCCCGTTCCCCCCC
>NW_009647418.1:3961355-3962699 GCF_000708025.1 Charadrius vociferus
CCCCCGTATGATAACGGGGGAGCAAAAACCTCCGTCTGTTGCAAATCCCTTGAGCAAAGCAGTGATTTTCAGCCAGCTGCAGCAAAACCCTACCTCCCAAATATATATAAATATATATATATATTTTCATATACATATATAGTCAGATGTATTTACCTGAGCTTGATAAATCCCCGTGCGTTTTGGGCGCACAGAGGCTGGACTACACGTCTTCTATAACTTCATTAGAGCTTCCACGCAACGGACCCTGAGGTTATGGCGTTTGGGCGTCTGAGCGGAGGGTACCGTGGACATTGCAGAGCGTTCTCATCCCGAGAAGGACGCGCACGTATTGCCGATAGGAGGAGGAAAAAAAAAAAAAAAAAATTTAAAAAAAAAAAAAAAACAAAAAAAACCAAAAAAACCAAAAAGAACTGCAGCCTGTGGCATAAACCAGCTGCCGGGCTCGGCGCGGAGATGGGCAGTGCCTGGGAAGGGGGAAGCGATGCTCGGCAGCAGGATGTGGGGACTCCAGACCTTGGGTAGAGGCGCCTTCTTGCACAGTTCAGCTGGACACAGAGAGGGGATGTGGCAGCGCGCCGCCCCCGCCCTCGGCACTCTCTCCCATCCACCACGGCCCCTGCGCTGCCCGCGGCCGGCTCAGGACCCCCACGGGATCCCTCGAGCAGGGTTGGGGCATCCCCCACCAGTCAAAAAAGCCATGGTCTTCTTGCTGCCGGTGGGGAGCGCAGCCGAAGGACCCCTGCGGTGCGGGATGGGGCATCTCCAGGCCGGGCTGCCCCACAGCCCCGCTCCCCAGGACCCCCACATCCCTGCCCCGCCGCCTGGGATGCCCACACGGGAGAGGGGTAACCCAAAGCCGTCCCCGGGGTGCATGGCGGAAGGGGAGCGCATCCCCCCCATCGCCGTGCCGCCCCCTCCGGCACGCTCGCCAGGTCCTGCCTGTTGGTCCCCGCACATGGAGGTGGGTCTGGATCTGGCAGCGAGTTCCCAGTGATGAATCAGCCCGTCCCAGTTCACACTGGGAGCCCAGGCAGAGGGGCAGCAGCCAGGCACCAGCCTGGCCTCAGCCCTGTGCCTGCGAGTAGGCGGCGATTGCCGGCGGCGTGCACGGTGCGTCCGGCGATCCGGCATGGGCTGAGCCTGGATGGCCACAAACCTCCACCCCGAGCCGGGGAAACCCATCCAGAGGGAGATAGACACGAAAAACACACGCACGCAGAGCGGCTGGACCACAACCCTGCACCTCAAGCATCACGTTCAGCCGGAGCCAGCGGCGAGCCCGCGGCAGAGCCCCCACCCCCTCCCCATCACCAGTACCGATGTGCTTTCTGCCTCTCGGCT
>NW_009647418.1:3964355-3966792 GCF_000708025.1 Charadrius vociferus
GGGGGGGGGGGTTTTCCCCGGGCAACCCCCCCCCCCCCGGGTTTGGGAGCATTGAGCGGCGCATCCCCCACCCACGCAGAGCAGGAGGATTCGGATAACCCCCACGCTTGATGTGGCACCGAGAAAACCCCTTCCTTCCCCCCGCAGCCCCCCACGCGCCTCCGCCGCGGCGTTTAGCCCAGCTGGGAGAAGACCCGGCGCAGGGTTTGGGTCCCCGCGGTTTGGGGTGCAACAGCATCGTCCTCGGAAGCATGAGGAGGTTTGGGGGCGATGCCCCCATTTTAGCCTCCTCCCTCCGGCAGGACACGGCGCAGGGAAGGAGCAGGATACATCCCATGGGAACATACCAACACCGGCTCGAGCAGCACCGGTGCTGCCCTGGGTTTGCCACCAGTCAGTTCACCCACATCCCTAGCAGAAAGGATGTTCGTGCATTAAAGGTAATTAATTTATGTTAATTACCCTTGGCTGTAAAGACAGCCCACAAAGCATCCTGAAAAATAACCACAAGCTGACGTTATCTCCTCCAGCGCGCTTGGAGTCACCGAGTGTGACTGCACACCAGCTCCTGATGGGGCCCGAAAGGATGCAGCGGGCGGGCAGCGGGGCAGGAGCTCCCAAAAACCGCCCCGGGGCACGACCGGGCTGGGGTCGCGCGGCCACGGATGCTCCTGCAGGTGGCCTGGCCAAGGGCTGACCTCAGGGCACAGCGCCGCAGCGATGCCGTGCCGCGATGACAGACGGCACCGGAGGGGTCCCCAGCCGAGATCCGGCACAGCCTCAGTTTCCCCATCACGGCTGAGCTTTGCGGACCCCGCAGCACCAGGACGGGAGCTGAGCGATGCGCCTGGGCAGGATGAGTCCATCCCTTTGCCACCCAGTCCTTTCCCAGGCACCTGCCACCGCCCCCGAGGCAGAGCAGGACACGGGATCCTGCTCCCAGGCACTTATTCCCGTGCTTAGCCAGAGGGTGAAGTTAAAAACGCGCTGACTTGGGATAAAATGTCATACCCCGAGTTGTTTGCCCCGCGCTGCGGTTTGAGGTTTCCCTCCGAGGCGCTCAGCATCGTCTGCTCAGCAAACCGCTGCGAGCGGCGGGACAAACAGCCCGTTCCCAGGGACGGTGACCGTAGGGAAACGCCACGGGGAAGAGCTCGGCGCACAGGCACGGAGCCGGCAGCTCCCGTGGCGGTGCCGGGCACCGTAAGCCAGAATTTTTGGCATCCAGCATCTCCCCGGGTGAGCACACAGAGCGCCACCCACACTGAGCAAAGCAATTATAGCTTTAAATTCAGTGTATCAGTGGTTGGTTTTGGTTTATTATAACCCCCCAAGTGCCTCCCTCGGGGAGGTTATGATAAAAGGAGGGTGAAAGGATGGAGCCCAGCGGGTCAGCCCGGCCGGTCCCGGCACTCGCCCTCCTCTCCCCTCCTGTGCGGGCGGTCGGAACCCGCCTGAGTCATCCCCAAGCAGATGTCACACTTAATGTGGAAGAAATCGCCTAAAGCTTTTCCCTCTCCAGGGCAGCTTTCTCCATCATTCAGCGCTTTCCCTCGCCCTGGGCAGAGCCGCGGGGAAAAAAAAACCCCACGGAATGGCCGGGAAGGAGGGGGGTTCAGCTGCCGGGACAGGACACAGGGGTCCCCCTGAACTTGCCAGCCCCAAACCCTGCCCCATCTCAGGTTTGTCCCCCCGGATAAGCATCGCCCTGCCTTTCCCACGGGTGGGCTGTGGGGAGCTCATTCCTCCCGCTCTTGGCTTCGTGACCCGCTGCGGGAACAAGCTACGTATCCCCTTACTGCCTCACCATCCAAGTGGAAATGAAAACTCACCGCACAAATAAAAAGCCCACGTACAGGATGTCAAATAGACTGCTCGCTTTCCCCATTTCACTGATTTGAAACAATCATGGAAAAAAAAAAATAAACCAGTCCCAACCTTGTGCAGCTCGGGGCTTATAAATAGCAGCGCGGCACGGGAACCCAGCAGGACGCCGCGCAGCCGTGTCTGCGCTGCTGAAACCCGCTGCAGCCCCGGGGGCTGGAAACGGCGCTGCTGGTCGCAGGAGGCATCACATCCCACCGCATCCCACCACATCCCACCGCCGGGAACGGGGCGGGCCGCAGCATCCCTGCACCAGCGGCCGGCTGCAAAGCTTGCATGCAGAGCTGCTGCTCCAGCCCCAAACCGCCCTCTGGGTACCACCGCTTACGGCACGCCTGGCACCTTCCAAACCTCTGTTTAACTCCAATTTTTGCAGGATTTTTCCCCAGGCGGTACCTCCCTCTGCAAGAGCACCGTCAGGTATTCCAGCCGTGCTCAGAAACACCAGTGGCACACGCGGGAGAGCAACGCGCACCCCCCAGGCTGGGGTACGGCTCCAACACTGCCCTTTCTCACCCCCCAGCACCTAAAAAAACACCCTTTGCGAAGCACG
>NW_009647418.1:3966875-3971694 GCF_000708025.1 Charadrius vociferus
CCCCCCAGGATGGCAGGAGGGTGATGGACATGCCCGTGCTGGGCGATTTATCGGCGGTTTCTGATTTGTGCGGGAGCTGTCAAGGGCCAGCGACAGCTCCCGGCGCGGGGATGAGGGATTGCTGGGCACGGGCACTTTGTTTTATTTTTAAACACCAGCATAGCACATCCTTTCCGGCATTATCAAGTCACTCGTTTCTTGCCTTCAAGCCCCCCCGCAGGTGACAGAGAGGACATCCCCCCGTCGGGGATTTACAGGTAGACGCAGCTCTTGGTGTCAAATCCCGGCTGAGGTCTGGGGTGGTTCCCACAGAAGCACTGGGAACATCGGTGCTGGGGATGGTCGCATCCAGCAGCACTCCAGGGTCCGTCTCTCCTCGCCGGGAACCGCTTTTGGTCCCCCAGGAAAGTTTGGGATGAGTGGGATGCCGATCGCTCCGCAGGAACCAGCCTCACCCCTTTTCCCACGGGACACCCCACCGCTGCGCAGAGCCACGCAGGACGGGGGGAGGACAAGTTTCCTACATCTTTCCACTGAAAAAAAAAAAATATATTATTTGGAGCAGTAAAACCCGACGAGGAATAACAATTCCCTTTGCAAAGGGAGAGGTGAGGAGCAGCACCGGGTTCCCGCACACAGCGCTTCATCCCGTGGGGCTCGTCAGGGGCTCAGGGCACTCACGAAGCTTCAGTGGGAATTCGAGGACACTGCAGGCGCGATGAAAAGCGGGAGATGAAGCGTCCCAAGCATCACAGGGCGCCCTGCCCCGGGCTCCCTGCCTGCAGCCACAGCCAGCGCTTCCCCCTCCGCGGGGACGCGGCCCGGCTCGCGCCCGCCGGCCTCCCACATCTGCCGAGGAAGCAATTAGTCTGGTAACGAGCACGTCATCAAAACGCGAGCCAGGCTCACCTCATCTGTCCCCCCAGGGGCCGAGCTAAAGGCTTTGCTGTGTCCACACCAGGCATCCGCGCAGCTTTAGTCCGCGCTTCTCTCTCCTGCAGCTTGAGCCATTATGAAACCATGGGAGCGGTTTGGCTTTACTCCCCCCGCCCCAGTACACGCCATGGCAAGCGCTGGTGGCCCCGGCTGGCACGTCCCCAGAGGCAGCGTGGACTCTCACCCCATCGCCTCCGGCAGAGCCTCGTACGGGGACACATCTCCCACGTGCCGGAGATGCGCTTCATCCGTCACACGGTGAAACCATCCCTTGGCGTCCACCCCGACCCGCTTCTGCTCCGGCTCTGCAGGCGGTGCTCCTCAGAAATCGGCCCCCACCACAGTGACATGTCCAATACCCCTTCGGTGACGAGCTGGAAAAACAGAGCAAGACCCCGGGGCTGATATTTGGGGTCCATCCGGCTATTCCCAGGCTCAAACACGCAACGGGTTTCCCTGGGAGCATCCCGGTCCTCTCCCGGTACAGGGATCCCGCATAGGATCCTACCTGGAGTTCGTGGTCCAGGATGAGGACTCACCAGCAGCATCTGCTCCTTGGGCCACAGCCTTGAGGATGCCCAGTCCCCACTGCAGCCCCAAGCTCGCAGCCCAGCTCCAGCCGTCAGCTCAGGGGCTTTACGTCGAGCCAAAACCTTCAACCCAGCTCCATGTCACCTTTGCTTCATGGAGGACATTCAGAGAAGGGCTTTTCTACCTGTTTCCCAATTCAGGATCTCCAAGCTGCCTCCAGCTTGTGGGGAACCAGGGCGGTCACAGCCCCTGTCCCCCGAAAAGCCGGGGTGACCCCCCTGCTCCCCAGCATCCCCGCAGGGGGGTTGTCCCAGGAGGGCAGCACCTCCCCCAGAGCTGAGCACCGACCTCCAGACTAACTTCATCCCAGGGCACGACCGGTGCTGGAGAGAGCCCATCCCCTTTCCCTGGGGACTGCGGGGTTAATTAGCGCACGCTGGGGCTCTCCGGGGAGATCAGGGCACAGGAGGGGCAATTACTCCCCCGGCTGCAGCTGAGCTGCCTTCAACCAGCCCAGACTGGGGAGAATAACGCCGATTTTAAATTTCACACCTCAGCCCCTGGATTTTTAAGGCTGATCTCGCTGAAATCTCACTGGCCGTATCCAAAACCCATCGCTCCCGTCCACGGGTTTCTCTGCCTTTCTCTGACGTCTCATACCGGGGTCGAGCCCACGTCACACAGGGTGGGATGAGCAAGAGCCTTCCTCCCCGCCTCGCCGGCGCTGCCTGCGAGACCGCTCGTGCTCAGCGTGGAGGGAGTTCGACTGAAGAAAGAACCGATGAGTTGGTGGAAGAGGGAAGCAAGATGGATGGGCACACGCACGCAGTGCTCCTCTCTTTAGGATAACGGGCTAAAAAGCTGGACGGTGCTGGTTCCTGCAGGAGGATGCTGAAGGGTGGAGGTCTGCAGAGACCTGTTTTATCCTCAGGGCTGGATACGGCCACACCTGGGGATGGAGCAGCACCGGGAGAACTTGGGTTGCACGCACAGATGTTACACGTTATCGTTGAGCAGAAGCAGCCACAGGGACGAGGCAGCGATGCCGGCTGGACCCACAATCTGCTCCCAGGGAGGTGCCTCCACGCCACCATCATCCCAGCATCATCATCCCAGCACAGCAGCTACATCATCCCGGCACGGCATCTTCCTCCACCCCAGGAGCCTGGAGCCACCTCCCAGCCAACCGCCGTGGGAGAGCGGGGCAATTCTGTTTGCTCAGAGCGCCTGAGGAAATAAAAGTCTTTTTATTTGTCCTCTCCCAATGATTTTTATTTCTTGTCCCAGGACAGAATTTCCCCAGGAGTTCTCTAGTCCACTGGCTGTAGACTCAGCACCTCTCAGCGACGCTGAGACCCCTCCGAGCTCAGAAATACTCTGCTCCCCCCAGGGAGATAGTCCCACCGCCCGACAGGTCATTGGAGCCCACTGTGTCATGCTTCTGATCTCTGGGAATTTAATGGCATGGCCATAAGAGGTAGTAAGGCCACAGATGATCCACCCTTCATAAATCCCAAGCTGCGGGAGATGCTCCAGGATGACCCTCCAGCCCAGGAGACTGGTGAGCTGGTGGCTTTTGGTGTCCTCCCAGGCAGGTGTGCGGCACCAGGACAGGAGATCTCCACCGTGCCCACCCATAGGATGAGGTGTTAGGTGAAAAACACAAACATCTTAAGGCAAAACTTTTTTTAAAAGAGGTTCCTCTAATTCCCCATCCGGGTTCCTTTATTTTTTATTTTTTATTCCTACGGCACGAGTGAAATTAAGAAACTCTGTGATTAAAACCCGTCGCAGCAGAAAGAAATTCCCCGTGCCAGGGAACGGGTCTGGATCTGCCTGGATTTCATTAATAAAGGGGAAAATGAGGTTCTTTTCTTTCCCACCAAGGCAAGAGAGGCAGCAGGCACCGGTGAGTCCTGCGAGTCCTTCATCTATGGCCGCATGGATGCGGCGGGGACCATGAAACGAGGCCACCGAGGAAGGGATTAAAATGACAACGATTTCGGCTCCTTTCTGCGAGTTACGTCTCAGTTCCTACCGCCTCCATCAATTAATCTGAATTCCCCATAGGATCCTCTCCATGTGTTTTGCTGTACGAGATGAACGGTGAATATAAAATCATGGTTTTCACCTTGGGACGTCTCCGTAAATCTGGAAAAAGCCCCATCAAGCGCTTTCCCATAAATATCCAGAGAGTGAGCGTACAGCCCGGTCCTTTGGGCTTCGCGCTCGCAGCCAGCTTTCCCCGGGGCCCTTCGCACGCCGGCACAGCTCCGCCTGGAAGGTGCTTTGCAAACACCAGGGTCAGAAAGTCGAATTCCCAAGCGCGACGCTGCACCTTCGTTTCACGGTCTTTATCCGATTTTAAGGGTTTTTCCTCCCCCAGCTGCGCCGCAGAGGCGGGAGGGAACGGCTCCACGGGTGACGATGGGCAGAGCAAACCGGCGGACGGGGGATGCTGTGCATGTGCGTGTGCTTTTATTATCCTTAAAACGGGTTTGTGGCCAGGCGGCTTCTGCTGTCAGGACAGGTCTTCCTTGCTTTGCACCCCCAATTTACCCCCAAATTGTTAATTTTGCCAGAACCGAGAGTTTTCTCTGGGCACTGTGTCGCCCTGAAACCCTTTCCCGTGGAAAATGAGGCATCTGTCTCTTTTTCTCTGACTCAGAGATGATTTTTTTAACGTGACATCTTTTGTGGGAAACCACTTCGGGCCAGGTCTGCTTACGTCTGCATCTCAGAATAAAAAACAAACCCCAAAACCACAAGCTCTGGGTTTGGAAAAGGGGAAGACTCGAGCGTTTGTGATCGTGCAAAGCTCGGCTGCCTCCTCCGGACTTTGGTGGCTGCGAGGATGTGGCTCGGTGGCAGCGTCCCTGCCCTCTCCTGAGGGCCCCACTCGCATGCCACCCTCATGAAGTTCAACCAGGCCAAGGCCAAGGTCCTACACATGGGTCGGGGCAATCCCAGGCACGGCTCCAGGCTGGGTCGGGAATGGCTGGAGAGCAGCCCTGAGGAGAAGGCCCTGGGGGTGTTGGTGGATGAGAAGCTCAACATGAGGCGGCAACGGGTGATCGCAGCCCAGAGGGCCAACCGTATCCTGGGCTGCATCAGAAGTGTGGCCAGCAGGGCGAGGGGGGGGATTCTGCCCCTCTGCTCCGCTCTGGGGAGAACCCACCTGGAGTATTGTGTCCAGCTCTGGGAGTCCCAACATCAGAAGGACATGGACCTGTTGGAGCGGGTCCAGAGGAGGCCCTGGAGATGCTGGGAGGGCTGGAGCCCCTCTGCTGGGAGGACAGGCTGGGAGAGTTGGGGGGGTTCAGCCTGGAGAAGAGAAGGTGAAAAAGGGGAG
>NW_009647418.1:3971764-3977039 GCF_000708025.1 Charadrius vociferus
CCCCTGGGGCAGGTTGCCCCGAGAAGCTGTGGCTGCCCCATCCCTGGAGGTGTTCAACGCCAGGTTGGACGGGGCTTGGAGCAACCTGGGCTGGGGGGAGGTGGCCCTGCCCAGGGCAGGGGGGTTGGAAGTAAGGTCCCTTCCAACCCAAACCACTCTGTGATTCATTTGGTGGCACAGTGGCCACCAACCCCCGGCCCTGGGGGAATTCGGGATGCAGAAGTGTTCAACACAGCCCTGCCAGGGCTCCGGGTTTGCATGCTGAGCATCCCACTGGGGAGACGGACGATGCTGACGGGTCTTTCATGGCTTGCATTGGTTATGAAACGGCTGAAGCCTAATGTGGGCTCATCTTTCACCCTACACTTCAGCATCACCCTAAAAATCCTCAGGTTGTGCTGCTTCTCCCACAGCCGGTGCCCCGTGTGCAGGGACGACAGCAGCCAGATACAAAACACAAAACCAGAACCCTCGATGCGTCACGGCTGATAAACCCCTCGTGAAATACCCAATTATTTAAGCCAACAGTTGCATTTGTCTTAATAACAGCAAAGGGCTTCAACGGCACAAACACCGATAAGAAAACTTTCTTTTTTTTTTTTTTTTTATAAATAAATCCAGTTTTCCTGGCAATTAACTTCTGGGCAATCACTGCTCCACGGAGCAAGACTTTGCACAAATGTTTCGGCGGTCGGTTGGTGCTCTCCAACTTTGCCGATGGCCCCGTCCTGCTTCCCATCGCCGGCAGCCGGCAGGGAAGGGTGCTGCTTCGCTGCGGGAAGGCTCAGCATCCCTGCCAGGTCCCGGCCGCTCCGGCTGCGCTCCGAGCGTGCAATGCCATTTTTGGTCTCATTCTGGCCAGAGGGGGTGGCCTTGGTGCAGGTCCCCGGGGCTCCGCTCCCTGCGGCATCGTTAAAAATAACGGCAAAATATGTTTTATTCCTCAGCCCGTGCCAGCGGTGGGATTATTTCTGGAGAGATGAGAGAGTCGCCCGGTGGCACCGGGGGAGCCGTGGGGATACCTGTGCCCACACCGGGGTCCCTCCCGCAGCCTCTTCCCGCGGCCGGATGCGGCTCGAGCATCCCGATGTCCAAAGCTCAGCACCGTGCCGGATGCAATCCTCCCCCGGGACTGGCGGGACGGACAGAAGCCTGCTCCCGTCATGCGCCTGTTATCTGAAAATTGTTTTTAAAATAAATAAATAAATGTTGGGATATATCGAAAGGGATTAATTAGCGCTGTTGATGGAAGCCAGATCCTGAATTTGCCTTGGAAAGAAAACAAATCAGAGCCCAAAAGCGAGCGTGGGGAGGGAAAGCCGTGCTGCGGAGCTGCACGCAAATGTTCCGTGTCACATTATACAGAATTAATGCCTCGGCTTGTCTGCGCAGATGAAAAGGCTTTAACCTAAAGAATCAATTAAGTTTCCTTGCAGACAGCCTAATCTAACCCAGGGGGGACTCTGGGGGGGAGAGCGAAGCCCCTCACCTCTCTCGATGGCAGCCGTAAATCCCTGTCTCGTTACGGCTCCGATCTTCAAAGCAGCGGGAGCCGTTCGCCGCAGCTGCAGCCGGGCGCCGAGTCCACTCCGGGCAGGTGGGAACCGCAGCCTGGACGTGAAATCCATCATCCACTGCTAAGGACATTTAGGGTGAGGAAGAAGAAACCTGTGGCCGGTGTCACCTTTGCTGGCTCTGGCTGTCAGTGTCCTTTTCTGGCTGGAGCACTCCAGCATCGCTCATCCGTCTGTCTGTCCGCTCAGCCCACTCCAATGTAGTCCATCCCTCTGGACAGCTCTGAACCCGCTCAGACTCACCCTCCTGGCCATGCACCCAACGCTGCCTGTCCGTCTGTCCATCCATCCATCCATCCCTCCATCCATCCCAACAACTCCAAGCCTGACCCAACACTGTCCATCTGTCCGGAGCAGACAGGACAGGGCACCCCAAGCTGTACAGGAGCCCCCTTCCCTCCATCCTGGAGGCTCACGTGCCCACTGGAAAACACGGCTCTTCCCTTCTCTGACACCGGGTGATGGTTTGAAATATTTCCTATGATCTCAGAGGGCTGCATCCTGCACTGAAAAATCATCTTCAGGGCTGCCCGGCACCGCCTGATCCCGCAGCGCCTGTAAATCTGGCACAGGAATAAGAGGCGAGAGCATCCCCGCAGCTGAGGGATTTGGGGAACCCCGGGGAGCGGGACAGGGCGGCCGCGAGCAGCAGGACACCGGGGCACTCACGGCACGTGCTCAAGGAGCAGCGGCGTATAATGAATCATGTATTTCTAGTTATGGGGGGGAAAAAAAATAATTACCTTTGTTCCCAGATGTGCAGCTCGTCGGGAGCGTGGCATCGCCCCAGGAGCCGGAGAGTGGCTGGGATGCGCCGGGGCTGGGTCAGGACCGACCTCGGGGCCGAGCGGGGTGCCGGAGGGGAGGGAGGGTGGGGAGCTGGGCTGACAGCCCCCCGGGAGCAGCACCGAATCGAGTCACCTCCGCTGCTCGCAATAATTTAACATCTGGCAGTGGCAATCCCCAGCGGGTAGGATGCGCTGCACGGCCATTGCTGGGGCGTGGGGAAGGGTCACCCAGCTCGCGGTGGCTCCCGGGGGACGTGGAGGTGATGGCTGTGGCCTGGCTGGCTCTGCACACACACGTGTAATGAGCTGAGGAGGTCTCAGCTCAGCCCCACGAGTCTTACACCCTTACGGGTCTCGCAGCAGGTGGCAGCAGGATGGGGACATCCCCGCATCCCAACAGGGATGCTCCTTAAAGGCGGGTTTGCCTGTCCAGGGCCGGTCCCCCTGGGCCATGACGGGGCTGCATGACCTGGGGGTGGGAAAATGTGAATTTTTGGGGGTTGAAGAGGGTGTAAAGCGGGCAGCCGGCACAGCCACCCTGCCCATCCACCGCTGTGGACAATACGTGCTCTCGCCAGCAACAGCCAGGCTAAATGCGCACCCAGCCTGTGCCGTGATGACATGGGGATGTCATACAACACATTCATAAATGAACGATTTGCTCAGATACTGGAGAGTTTATCCACGAGCTAGTGGAGGTACCAGTTCATAACCGCACTGGTGACATACTGGTGACGTTCCGAACTCACCATCCCTCACTGGAAGGAGCTCAGCATCATTTCATCCAACCCCATGGGCGATTTCTCTCTGTGCGAGAGACCGATCTGAGGGCAAAAGAACCCAGCTTTGACTTTAATAGAAGCAAAAAAACCCAACCCTTCTGCTAATTTTATCTCCGAGGCAGCCTATTATTAACGTGTCATTATTCTTCAGAAAATTTTGATCCTGCCCGGCCCAAGACACATAAAGTCTCTATAAACTCCAGCGCGTGATTTACGGCTCGGCATCAGGGGACCGGAGTGAAGTAATTCAGTCCTGTCAATTTTTCGTTCCTATTTAAAGGCGCGCCGCAATTAATGTTTACCCGCTGGGAGACCTGCGGTCGAAGTGGCCTCTGCCAGGTGGGAAAATCACCGTTTTCCTTTGACAGAGATGAATTCATCGTAAACGCATCCCCCGGCAGAGCGGGACACCCCCCCAGAACGGGTGAGGACCGCGTCCGGGAGCCCCCGGCAGCGATGGGCAGCTCCGGCAGTGCGTCCCATAGCGCCCCCCCCCATGGGGAAGTGACATTTTCAGGGCTTTCCTCCCCAATTTCTTCCTGCGTAGGGCCGCAGCAGCTGAGCAGCAGCACCGAAGCGCAGGCGTGGGGCAGGCGATATTGGGATTGCTGCTGCCTTCTCGCTGTCGCCTGCCAATTAAATTGGCCACCGGGATAATTTGGGGGGGCTTGAGCTGCCTTTGTCCTCCCCCCGTCTCTTTTTGCGATGCCAGGCCGGGGCGGTGCGGGGGGAGTGGAGGCTGCTGACGGTGCCGCCGAGTTAATTGGGAGCAAGAGGGACAACATCGTTAAAGCACGATTTTAATCAGGCTACGAGCATCTCCCGCCAGGTAATTAACGGGGTTGGCTCCCTCTTGGCTCCTCTCCCACCCACCCTCGGCCAAGCGGAGCTGCGTCCCGGTGTGGGGACCCGCGGGGACCCTCACCACCACCCGTGCGGGCTCCGCGAGGAGGACGAAGGACGGGAACGGGAGCCTTCCTCCCTGGTCCCGGCAGCCCCAGACTCTCCAAGCCGGAGGCTCGCCCAAGCCGGAGGCTCGGGGGCTCCGAGCGGCTCCTCTGGAACAAAACCAACAGCTCGAGGCTCCCCACGCCAGGAGAAACCCATCCTTCCTCCGAGGAGACTGGTCCTCAACAGCGATGCCTGGCGGGAGGCTGGGGACCCCCTGCACCTCCCCCCGCTGGCACCGGGGCTGCCCTCATCCTGCCCCGCTCCCCCGGTGTAAATCCAGAGCAGCTCTGTCCCGGCACACCGGGACCGCTCCTGCCACCGACTTTGACTCCCAAATCTGTGTGCGGTAAAGGGAAGGGAAGAAGCGGGGCTGCCCGGGGAGCAGCAGGGACCGTCATTGCTCATGCTTTATCCGCTGCAGGAGGGATATACTCTGTCTTTGTTTTTGTTTAATCCCAAGCAGAAGCTATTTCCCATCCTGCCACCCCCCTGGTCCAGCCGGGAGAGCCCCCCTCATCCACCCGCTGTCAAATCCTCCTTTTAATTACACGTCCTGCCAGAGGTCTTCTGCAATTATCTGGCTTTAATTTCCCGCAGCGGTGTGTCCTCCGGTCCCTGGGAACCTGCCGGGCAGCAGCCCAGCGCTGGGCTAAGCGCCGCTCGCCCCGTCCTGCTCCCACCTTCGCAGCTGGGCAGAAAACCAGTCGAGGGACCACGTCGGGAGTCGGGCGCGTGGAATGTTTCCCCCATCCCTTGGCAGAGCCAGCGGAGGTTTCTGCCCACGGCCGCGGGGTTGGCAGCGCGGGATTTGCATCGGGTAAGCTGCTCGCTCTTAATTAACCTGCAGATGCATCCGCATCGCATCTTTTATCCAGGATGAGAGGGATGAGGTGTAATTCCCCGCTGCGTGCCGGTAGGAGCTGGTGTAAAACAAACCACTCTGGCCATGTCAGGGGACCGGGAGAGAAAACCAGCTGCTGCCAAGCATTGATGCCAGCCCCAGTTTCTGATGGGATTTTTCCTCTCCTCCTCTGCAGGGATGGACCTCTGGCTTCCCACCGTCTCGCTCGTGCCCGGCAGTGGGCACAGAGGTGATCTGACGCGCCTGAGCCCCCCCTAAATATCACAGCTTGGACAACGCAACGCCGGCTCCTGGGTTTGCCTGTAAGGCGACCGGAGG
>NW_009647418.1:3977285-3985080 GCF_000708025.1 Charadrius vociferus
GCCGGGGCGGCAGTCGGCCCCGCTGTGCCGTGTAAGGGGCTGTCGGCCCCTCCGAACCCCCCTGCTGGCTCCAGCCCCAGCGTGGCAGTGGGACCGGGCAGCCGGGCACTTCTATAATTTATAAGGGCCTTGGAAGCACGCCAGGAGAGCCAATCAAGCGGTGGAGGTTTGCGTATTAATGAAACCTCATAAATAATACATGCCGCCCCAAACGGAGCCGGTGATAGCTGCTGGAACACCAACAGCATAAACCGTCTATTTAAATTACTTCCATTTTGTCTTTTTTTTTTTTTTACCTTGGAAGAAAGGGCTCTAACCTGAGCCCTCCGAGTAACAGGTATTAAACCATTGTGGTGAATAACACATGAGCTACTTTTACTGTCCCCATTATCAGCCGGGGCAGAAAATGGGAACTCCATATGTAACTTTATTGCTCAGGTTCACAATTGCCCCAAGACATCGTTTATGGGGGATGTACGGTCAAAGAAAGGGCACCTCCTGTCCCTCTGCCATGCTTGGCACCGGCACAGCCTCTCCCGGCGCTGGGGCACCTCTCCGGGCAGGATCGGCCCCAGGGCCGGCGAAGGGTGGCAGCCCAGCGACGTCTGTTCTGGCTCTCAAACGCACGGAGAAGGAGGATGCTGGGCAGGAAGGTCTGTCCCTGCATCCCCCTGCGACGAAGAACGTCCC
Organism: Charadrius vociferus; assembly: GCF_000708025.1. NCBI lineage: Eukaryota > Metazoa > Chordata > Aves > Charadriiformes > Charadriidae > Charadrius > Charadrius vociferus. The sequence goes on from NW_009647418.1 coordinate 3,977,976, forward strand.
CCGTCACGGGGAGCACTCCTTTCTGTTTACAAGCAGATTTACGTCAATCACTCCTCACCTCGCCAGACAGCCCTGGCATCACTAAGGGTATGGGTATGGTGCTCTCCCGAAGGATACGGTGCTCTCCTGAAGGATATGGTGCTCTCCCGAAGGATATGGTGCTCTCCTGAAGGATACGGTGCTCTCCCGAAGGATATGGTGCTCTCCCGAAGGATATAGTGCTCTCCTGAAGGATATAGTGCTCTCCTGAAGGGTACGGTGCTCTCCCGAAGGATATGGTGCTCTCCCGAAGGATATAGTGCTCTCCTGAAGGGTACGGTGCTCTCCCAAAGGATATGGTGCTCTCCTAAAGGATACGGTGCTCTCCCGAAGGATATGGTGCTCTCCCGAAGGATATAGTGCTCTCCTGAAGGGTACGGTGCTCTCCCGAAGGATATGGTGCTCTCCCGAAGGATATAGTGCTCTCCTGAAGGATATGGTGCTCTCCCGAAGGATATAGTGCTCTCCCGAAGGATACGGTGCTCTCCCGAAGGATACGGTGCTCTCCTGAAGGATACAGTGCTCTCCTGAAGGATACTGCACGTCGTGCCACAGCCACGGTGCCATTCTCATCTCCTGTGACCGACAACGCTCCCGCTGACCCCCTCCGCTCCCGGCCTCTCCCAAAACCCTCGGCGAATTGCTGCCCTGCCGGGGTTTCAGAAACAGCCCACGTCGGAGGGACACAGAGGTATTTTGCGATAACCAGCCCCGGGCTGGGGAAGCAGAGGCGGCGCCAGCGAAGCGGCAGAGCGGGAGCCGGGCTGGGGACCATCCCCCAGCCCCTCGCCCGCATCCACGCCGACGGGGGGAACCGGCTCTGCTGAGCTTGCAGGAACTTCGGGATTTGCAGCCCAGTGCCTTTTTAGGTCTTCCTTTAAATAGCACCAAACCCATCCCGCCTTCCCTCTGTCCCGGTGGAGGCGATGGCTTCCCTCTCCCGCGGATGTCGTCACTATTAATTATGGACCTTAATCAATAAATCCGCCGTCAGCATCATTTCCCTCCCGGCAGGGGCTGAGCCGGGCTCCTTCCCCACGGCTCCGGGCAGCTTGGCTAGGGATTTGGTGGGAGAAGAGCTGAGCTGAGTCGTTCGGATGCTTCGCAAAGCTGGAAGGATCAACCCTCTCCCCCCAGGATTTGCCGGAGGGGGCGGCAATTTAATTCTCAGTAATTTAATTAGGTTCGCCTCTGCTTTACGTCCCGTGACATAGAGACGTAATGAAATTTTTGAAATGCAGTAATTTAACACCAAAAGGTTGTTAAGACTCCAGCGCTCGCCAGGAAGAGGAAGTGAAATGATCAGGCGTGGGCTGCTTTGGTTTTGGGTGGATTTCAGAGGTTTTCGGGCTCCCGACCCCTCGTGTCTTCCCCAGCCCGCACCTCCCATCCAAGAGCCACGGGGCGGCAGGGATGGCCCGAGCCCGGCGGGGAGGGAAGGTCACTTCTTGTCCACGGATTTTTTTCATCTCCAGCTCCCTCAGAAATCTCCCAAGCATGCCCACACAATAAAAAAAAAAAAAAAAAAGAAAATTTAATAAGATTTCAAATTGCCTTCTACTGAATTTCAAATTGCTCCATATATTATGTTCATGATAACTCCCGCACTTCCCATTTTCCTCCGGTCTTTTCTTCGTATGAGACAAGTCCTTGTGCTAATGAATTCCTGATTTTTATTTACTAAATGTTGCAGAGGAAATCCTCATTATTTGTGCTTCGGTTGGCCCGGCGCAGACGCAGCCCGGCCCCGCCGCAGCGCCGGGCCCCATGGAGTATGAAGCTCACGTACAGCCACTCCGCACGCTGCCGCCGAGAAGGATTCAGTAATTGAAAAGACCTTATAAATCAATAGAGCTAAATTGAAAACTCGGGCAGGACTCCACATAATTTACTCGTTCTCCTGTTAAGACTTCTCTTTACTTTTTTTGGGGAAAAAAAAAAAGCTGGTAGAGGGGTACCTGGGGTACAGTAGCTCAATGCTGCTTCCCCGGCACATCTGGCCGGGGAGATGCTGGGCGAGCAATTAATGCCCTGCGGAGATCATCTGAATGTCAGGCGACCTCTGATTTATTCCCCTGTCCTTCAAGTGGAGGAAGACATTCCGGCCGCGGGGCCGAGCGACCGCGGTGAGCTGCTTTTATTGCTGGCAGGGAGCACAAACCGGAGCGACTCTTTTGAAGCTACCTTCAAGGAGGAACGATGGGACTGTAATTCCTGAGGGAGAGATAAAGCATTTCCCTGTTCATCCCATCCCTGAGAGCTTTTCCCATGTGCTGCGGCATCCGCCACCCCCAGCCCAGCATCTCCCCACCCCCGGCGAACCCCCGGGACCGCTGGCCAGCAGTTGCTGTGGAGTTTCTGCTACATAATCAGAGAATCACAGAATCACAGAATGGTTTGGGTTGGAAGGGACCTTGAAGATCACCCAGTCCCACCCCCTGCCCTGGGCAGGGCCACCTCCCACCAGCCCAGGTTGCTCCAAGCCCCGTCCAACCTGGCCTTGAACACCTCCAGGGATGGGGCAGCCACAGCTTCTCGGGGCACCCTGGGCCAGTGTCAAGTTTTATCCTGTCCAGTTTTATCTATTTGTTTCTAACAAGCTACATATATAGTAAAGTTCACTTGAGTTTATCCTCGTTTCCCTGTGTGATGATGAGTGTGCAGGTACGCGCTAAGGCAGTTGTCCTTGTTTCCTGGCTTTGGTCAGTCTGAAGCTCTTGGAGATGAAGATGAACTTCAGATACGGGAGTGAACCCCCATCAGACTTTGCTATGAGCCGAGCGTGGCTGGGCACGCTGGGGGTGCCTGGCTCTCCTGCAGGGTGGCACTTCAGAAGTGTTTGAATGTGGTGTGTGGCGCGGAGACCCCAGGGAGCGTGGCCGTGAACTAGCCGCGGTGATTGTATTTCTGGATAAAAGAAGCTATCTGTTCAGAGGGTAGCTTAATTAGCAGCCTGTGGAGTTCATTTGTTTTTCAGCATTAGTACGTTGAAAGCAAATGTGTTTGCATAAAGGTTTCTGGCAGAAATCTTTAGGCAGCGGGAATGCACTTCCTCTTATTTCTCTTCCCCCTGTGTAAAAATAAAATCCAGTTCCAGAGAAGGAGCAGAGTATCACAATATCCTGTGACTTCTGTGCCCAGCTGATATTCAGGGACAATGAGCAGCAGAGGGAAAATGAACTGAAGTTTCCTGACTCTTCATAGATGAGCAGCAAAATAGAGGAACAGACTAAATTCACTGTCTCCCTGAAGTTTACGTGGTTCTGGCTGCAAAGTTGGGGATCTAAAGACTCCCTCTAACAGAGGCCTGAAAAACTGTAAAATGGTTTTATTCTTCTGGCACCCTTTCGTGCTTAGATTCTTCCCTACTGCTGTTTTATCCTTCCCCTGTGTCCTTTTATCCTTCCCCCATCCACATTCCTGGTTGTGGATTCAACCAGCCATCGTGTTTGATCTGGGAGAAGCAGCGTCCCCAGCTTGCTTAATCACGAGTACGGCAGCAAACCTCCTAACCAAAAGGCGTGGGCGCTGCTCGCTCGTCGGAGCCCGGCGCTGACGCCTCGCTCGTCCCCCACCGCTGCTTCTGGAAACTTTCACCCACAACGGTTTAAGTGAGTCATTTATCAATTAAATGTGCGATTTTGCCAGGCAAATTAAAATCTGTCCTCTTGTTTAATTAATAGGGCAGCTTTATATTCGACAAATTAGGGAGACTCTTGATGAGCTAATTTGTTAATTAATGGAAGCCTGGAGGCTCTTGTTTCATTAGACATTGCCAAATCCTTTAATCTGAAGCTCTGCTGCTCCTTCAGGACCCTCCTGTCCCTCACGCCCAGGCTCGGACCCCAAAACAGCCCCGGCAGCGACGCTCCCCACGGGAGAGCTCCCGGCACAGCCCTGGCTTCCCTGCACTGGGATTTCGGGCAGCGGCGTATTTCTCCTTCCCCTTCCTCCGGGAGGATTTATGTCCTCTGTCGAGGACGAGCGTGAGATCCCTGCAGCCAAGCCGCCGGCTGCCGCTGCTGAACAAAGTCCAAACCTGTCTCCAGGAAGGAAAGAGGGGAAAGAAAAAAAAAAAAAAATTAAAAAAAAAAAAAAAAAGGAAAGAAAGCTTTTGACCCAGTTCAGAGTGAAAATTTCACTTGCTCTATTTTTTAAGACAAAGCTCCCTGCGCGCAGAGTTAATGAGTTAATTGACTTTAATAAGTGGGTTATGGTCCAGGAGGGCTGTGCTGCGGACAGCGGGCTGTAAATTAGCGATGCTGCTGCCGGCGGGTGGAGGACCCCGCGCTCATCCCGGCAGACCGAGGGTCCCCGCGCGCCCCGGGGGACTTGGCTTGTGCCAGCGCGGGGCCAGCCCGTGCCAAGCAGTGCCCACCGATGGCCAAACCCCACAGGTGGCAGCTCGGAGCAGAGTCCAGACCGCTGCCAGAGGGGCCTTCAGGGCAAATAAATCCTCCAGGTATATCCAAGGTCCTCGGGTCAGCCCTCCAGGTTGACAATAGGTGCAGCCACCCCCAGCAACCCCAACCCACTGCTTCCAGTATAGACCAGTAGGACGGTGGTGAGGCTGGGTGGGCACTGCTGACCTGCCCCAAGCGATGCCACGGCAAGAGGGATTGCATCAACCCCAGGGCGGGGAGCCCCAAACAAGCGTGTTGGAACCAAAACCTCACCAAGAACAGGACCAGTAACACCAGTAAGAGCAGCCATGGTGGGATGCACACCCACACTGACCCATGTGGAAAACCACACCGTGTGCCTTGTGATAAGTATCTCATTACGGCCGCTCATTTATACTGCAAATCCTACTTTACGTTAAAAAAAAAAACAGTCGCGTGATTTCTTGAACTTGCACTATGGACCATTTTCCCCCAAACCAGATTAACCCAGAGCCCGAAGGAACAGCTCCTTCATTTATTTTTAGATATCGGTGCCTGCTGCACTAGCCGTCACGTTATCAAGCAAATATGGAAAGCCAGCTGACTGCCAGCCGAGAGGCACCCAGAGACTCTGTTATCTTTGTTTTTAATGGACTGTCAGGTCCTGGGATGTATTTGCTTTCAGCCTTTAAAAAGAAACACCAGCCTCACTTTATACCGCAGAAGTTTGCCAAGTTCCCAGCTTTCACTGAAACTTATTTCGCTGTAGCGCGCCCGCAATAGGCAGAGCGCACCTCCAGAGAGGGCACAGCTCGCTCGGACTCAGAAAGCAGCAATAAAAAAGAAAATCGCATTGGATGGCAAATGCCCGTTACAGTTTCCAGAAATACTTGGAAAAAAACAACACAACCCGTTGCTGTTCAAGCCAACCCTGTTTGGGTGCCTTTTGCACAAGGGCGCTGATGGGTTCTCCACCACTTGCTCCCACGTGCTGACTTGCGGCCAACGAGGATGAGCAAGCTGGGGTTCGAGCTGGGTAAAAACACGCTTGTATCTGGAGCTATTTTCATTAATCACAGATTAATCGAGGTTGGAAGGGACCTCGGAGATCATCTGGCCCGAGCCCCGGTTCAAAGCAGAGCCAGCCTCCCAGTACAGCAGGCAGCTCAGGACCTTCTCCAGGTGAGCTCTGGGCATCTCCAAGGTCGGAGATCCCCCCCACCGCTCTGGCCCCCGGCCCAGGCGTGATCCCCCCCACCACAAAGGGTTTTTTCCTTGTGCCCAGTGGACCATCCCCTCCTGCCATCTGCTTTTTGCCTTTCACTCTGTGCCTCCAAGAAGAGCCTGGCTCCATCTTCTCCATCACCCGACTCCCAGGGGACGACAGCACCTTCCGGAGGGAGACTTACTGCTGCGCGCCACGGAGCAGGGCACAGCATCCCACAGCATCCCACAGCATCCCGCTCTTCCCCTGGGCCACCGCAGGCTGCCAAAGCCAGGGAAGTCCCTCGGGCTTTTCCACCTCCCCCGACGGGTCCATGGGAAGCCCGAGCCCCGAGGTTCTGCCCCTCCACGCAGCTCGACGAGCTCCTCAAATCAAAAGGGTCGCCAGGAAAATACTGCTCAGTCCTCTTGTTTATTCAGTAAAAGAATCGCGCGTGTTTGGGGATAAAGTGCCGTCAGTTATTTTTCCCCTCTATTTTCTGACACTCCATCCTCAGATCAATAAATTAATTCAAAATCATCTAACGAGCACTCAGCCTGTAATTTATTTTTCATAAGTGTTAATCCAATTCCTTCCGAACGATATGCCTTTGGGACCCTCGCAAATTAAGAAGCTATTCAAGACACTTCCCCAACATTACTTAGGCAGAAAACAACATTAGACTGAAAATAATAATAATGCCAATCTCTTTCTAAAGATGGCTTTCAGAGACCCAAACCATGTTTCATTTTATTTGATCCTCTGCTTTCTCTATTTACTGATGCACCCTGGGGCCCATCCCCAAGCAGTTCACTTCAGCCTTTAATAACCACTATAAAATGAGTCTTGCCAAAAGCCTTGATCTGATGTGGCTTTTATTGTGATCCAAAATAATGCTTATCGGGGGAACAGCTCCCGCATTAGCTGTCGCGGGCCCGTAAAATACATGCCGACTTCAATCCGGGGTTTTCAAGGGGTTTTAATTCCTATTTGCATCGTGGTGACTCTTGCTTAGGTTTGGAAAGCGAAGCAGACTCCAGGAAACATGAAGAGCCGACTCCAGGCTATTTTAAGCTTAAAAACAAGAAATACCACAGCTTTTCCAAAGACTCCAGAAGCCAAGAGCTGCCCAAACTCAGGGCTTGTTGGGAAAAATCAAAACTGAAATGGGAAAGGGGCAGGAGGGTGGGAGGCCAGCGCAGTTGGAGGCCACCACTTCATCCCCGCCTGCCCCACGGACGGCACGCTGCCAGCTCCGGCTCTGCCAATGCCCCCCTCAACCCCGTGAAGTCACTCGAATCAGAAGCTACGGTGCTAAATTGCATTTCACCAGCCTCAGCCTCCAGGCACAGCCTGCCGAGCACATTTTAAGAAGCTCCCGATGAAAACCGCGCTCAGGGGCATCAGGGAGGGATGCTCCGTGCAGGCAGGAGGCACCCAGGGGACCCCAGCTCTGTTCTCCAGGACTGCCAGGCGCAGG
>NW_009647418.1:3985104-3992663 GCF_000708025.1 Charadrius vociferus
TTCCTGCTGGAGTGCGACCATCAAACACTTTTACTAAAGCCAGTGCATCTTCTGGGGGATTTCAGCCCGGTCCTGCCCTGGGCACGCAGCCAGCAGCCCCTCTGCCAACACAGGGGGTGCATTTCCCCCCCTCTGCCGCGGTTCCCCACACGTTTCTCGCCCCAGCTGCATGGTCCTGCAGAAGAACTTCAATACTGACACCTTAAAGAATCTCTCTCTCTCTCTTCCCAAAAAGAAGAGGTACTTTTCAGAGCTGTCTCTTTTTTCCATTCAAGCAGCAGGTTGTGCTGGGACCGGGGAGAGGGAAGCAGATGCTTTTCCCTCGTGGTTTGCATAATGCATTTCTCCTTCCACTTACTGTCTAACGCGGTGCGCTTGGCCTAAAAAGAGAAAAAACAACTTGCAGTAATATTTACAAGCTAATTAGGCAGAGGGCTGATTGGAACATCACTACCAGAAAAGAGCCAGTTGGGCTGGAATTGCTGATTTTCCTTAGAAATTAAAACTGCATCGGGCTGCTGCTGGCTACGGCAGGGAGCTGGAGCCGTCCCCGGGGACCTCAGAGCGCAGCCCTGCTCCCAACCTGACTCCCTGCCCACCTTTACCAACCTCACTGGAGCCATTCGGTTTGATCTCAAATTCTCTGAAACGACTGCTGAGAGAGGCAGGGGAAACAGCATCCTCTTCCCCCATAAAAGAACAGGATTTCTGTGCCGTGGGATTAGAGAAAAATTAAAACTATGCTTGAAAGCAATAGCAATTACCTTTAATTTATATTTAGCAGCACTCCCTTGTACAAACGCCAGCCAAAATGCCATATCCAATAACACAACAAATTTTACAGCACATAAAACTGTGCACCAAGGCGGGGGGGGGGGAAATATAACATAGAATCGCTTGCTCCTTCCACGCGTGGCTTCATAGCATTGCTATTTTCTCCCTTGCCAGACCTCAGCCCTGCACCTCTGAGGCTCTGTAAGCTGCGACGGGTCTCAGGAGCGAGGGACGGAGGCGTCTCTGCCGCCCCGAGGAGGGCTCTCCCCACCGCCCTGATTTACCGTGCGGCGGGCGGTGGGAGCGCTCTGTGCCAGCAGATCATCGTCCCCGCCATCGCCCCCGTTATCCATCAGCCAGCAGCTCGCTTTCAGAGCGCCCGTCCCCTGTCACTCAGGAATTATAGATCTACCCAGCAAAGTCGCAGGGAAATAATTATTTGTTCGCTGCTCAGCCCTCAGAAATTCAAGGAGAAAATGAGATTTCGCTTGCTTGCTTTCGATCATGGGGTTTTCTTCCCTGCTGTGCTTATTTTAAAACCCCCACTCCTCCCATTCGGCTGCCAAACAAGCGCAGGGAGCCACTGGTGGCATTACAACCAGCGCCCCCGGGTCGGGGGGCTCAGCCCGTCGGCAGGGTGGCTGCCGGCACGGCTCTGCTCCGGGAAAGGCTTTGATGAGCCCAAGGGGGAAATTTCAACCCCGCTTCGGACCAAACGTTTGAGACGGTGCCCGCACAGAGGAGGATTTGCAGCGCCTCACGACTTCAAACCCGAATTTAAATAGCGCCCGAACAAGAAGCAGGCTCCAGACAAATAGAGATGTTCCACTGGATGCATTTAATCTCATTAACCCAGGAGCTGTTTGTGTGTTTTCATTCAGTCCTCGCGGCGCGGGGAACCCGGCCGCAGCAGCGGTTATGCGCAGAAGCCGGCAGGGAAGCTGCATTCAAACACAGCCGAGAACAACCTGTCTGCTTTTACTGCCCCCGAGCAGCAAAAGCGCTGCAAAATAAATTACCCCTAGCAAATTAGTGTTTCTTTGGAAGGAGGGAAGGTGCTCTCAGAAGGGCCGACTTCTCGGGCAGGCGATGCTCAGCACAGCCGGGCGGCTGCTTCTGCGGAGCCCGGGTCGCAGTGCTGCCCACGGTGGGAACGTGCAGCCCCACGCGGCTTTGGGGAAAACAAAGCAACGATTTATCGGCTCTCCTGCTCTGCGATTCCTCCCCTGCCAACCTCCTCTCCTCCCGGAGAAGAACAGGAGCAAGGACAAGGGAAGGAGCTGGAAAAGGGGTTTGATTTCAGAGAAAGGGGGAAGACGGGAGGCGCAGGGGCAGCTCCAGCGCTGCAGAAAGCAGGATTTACAGCCTTCTGCCAAAGCTTTTGACACCCATATTGCGCCTCCACCCAGTCCAATTTAATTGAATTGATTTCTCTGAATGAGGAGCCGCCAGAGCCAAGAGCCTTATTTACGCCACAATCTTTCCAGCGACAGCACTAATAAACGCCAGCAAAGAGGAGGTGCGTGTGACCCCACCGCGGCCCAAGTGAGACGAAGGCACAACCCATCTCTGGTAGAATTTGCTCTCCCTCCACAAAGAAGATTTACCATCCTTTTGGCCCTACCCAAGCGCTACGTGGGTGCCAGGGCTCACACCCCAAGTCGCCTGGGAGCACCGAGTGACGGAGACTCTTCAGACTCAGGTCTGGCTCCTCGGGTCAGCAAGAGGCAAACCTGGGTGCTTGGTGGCATCCCGCAAGGGCAGAGCACAGCAGGGACAGGACAGAGCTCCCTCTGGACCCCGCTGACACTAAGAGAGGGCAGGAGCCCTTCGGCTCCTCTCTTGGCTGTGCTGGGAGGGCTAAAGGAAGAGGCTGCGCAGCATCACAGCTTCTGCAAATGGCTTCTGGGCAGGAGCTGCAGGCCTGCTGCTTTTCCCTCCCCTGCCTGAGTCCTTATCCAGTCTCTAGACGTCTTGCCTGCTAAATAAAAGACAGTTTAAAGAGAGAAAAAAAAAAACAACACAAAAACAACAACAAAAAAAACCCACACCAAAACCCCAAAGCAACCCCAAACTCCATTCCAGATGGTCTGGAGGAAAACCTGTATCATTTGCCAAAAAGCTAGGATTTTGCTTTCTCAGTCCTGAATTTCAAGCTCAGAAAGGTCAGACCTCCCATGGAGACAATGGCGGTGCACTCTACGCTTTTCTCATCGCTAGATTCACAAGGTTTGCAATTCCAGCTCGCTACTCAAACCCGGGACTACTGTGCTCTTGTCAAATCCACTCCCTGCTTCTGCTTTCTGCCTCTTTTCAAGCAGAGACCACATACCCGGGGCAGGCGGAGGGGCCGGGGCTGTGGTGGGGCACTCCACACCAGCTGAATTCTGACCCAGCTTCACGGCTGTGTGATCAGTGTCCTCTCACCGCTCCAGCCTTCGCCTGACCCACCTGAAAAAGCAGGTGAAGGAGAAGGAGACACATCCCAAGGAGTTGGTTAGCTGATGTCTGACTGACGCCAAGATCTTTGGTGCAGAGCATGAGAAAAGAGCGAGTCAAGCGCTCTCTTGAACTTCAGTGTTATTGAATCCTGGTTGTGCTGGAGGGAACCCGCTGGGACACGACTTGGCCAGCCCAGCCCAGTCCCACCCGTCTGTCTCCAGCATCGCTGTCCTGGCATCCCCCTTCTCTGCTGTCTGGATCCAAACTTCCCTTCAGCGCATGAACAAACCTGAGCCATTGTGGTGTGTGTAAGAGGAACTGCTTGCAAGAGCTCTGCTCCGGGGCCACAGCTGGATGGATGCCTTCTCAGCACTCACTTCTTGAGATTCAGGGTATTTTTCACTTCTCTCCCAGCCGGAAATATTCAAGAACCTCCTTTCAGGTGCTCCATCTGCATTCCCGGATCCTCCAAACACTGCTGGGGTGGAGACCTGCATCAGAAATGACATCTCACAAACATCAAACACTCCTGGCAGATGCTTTTTTCATCTTCTCCCAAAGCCGGGCACCATGAGCACAGCCTGCTGGAAGGCCAGTCCACCAGCTCATTTACATTGAGGGAGACGGCTCCTGCAAAGTGTCTACAGCGTCCATCCAGCATTTCCTCTGCTCTTAGAATACCAGTCAACAGCTCTGTCAGATATAAGTCACTGGTTTGGCTTTAGCAGCTGCTGTGTTCTTTTCACCTCTCAGCCATCACTCTTACCTGCTGCCTCATCCCTGAGCCCCAGAACAGCCCTGACGGGGCGACGCTCTGGCCTTAGGGACAGAGAAGTGGGAATGCTGCGAGCTGCAGGACCCGCTATTCCAGGGCTCTCCACACCTGAGAAACTGTGTCTTTTTTCCCCGAGCATAAGTGAGGATTAAGAGCCATTTCCCCTCCATACTCCATGCTGGGCACAGCTGGTTTCCCTCTCAACACTTCACACAAGAGGTGAACGAGAAAAGACCCAAGAGAAACTGAAATAAATAGCGCAGCCCAGTTCTGAAGCTGGCTTCACGCTTTGAGGACAAGCGAAGGCTCAGAAGTCACTTTTGCACACTCGAGGGAAGCAGATCACAGAGGCGCCGGCTGGACGGAGCGCGTTTATGGCTGCCGTTGTGTAATCCCAGAGTACGCTGCCGAACGTGCCACGGCAGCAAGGGCCAGGGGAGCTTCTCGTGGCACGTGACTGCTGGGAAGAGCCCAGTAGGAAGGCACACTGGAAATGCAAGGGATGTTCTTCAACAGTGAGGCAGAACGCTTGCTTCAACGCCCTGGCAGATCCTGAGCTCTGGTGTTAAAGCATTTACAAAAGATTGCGAAGATCTGCTCGAATTGTTCGTCCCGGTGAAACACAGGGAAAATAAACTTTTAGAAATCAAAGGCTAATGCATGAAGCAGATGCGCCAGCAATGATAAGGCAAAGCAAGGCTTTGAGAAACCAAATTTCAGCTTCGCACAGATTAGACATGAAAATGAACTCGCTTAATTTCATGCCATATGCAAATCTTTACCAGCTGTCAGCTCTGTAATCCCTCGAGACTAAATGTAATAACTAAACAAGAACAAAAAGGCAGCGAAGGTTGGGTTCTGCGGAAGCCCGGCGATGAGCGGGTTCGTGCTTCGGGAAGGCGGGGAGTCTGCCCAGCCTGCTGCCCCCCGCCGGCCAGGCACACAACCCAAAGGGCAGCAGGAGCCTCAATTAAACCTCTGCAAATAAAGTAACTATAAAAGATGAGGCTGCTACTTACTCCTGACATTCACGAGTTCCCAGGCGAGCTGCTGTTTTCTGCACAATCTGACCATCACTAAATTGGTAGCTGGACTAACGAGTGGCCCAGCTCTCCCAGAGCAGAGGCCAGAGGATCACCGAGCATCTTCCCAGACCACAGCTCGATGAGCCAGCAAAGGGCCACCTCCATCCTTAAGCTTTTCTCTTCCTTGATAGCCCTGGATATGTGACACGGACGTGCCATCAGCCAGGAGTCCATGAATGCAGAACAAGGAGAAACATTCCTGTTTCCCTCTAGAGCGAGGAGCCCGTGAACGCTGATCCCCACCAACATAGAGAGCATCGTCCTGGCTCGCACTCGTACTGAGCACACAGCTCCGCCGTGCAGCACCGCTGGCCAAACTACGGCTCTGTCCCCGGAGGAGCTGCACTGAATTATGACCCAGCATTGGCCATTTACCGAAACATTCAGCGAGCATCAGCTCCACTGAAGCAATTCCGCAGAGCTCTTAGCTCTTGCCTGAAGCCATTTGCCATGTCTGGGAGAAATGGCAATCTTATAATAGCTTCCAAAATGGACAGACCTCTGAGCAAAGAGAGGCACCTCGCAGCTCTGTGCGAAGGCACGGGGCCAGCAAGAGCAACAGATGCGCCGCTGCTTTCAGGACCTGAACTGCATCCAGCTGCCAACACGGCGGGGCTGCGGTTTAGGCTCACCTGGCAGCGGCTGATCATTAGCTACAACCAGCACAGACGTAAGCTGCAGCTTCTGGAGATGAGCGAGAGGCAGGCGAGGAAGCCGCAGCGAGGGAGGGCAGAGAGCCAGAGCTCAGCCTGCGAGGGGCTGACACTCACTGCCGGGCAGCTGCAGGGAGCGGGCGGCAGGCAGAGGGGTGCAGGCGTGAGATTCGAGTACCAGAGAGCGGGTAACAAGTCGGCTATGAGGCAAGAAACGATAACAAAAGTGGTTCGCCAGAAAAGCTTCCTCCCCGCTAAGATGGCATGCGGGTTTCGACAAATCACCTGAGCTGACAGACAAGGCACGAGCCCACATGTGCACGCCGTAGCGGCGCTGTAGTTATTTCCACAGCGTCTGCCCTGCATTCCTGGGAAAAGGCGCAGCTCCGTCCTGCTCCGCCAGCGCGCTGCACCCACATCCCGCAGGACAAGGCCGGGATGGAGCCAGCACCGGCGCATCACCACACCGCGCTCAGCTTCTCCCGTCCCTTCACCCAGCCCGAGCAGGAGCCTGCCGCAGCCCCCCCCGGCATCCCCCCTTTCGGGCCCGGGCAGCCAGCAGCGAGGGCTCCGGAACGGACGGGGTGAGCCCAGCGTGGTGCCTGGCGTCGGCAGAGCGGAGCTGCACGCGTACAGCGCAGCCAGGAGCTTCTATGCGATGGCGAGAGCCTGTGAAAGCAGCTCGGGGTGTTTGCCCTACATACCAGCACAGAGAGATTTACACACAGCTCCCGTTCCAGCTCAGCCTCTTCCTGTTGAAAGCCATAAAGCCCAACAGAGGAGATTTAACATTCCATCTCCAAAGTAATTAAATCCAGCCGTATAAAGTGAAATGTTTAACAACTCCAAGTTTTGCAGAGTGCTGGAGGAACCTGATAAAGATGGAGCTGCAGTGCTGGTAATAAACAGGGGCTGTTCTCTGCGCTGTTACTGGCAGGGGGGAAAGGGGAGCCGAAGTTTTAATTTGGAGGAATTTCAGAGGATGCATTTTATTTAGCTGCATGCTGGAAAATTAACAGAGCGCCATGGAAAGCTGTGAACTGCACATGCTCTTTCTCCGTATTTCCAAGAGGGCTCTCAAGTCAGCATCCGAGCTCTGCCGAGAACAGCAGAGATTGCTTTGCAAATCCGTTTCTTTCAGCTCTCGCCTCGCCTGTCCCTGCGGGTAGGTGCTGAGTAAGTCACGCAGAGTTCCCCGAGAGCAGATCTCCACGTCAACGCTACTAACCACAGAGGTGCTTTATGATTTATAAAGGATCGTTCACCCGCTTGGGTTCATATTTTTAATAATCAGCATATACAAAGAGCCATTTGGATATCCCAGGCTCCGGGAGCCTTTGGAAACTTAGATTCATGGAGAAGCAAAGCCAGAGCGGCCAGCAGTTACCAAGGCCTCTGCTCCAGAGTGCCCGCTTCGCTTCCTGGGATTTAGGAACTTAAATAGCTCTTAAAGGCTGCACTCTGGGAGCATCCCTGTTATCCAGCACTGCCCAGGGCAGTCCTGGCTGAGCAGAGACTCTCGCAGGCACTCCGCACTGATCAAAAGACTGAAATGTTGGAAATCAGCCCAGGACCAGGACACGCTTGGCCTCCAGTGCCCAGTCCAGCCCGGCCCAGGCTCCCCAGCATCCCTGCGCTGGGGGCAGTTGCCATGGTGACCGAGCATCGTCCCCTCTCCTTGCACCTCTAAGGAAGAATGTCCCCCTGTTCAGCAGCCACCCGTGGCCCTCCATAGCACATGGCTATCCCCAGAGCACTCTCGGATTCTGCCTCTCCCCCGCCGCATCCTGCACCCAATTGCCAAAAACCTCCTGCAGCTGCACGTCACCA
>NW_009647418.1:3992799-3996458 GCF_000708025.1 Charadrius vociferus
ACCCCGACGGTGCCAGCCTCATACCCCCCACCTGCGGGACAGACCACCTTCAGCCAAGTCTGTCCCGCCGTTGCGTTAGCGAGGTGAAGTGCCACCTCCGAGTCTGACAAGCTGTTGCTTTGCCTTCCCAAATCTCTGCGGGGACACCTGCTAAGCTCTGACAGCTGTCAGTACCTTAGCAGGGGGCGAGCTGAGAATCTTACAAGGTAAAATAGCTCCTTTTGTAATCTGCTCCTACAAAACACCTACCCTCTTGCCTGTTTTAGCCCTCCTTGTCCTAGATTACAAGCCCTGGAGACAGCAAGCGTGCCGAGTTTTAACTATGAAAGGATGCCATCTTGCAAAGGCGTCCCCAGTAAGCGTGCCTGCTGGAGGAGAAGTCTCCGCTGCAGCACAGACAGCTCTCCACCCTTCTCTGCCAGGCTGCACTGCGAGCGCTGCCCTGATCCAACCGCTCCTGTGGCACCTGGAAAGGCTCAGGAGGTTGTTTTCACCCCTGCACGGCTATCGGGAAGCTGCTTATCCTTGTGCCGTCTCCTAAGCAGGTTTCTGTGCTCCCCGATATTCAGTCAGAGACCGATTAAGCTCTGTGCAGTGGGCCAGGAGGATGTGCAGCGGGAGCATGCGCCTACATAGACTTCGATGCTAAATCCCTCTTAACAAGCATCGCTTTTGTTGCATTTTTAGCTGACCCCCCCCCCCAGTTCACTCAGCCAGAGGAGCTGGGAGGTAAAAGCAAGAGATTAACTGAGCATCTTACCCCAGAAGCCCTCATTATACGAGGAGGTCTCCACTGCCTCCTGCAGCCAATTAAATGGACCGGAGTTGGGGATACCTGGCACTTCACAGGATCTAAACCCAGAGAGGAGACTGTAGGAGGCAATTTCCCTTCCGTTATTGACATGCAAATCATCGCTGCAGTAGCTCACGGGTTTAATATATTTCCAGATTGCCTGGCGTGGAGTCACATTAGTCAAGTATATGTGGCAGTTGGTCCAAAATGACTCTATAATAAGAGTCAGCATTTCCACCTCAGCTTCAAGGACAGGCTGGCGATGAGCGTGCAGCCGCTTGCCTTACCCCTCTCCCAGGCGCCCTCTGAGGCAGGGCTCCCACGGACTTTGGGGACTGCGAGTAAATGGCCAAGAAGTCCCTAGTGAGGCTCGGTGTTAGACTGAGGTCCCCCAAAAATGTCCTCTTCAACCCTGGGAACATACACGACCGCGGCTTTCTACAGCCCTCAACTTCCATAAAGCTGATGGTTTACACTCCAGGGCAGGACAGCCAGCAAGAACAGGACCTGCCACAAGAAACAATGTTCTCTCTCACAAAATAAGTTGGTTTTTTCCCAAGAGTTTTCAGGTTTGCTCCCTGTTCTCCACAGCTCCCAGCACCATGACTGAAAACTCTTCACAAGTACTAGAATAGGGAGATGTCTTGAGTGCTGCCATTCCCACCTCTGTCCCTGCCTGGGGACAGTACCAGCCCAGCAGCACTCGCCGCTCCCTCTGGGTGGTTTTTTCTGTGCCCCACTGCCTTCCAGACCTTCAAACCAGCAGCGATGCACGGCTGATTGAAAAAACTGTGCTGGCCACAAGCTCAGTAATGAAAGAGCTTTTCTTCCACACAGATGGGACTCCTTCTGCCCTTCTTCCCTCTAAATTGCATTCCTCATTATACCCAGACGTGGCAGAGTGGCTTTGCTTGGGACCTGCTGGTTGAAACAAGCTTACTGGTCTGATGTTAGAAGGGCTCTGTCCCAGCTTAGCTGAAATAATGTTGTTGCGCTCAGCTGCAGTATTGCTTTGAAAGTTCTCCTTTTGTCCATTTATTCCCAGTGCTGCAAACCAATCTGTCTGAGAAGCTCATTCCTCATTATTCGTTAAGAGAGCCAACAAAGCCCTCTGTTCCTGCACCCTCTCAGAGCTTTGTTTCCAGCTATCTATTCAGGCTTCTGTTTGTGCTTCTCAATGTTTGCACTAAGAGCTTTAAATCGTTCGCTTAGCCTTGAACCCCCTTCACTCAGTGTCTTTGGTTTGCAGCGAGAAGAGGTAATCACCACAGTGCAATCTACTTCTTGCTTTTTGCTTACCCTTCTATTTTCTCTTTAATTAAAAATCCCTTTGGTCTTGCACTTGGATCCGGGACGTGGTTTCCATTTTCCTCGCAAACAGCGCAGCCCAGAATGTCAAAACCGTTTTTCACAACAACCTTGCTTTGACCCGAGTGACAGCTTTACCACCAGGCATTTGATCTCTTACTTGCCCATCTGTTCATTGATTAAAATCCCACGCTTCAATATGCAATTCTGTCTCCGCATCCAGTAGCTTCTCCTGACAACAAGACCCTCATACAGACAAGGAGCCTTTCCTAAGTGATGCTCCTCAAGCAGATCACTGCCGCCTCTTTGCCTCGGTTTAACCCAACAACATGGGGGCAACCGGTGGCCACAGAGCCCCAACGACACTGCCCAAGAGTGCTGGAAATAAAAGAAATGAAACCCGGGCTGGAGGGGGGCAAGAAGAGACCACCAGCACCTCCAGCACCTCAAGGGTCCTGGAGGGTGCTGGACCTGCTGTGCTCCACCTCCAGATGCTCTGCAGCATAGGCATTGGGCTGGAGGCTGGAAGGGGAGGGCAGACAAGCCCTCCCTTTTGCAAAGATTTTATTTTAATTTTTTTTTTTTTTCCCATTTAACGTGTGGGCCAGGAAAGCCAGGAAGAAACCACACTAGCGTTTCTGCCTTATCACATCTTCCAAATTTTCGTCAGGTGAGATTATCACGAGGATGAGCCTAACAGCCCCCATCAGCCACAACACTGTGCAAGCTTCAGAGAAACGCACGGTCTGTGCCGCCAGCCGCTGTTAGACCTCATCAGCAACAGATCCGCAAAACCTCCTTAGCACATAGAAAGGCAATTTTTATCCCAGTACAAACAGTTCCAAAAGGAAGCCAGAGCCTTACTCAGCCTTCAAATATGTTTTTCATGATCACTGCCTCTAAAAGCAGAAGGTACAAAGGTCCAGGAGAGAGACTGCAGCACACTGGGAGGTTTCTATGGAGCAGTGAAATGAGTCAGTGCCATCTACCGGCTGCAGGGACCTGTTGGCTTCCACTGTCACCGTACCCAGCCTCAAATGTTAAGTAATAAGAACCACCCTCTTACATGTCTTCTCCCACGACCCAACTGTCATGTTTCCAGCATCCCTCTTCGATACTACCATTTCAAATGCAAATTCTTCCTAGAGGTTAATGGTCCAGATGGGAGCCCTTCGGCACTACCGTGGCCCCAGACAAGTCCATGTCCATCTCCAAGCATGTTGAAAGCTGCCACCGAGCCCCAATGGGCCAACCCACGGCTACAGCTCCAGCATTTCACAGCCATACTCTTTCCTACCATCCACATTGGGATATCCCTTTGCTATCCCTGACAAAATCATAAATAATTGTGATGTACGATGTGCTGGCAATGGCAATCCTTGAGCTGGCGTGGATCTGCGCTGAGGAAGAGCTGTGGAAATGCCAAGTATCAGTAGTACTGCTGGCATCCCCGAGGGACAGCGTGGCATCGCTGGCTTCTAGCACAGCAGTCACAAAGAAGTACCGCTCCAAGGCTACCGAGAGGCGTCAGAGCCAGAATGACATGCCAGGCATTCCT
>NW_009647418.1:3996821-3999081 GCF_000708025.1 Charadrius vociferus
TCCTGGCTATCAGTGTTGTTCTTCTCTGTTGGATCAGATTTAATTGGTGAACAGATTCTAAATGCGCTTCTCACCATTTTTAAAAGGAAACTACATCATCACTCTATAATTATTCCATAATTAGGCTTGGACGCCATACCACTGGCACTGAAGAAAATAGACATTTCTCGCAAAGCTTCCTCTTGAAGGGCAGATAGTTTTGCTCATCCTTCAAATGCTAATTATGCCCCAAACTTATTTTTCAGCCTTAACGGGCTCTGGCAGGCTCCAAATGGCTGGAGGACATGGTAATTTTGTGCTGCAGGAATCGCCTTGGGCTCCATTTGCTGCTGAGTGGTCTCTGAGCTTAAGTGCTGTCAGTCTCTTTTTAGGGATGCTTGTTGAACTGAGTTCATCAAGCTGCTTTTGTCAATCCTAGTAAAATCAATAAATATCTGAGAGCGCCCCAGCTCTGAGAGAGTGGTTCATGCCTTTCCCACTGAAAACGAGCAAGAAAAGGAAGACTGTTTCTGAAAACCTTCATGTAACACAACATCAGCCCAGTTCTTAGCTGTTTGCAGAGGAAGCAGAACAGCGTAGCAGCAGCACAAAGCTAACCTGGATCAGGATGCTGTGCACGGACAGTATCCATACTATGGGACAGCGTGTCCCATACTATGCTCTTACTTAAGCGGTGGTAGCGTGTGCCTTGATCATTCCAGCACAAAGGCAGATTGTCCTCGTCGTTGGAAGTCTACCACGCAAAGAGAGCACCAAACCAGCAGTTGCTCTGAAATGTTTGGTTTCAAGACACTGTTCAGGTGAGGGAACTTTGGTACATTCCCAAAACGCAAGGCTGTGAGGAACAGTGCCTGAGAAGGAGAGAATACTGCATTTGTTTGCTCAAAACATCAGGATGGATCTCAGAGCTGGTTCCTCTCCGAGGCTTCGCCACAGACAGCCTGTGCAGAGGCAGACACACGGGTAGGCATTAGGGCTGGCATATTTTGGGCCTGAATTCTTCTTCCTGAATGCAGTACTTGCCTTCCATGAACTTCACGTTTAAGAACACTTGTTCATTTTACTAAAATAATCTAAATTTGCTCCTTTTTCTTCTTCGGTTCTTGCCAACAAGCCCAATCCGGTAACATGAGCAAGTTTTAGACACGTTCTTTACTCCTTCACCCCAGCCAGTGCTATAACAGTAAGCAAAAGCAGAAAGGATAGATGCTGGTAAAACCTCCCCCTGAAATACCCTGCAGCGAGAGGAGCCATCGCAGCTGAAGAACGCTGTTAAAGGCTGTGCTGCACATCAGCGCGGTGCACACCGTCTGCGGAGAAGCAACCCAGGCCCATCTTCTTCAGCATTCCTCAGGGCAGGTCGTGCGGGACAGCTCCAAACCCTCACAATGCCAGAGCTGTATTTACCGTATCTGCTTTTGCACTGTTGTCAGCTACACAAAAGAAAAACAGCTTAAATTGCCACAATTTATTTCTGACAAACCAGGTTATTGTTCCCTGCCAGTGATGATTTGCTGTGTAAGTATCTGGTGGAAAACTGCCTATCATTTTACTAGATACTGAAATCTGAGCGAGTTACCTGCAGTTCCCTAAAACATCCTTTTTTCCTTCAGCTTTTGTCAAATCTCTCCCCACGCGTGGTCTGCAGCGGGGGTAAGGGAGGGGCACAGCCCTGCTGTGCAGCACTGAGGTACGTTTATTACTGGCACACTCAGCTGCCTTAAGGCAAAATAATGTTTTCCCCTGTGCGGGTGGTGATCCCCTGGGGCAGGTTGCCCCGAGAAGCTGTGGCTGCCCCATCCCTGGGGGTGTTCAAGGCCAGGTTGGATGGGGCTTGGAGCAACCTGGGCTGGTGGGGGGGGTCCCTACACAGGGCAGGGAGGGGGGTGGAATGAGATGTTCTTCAAGGTCCCTTCCAACCTAAACCATTCCATGATTCTATTTTTTTTTCCAGAAACGCCAGGGATAGGTGACAAGAACGCCTTTCTCAGGCAGAAAAGCTGTTCTACCAAGCTGTAAGCACAGCTGACTGTGCTTCCCGCACCACCTCACCCCAACAGGGCCCCGCTGGTGGAAGCTCCTGGTCACCCCCAGCCTCTCCCCAGAGGAGACAGCACCGGGCAGGCACCTGCCCCCGCGGCCTCGGGCAGCCCAGCCATGCCGGGCCTCTCCGGAGCCTGAGGGGAGCGATGGCGCCCGGCTCCCCACTTAGGCCGCGGCCGTCGCATAGCAAATGGGGCCCGGCTGCCACCCCGTAAAA
>NW_009647418.1:3999563-4021899 GCF_000708025.1 Charadrius vociferus
CGGGGCGGGAGGAGGAGTGGCTGAGGGGGAAGGCGGGGGGGTCGGGGGAGGGATTCCCAGGCCTGTGGGTGCGGGGGTGGCAGGGCTGGGGGAGGGCAGACATGGGTGGCTGTGCTGTGTATGGGAGGGACAGAGCTTCTCCGTCCCTCCAGAGCCCGGTTCCCATGCTGCTCATGGGCATCAGTGTCTCCACATGCTTCTGCTGTCCCATTAACCTACAGCAGATCCCATAAGGATTTGTGTTATGCTGAATACTGCACACACGCTGCCCTGCTGTGCTTACAGGTGGCAGGGAAAGGTGGGTGCTTGGGATAACCCCTGACAGCTGTGATACAAACCCAGGGCATGTACATTGGAGTCCACTCAGGTGATATATCTCCAGCACCTGCCCCGTGACACAGACCTCTGGCTAAAACTTGTTTGTGTTCCCAGGTGGGAGTGGTGAGAAAGGAGATGTTCCTCGTGTCTGCGCTGGAAGCAGGATGAATCTCGTGTCTATGGCAACAGATCCTGAGTTGAAATGGATAACCCTGTGGGGCCGCATCAGGTGGGCGGCCGTGCTCGTGGTCCTCCTGGCCTCGCTCGTGATGCTGCTGCTCCCGCTGGCTGCTGTGGAAGACCAGTGCCATGCAGTGCTCAAAGGACTCTCTTTCCTGAAAAGTAAACTGGGCGCAGGCTCCTCGGGAGTCACCAGATACACAGGACAAACAACCGGCCTGAGTGTGACCTCCAACGGGCTGGAGCTGCTGGTGCTGAAAGGCAAAGCCTCCCCAGGTAAGAGTGTCCCCGGGTGGGCACAGGGGAACAGCCGAGCCGATGTATGTCATGGTTTGGGCATTTGGAGATCTGCACCCCCCACCTGATGATCTCCCGTACCCCATAATGGTAACAAACTCTCACTGCCCAACTGCAAATTAACGTCAGCTGTAAATGCCCCAGAGGTCAGACATGCCATCGCCAGCCTGGCTGCCAGCAGCAGCCCGACTGCATTCCATTGCCCTGCGCTGCAGAAGGGCGATGCACTGGCATTCTCTCAGCACTGCTTTGTCTCGTGGAAGTATTTCCTCATGCTTTCGGTACTAGTAAGTTCTGTTAAGGTAACTGGAATACAGAATGGTGGTTTAATACACAGTAACCTGGGACACACGGCATTAATGCCGAAATCCTGGCTGTCACAGAACAGCCTTTCTGGCAATGACAGACTGCGGTCGTTGCCTTTATTGGCCAGAACATTAATTGGAAAACATTCAAAGGAATCATTACAGTTCCAGCACTGTATCTTTGTTCATGTTAAAGCTATTACTGCTGCAAAGATGTTTGCTAGTTCAGTGAAAAAACAGACAGAAGTGCTGTTAGCAGCTGTGGGCTGTGCTTCTAGGAAGAGAACTGCATTATTGCCATGAGAATGTATGTAAGACTGTCCTCCCACACAAAGCAGCCTGGTGGCCAAAGCGAGTTTTGCCAGGATGGCTACAGGCCTGTGGCCAGCTTGAGCCATGCTGCTCACAGATCCGGCCTCGCCACGCTTCCTGCCAGAAACAGCTCTGCTCCACGTACTCCGCCTGTAAACGTGGCAAAACCTCTGTGCTTGTAGCCTGGCAAAGGCTGGAATACAAGTTATCTGTTACAGTTCTTATAGATGGGCTTTGTTTAATTTTTATATAGGTGAACAGTGATGTTCTCCAGAGGTTTTCAGTAAAATTCACTACCCTGTTACCTGTTATTGTTGCATTTCAGAAGTGAAGTTAGAAGCCAAAGCAGCTCTGAATCAAGCCCTTGAAATGAAGCGCCAAGGAAAGCGGGAGAAGGCCCACAAACTCTTTGTGTACGCTCTCAAAATGGACCCTGATTACGTGGATGCCCTGAATGAATTTGGTATCTTTTCTGAAGAGGAGAAAGACATTCTTCAAGCCGACTATTTGTACTCCAAAGCACTAACCATTTCTCCCTGCAACGAGAAGGCTCTGATCAATCGAGACCGGACGCTACCGTTAGTTGAGGAGATAGATCAGAGGTATTTTAGTATTATTGACAGCAAGGTTAAAAAAGTGATGGCAATCCCTAAAGGCAATTCTGCCCTGCGCCGAGTGATGGAGGAGTCCTATTATCATCACATCTACCACACGGTTGCTATTGAAGGAAACACCCTGACGCTCTCAGAAATACGACACATCATCGAGACCAGATACGCTGTTCCTGGAAAAAGCTTAGTGGAGCAGAATGAGGTGATCGGCATGCACGCGGCTTTGAAATACGTCAATACCACGCTGGTATCGCGGATAGGCTCTGTAACCATCAGTGACATCTTGGAGATCCACCGGAGAGTGCTGGGCTACGCCGACCCGGTGGAGGCGGGGCGGTTCAGGACTACTCAGGTGTTTGTAGGACATCACATACCACCACATCCCCAGGATGTCGAGAAACAGATGCAGGAGTTCGTGCAGTGGATTAACTCGGAAGACGCCATGAGCTTGCACCCTGTGGAATTTGCTGCGTTAGCCCACTACAAGTTGGTTTACATCCATCCGTTTGTAGATGGCAACGGAAGGACCTCGCGCCTGTTAATGAACCTCATCCTAATGCAGGCGGGCTACCCACCCATCACAATCCGCAAGGAGCAGCGGGCTGAGTACTACCACGTCTTAGAAGTAGCCAACGAGGGCGACGTGAGGCCTTTCATACGCTTTATTGCTAAGTGTACTGAGACAACTCTGGACATGTTGCTCATTGCCACCACAGAATACTCCGTGGGTTTACCTGAAGCAGATGGCAGCACGGCTAGATGCAAACAAACTATCCCCGTCAAGACTTGAGGGTTGTGGACATTCAGGAACTAATGAACACGTGGGAGAACAGGACGCCAAGCCACTCAGTATTCCTTCTGGGAAATAACTCGACAGGAGGTGTCACTCTTTAGCATTTCATTTATTTAAAGTGTCTTACATTTGAGTAAATTAATATAATTTATTTATATACGTTATGCCAAGCTGAAATGTGAACTGTTGATGTTGACTGTGCACTATAACTTGCTTGTGCTACTGGAAGGAGGTGGGGAGAGGTGTCAGAGGGGCTCAACGAGCTGAAGTAGAATTTAATTTCTCCTTAAAATTAAGTTTTGAGAAGCTGATTCAATCACAACCCTTTATCTAGTGGGTCAACTGCATTGTCTCGCCTTGTCAAGGAGCTGCTAGGCAAGACAAAGTCTTCACTGAGTTGTTGCTTTTGTGTTACCTCTTCCCTGTAGTTCAGAAAAACCCCAAAACACAACCCTTGCAGTAACAGCACTCCCAGCTATGTTAATCAGACTCTTTGCTGTCAGTCGTACATGTTTAACAGTGCTGACTAAGGAGGAGGCCAAAGGCATCCCTCCCCTCCCATTTTTGTTTTCAGTAGCACTTTGCATGTTTACTTTCACTTGCCTTTCCTAGGGTGAGTTTTGTACAAGGGGGGAGTATCTGTCTTAAGATTACAGATGATGTGACTGGAACAAGAGAAGAAATGCTCTCTTACTTATTTCACCCAACTGCGAGGTGGTTTTGCTGTGCTTCAGACAGAAGGACCACCTAGTGCTCTGAGGCCCTGCCTCTGCCCCAGCTCAAGCAGGAGCCCCGGGAAACTGCAACTGTCCTTATCCATTTCAGTTCAGGGTTTGAAAAGAGCTCGCTTCTGCAAAGCTCTGGGCAGAAAAGGTTATTACACATCACTGTGCGATAACCTTTATCAGTTGTGCCAATTCGGTAAGAAGGTGCAAAGCAAGTTTGCCAAAAACTTGAGTTTCTTCAATCTACGCAAGAGAACTTTTCACAATTAATTCCCAGGTCACATTATTACTGTGATAAACGTGTCAAGAATCACACAAGGCCTCTTTGTGCTGCAGCGGCAGTTAGCGTAGTACCTGGGAGCCGCTGTGCGCTTCAAAGCAGTATACTTTATCTTTGCTTTTAAGGTAGAAGCACCTGCAGGCTAACGTGGAAGAACAGCTCCCTACAGCCCTGCCTGCCAGCTGTGGCACAGCGTCATTGAGCCCAACACCTCAAAGTTCAGAAGACTCCGATTCAATGCAGTTTAGAGTACTGCTAAGCTTCGACCCTTTGCAAAACAGTACGAGCTGTTAGACTGTCCCAGACCAGCGTTAAGTTTTGTCCCTTCTAACTCTCTCTCACCTGCAAAGTAGTTCAGACATGTCTTATACAATAGACCTTATACAATACAATACAATAGTCTTATACAATACAGGAGTTACCTGTATCCTACGGCACCACTCCACGCTCACCTACCGCTTACTGCTGACAGGGAAAGCAAACAGTGAACAAGGAGGGTTGTTCTGTCCTTACAAAGCACGCTTATTTTTGTAGTGCAAGGTGACTATAAATAAAATCCGCACTTTAGAGCTCTGGGAAAAAAAATAATGTTATTTTAGTAACAGATTAATAAAGTATTTTAATATTAAAGTCTTTGTTTGGAATAGGCTGTTCACAGAACACACTTCTGAGCTCAGTTTGTGGAGTAGTGCTCTACATGGGCCGTTACACCCACACAGATGCTGTACTGCAGCCTGGGGCACAGTGCAGGGCTCCACGGCCGCAAGTCACACCCCAACAGCCAAGTGAGTTGTAAATAAAATCATCACTGGTGGTGTGTGCGCACCCACCCACCATCAGGGCAAGGCGAGCATCCAAGCGCACCAGCCTTATCATTCCTACCCCCAAATCACAGCTTCCTATTAAAGTTATTAGAACATTTCTAATCCCATTTTGAGATGCAATCCCCCTATCTCATCAGCGCAACAGCGGATGGCTAGCGCCGTGGCTAGCCCACGCAGCTAGCGCGGAAGAGGCTGCACACCACAGTGTGAACAAGCACCGGCGGAACTCGGTCCCTTGCTGTATCGCCACAACTGCCCATCGATGCTTCACAGCTTTGAACCATGTAACTGACTCATCGTTTCAAAGTAAAGCCGAGGCAAATCAGCACAGAATGTAAGCACTGAAAATAGTGTTTATTTGCAGCAGTGCTTGTGTCGTACAAGTGAACTTGGTACCGGGGCTCCCCCCTCACATTCAACCCCCACATGTGTTGACTTCCAGAGTTAGCAGCAGTTTTAGCCGACAAGCAGTAATATTTCTATCCAAGATCACGTACCAGATTATTTAAAAGTCTGAGGTGATGACTAAAGTGGTTTCAGGATATTCATACTGGATGGAATGAGCTACTTGATGTGACACTATCTCAGTGCACCTGAGAGGCGAGGTACATCAGTATTACCCAGCTGCCATAGGATAAGTGCAATTCCAACACCCACATTTAAACAAAAGCAACAGTATTTATAGAAAACCTTTGAGAACTTGAGTTTAATAAACCAAGAAACATCAGCTTGCACTTCACGTTTGTACAAAACCATACAGAAACCACCTGCAAAAGACGTATGAGCTAGCTAGCAAAAACAACCAAAAAAACCATGGTCCTCAGCAACAGCATGTACAGCTTTTATGGGAAAGAAAAATGACCACATCTAAGTAGGATGACACTTAAGAATAATTTGAATGTCTTTAACAAATACACAATATAAAAAACGGATCAACTCGAACAGAACATTAACTGAATACATATATATGTATATTTGTGTATATACATATACACACATATGTATAGAAACTCTCCCGATACTAAAATAGGCCATTGTGGTGAAGTTACGAGCGTCTGCCATTTAACTCTTAATGGAAGGAGATGAATGTCCCTGCGTGTGTGTGTGTGTGTTTGGGTGTAAAACGGGTTCGTCGTCAGAGAGAATGACTGCAATCACAATCCGAACCGACCAGTGGAGCTCGACAAGGTTAGCACTAGGGCTTTCACATCGCATCTCATTCGTTAATGAAAGAGAAAGAGTTGTAAAGTATTCGTAAAACTTAACGTGGCATCCAACCTGCACAGGAAATATTTCCCCCCTCGTTACCCTCAATATGAGGAATCATATAACGCCATTTTACCAGAACATAGTGTAACTCCGCTCTTAGAAACAGAGGAAAAAAAAAAACAAAACAGGATTTGTACCATCCTACACTGATCTCGATGAATGCCGTAGTCCAGAACAGCATTTACACGTGATTGTGACTGGCGTTCTCTCCTTGCTAGCATAAGGACACAACATGGCTTCCATAAAGGCATTTCACATTTTACCAGACCCGCTGATTGCGGATTTTTTGCTCACTTTTTCAGTAGCATCTTGGCAAAATCAGCATTGGACATCTTTTTAGGCTCCTCGGGGGGTTCGGATGAAGTTGCTGGTGAGTTCTGGACCATCCCATTCTCAGCCTTCGCCACAGGAGCGCTCTGGCGCTGTAACGCACGAGGCATCATTGAAAGCTGCGTCCTTCCCTTCCCTCGCCTGCAGAACAAAAAGTAACATTTAAAAATATCCCAGCGCTCTTTGAACGGACTGTTTTAGCTTGGGGAAACAAAAAGGACTTTGTTCACTGTGAGGAACTCTCATTTAAATATTATTCCTGTCATTTGTTTCAACAATAAGCAGTGCAAAGCTTTCAACGGGCGCCCTTTGAAACAGTATACCTAAGTGCAGAAAGCAAGTGCTCCACAGTCCCCAGAAACTGAAGCTCCGTGTTTATCTACAGGGCTCGTACAAAACAACACCGATGCAACACTGAGCAGCAGGAGCACTCTAAAAGATGAAAGCCCAACCTTAACGCTCGCTGTGAGCGATGGCTGGTTCTGCAGAAGGAGAGGACGTGGAAGTTACCAGTGCTCAGGTGGTAACACCAGATCCAAGAGGATGTCCAACACCTGATGCTCTCAGTCGCTACCGACCTGTATCTGCTGGTAACGTAAGGAAGAACAACCCGCTTTTCCTCATCAATCCAGCAACCCTAATTTGTACAGTTCGGCGCCTCTTAAACATTCTCCCAAAGTCTAGATAAGATTCCCACATTGTAGCATGCAGAGAAACCCAGGGTTTTCTTTCTAAGCATCGCCAAGCAGTCTCTCCCTCACTAATACTTACGCTCCGTAAACCTGTCGCGGTACCGCAAATTGCGAGGCTCTGCCTGCCTCAGGCTTGTCCGGCAGCTTGCGGAGAGGTGGGTTACTGATCGCCACCTTGATGACGTGTTCCTTAACTGTCAGACCATCCATTTTCAGCACAGCCTGCGAGGCCTGAGCTTCATTTTCATATTCCACATAGGCCAGGCCCTACATAAGGAAAAGAGGTAACCTACATTAGTTTTAGCGCTTCTTTCTCTGCATGACAGCTTTTGCTAATAATTTGGCCACCCGATAAGAAAACAGTACTGAAAGTGGACCTAAACATAGCCCAGAGTCCCAGTATTCTTTAGCTAAAAAAAAAAAAAAAAATATAGTTTACCTACACAAATCTACAACCTGCATTCCTCGACTCACATTCATAACGCCCTCCTAATTTGTGGAAGAAGTATTTAAAAGAAAATAGAAAAAAAGAAAACCAAGATGCCAGTAAAATAAATATAACGCAGTACTGCATCAGTGGGAAGCCTTCACTTCTAAATACATACGTACTATACATATCTCCAGGCTGAATATGGTACTGGGACAGATTTGGATTCTTAGTGGAAGGAAAGATAAATCGACCTATGGAGCTAGAGCGGGAATATCCACAGAAACTCTCCTGTGACTCTTCACTAAGCTACAAGTTGTACCCAAGGAATGAAGTCTGCTAGCACAGACCTTGGCTTCAAGAGCAGTACACCCCATCTGAAGCAGCTCTAACAGAACTGACAGGCACCGTCCGTGAAGAAAGTGGCATTGCTGCCCTGAGAACAGGGATTGGCGACAGAGGCGTTCTTTGCAGAAGTGAATCCGCAATGACTTGGTGAAGGAACGGCTGCTAACCGCGCTGGTAACCAGCTGCTGACTGCTGCTGGGGCACCTTCGGTGATGGGGTGTTATTTTCAGCCAGTGGACAAAAGGGCAGCCCCTGGCATCTGCTACGGCAGGCTCCTGCAGAGGATACACCGGCTGCGAGGCGCCACCTCCCTGTTCCATTATCGTTATTCTTCTAAATGACATTCAAAAGCTCATGCCGTATTTTTGCATTATGCAGTTTCACAGGCAACGCATCAGATTTTCTGTAACATTCAGAGTATATTAATTCGTGGTTTAGACAGGATCCCAGCTCAAACTAAGCGGAGAACGTGGCTTGCAAGACTTGGGGTACACCTGAAGAGCACTCGTTACGAGGCATGCATGCAACAGGAACTGTACTCCAGATATTGCCAAGAGCTAGAAAATGCATTTTAAAAATACATGCACGTCGTCACCAGGACGGCACCTGTCAGACGTGCCCAACACGCAGACGTGGCTGAGGTGTCAGGTAGAATTCTGGCAAAGCAGCAGCTAGTTTAGAGTGTCTTATTTAACAAGGAGTCATTTATTCCAGGATGGAAATAATGAGCCCTGTCAGAAAGAGGTGGCCCATTTCTCACTGGCAAATCTCTTATTGCAGCAGGCGGTATGAACAATAGCCACAAGAAAGTGAAGAGAGGAAGGAGGGGAATCTGTTAGACCAGATGAACCCGATCTAGTCAGTCACTTTAAAACCAAATATTCTTTGCAGACTTCCAAATGCCTATTTTTACTATACTGAAAGTGCTGTAAATGTCTTCCCCTCCATCCCATTTATATCGCGTATTCTTCTTGTGCCATTTAAGAAGTATTTTGCACAAATTCCTCTTCCCCTCCTACTTCTTATTTGTTAGCACAAAGGCACACTGGGCTGTATAAATCCAAGCATTTCTACAAATTTTAATGCAAAGCCAGGTTGGAAACTGTTAAAATACAAAGCTTACTTCTTATATCCAAACTTCACAAAGAGCTTCTTTTTGAAGGATTTCTTAAAATCAAGAGTGCATCGATGATGCCTACCTTGGGTTTTCCAGCTCGGTTGGTGACCAGCCGAATGTCTTTCACATTCCCATGTGCTTTACACACATCTTCCAGCTCTTCCTTAGTGCAGGAAAATGGCAAACCAGATATAAACAATTTATGTTTCTCCAGTGTAGTGCTATACCTGAACACCTGAAGAAACGAAAAGGTTATTAGACAGCAACAAACCAGCCGGAGACTCCAAGGATTTCAATCCATCGCACCTCCAAAAACTTATCAGAGTACTTCATATTTATGTGATACAAAAATGCCTTCAAGTCATGAGCAGTATCTTGAAAGGTGTTTGCATGTAAACATACAGGTGTACACTAAGGACTTGCAAGTAATTTAAGAACTGAGAAACTCCTAAACAACTACGTCTCCTTCACAATGAGAAGGGCCATTGATAGTGACAACTGAGCAAGAAGACATTATCTGAACCATTAAGTTTTTCTGTGCAGTAAGTCTGTAACGCAGAAAACCACCGATTATACAGCCGATATCTAGTACAGACCATTAACAAGAACCAGTGGGCTGTGTAATAAATGCCCACAGCCGCACGACTCAACCAAGAGAGTACTGTACAGATTGAGATGCTCATGTAGGAATCTTGGGTGCCTCACACCGTTGACAAGCTGCTCAGCTTAGCGTACGCCGGAGTTGCAGAAATCTGCTAAAATCAACCCTGGTTTATGGCAGAGTAACACAAGACTCAAGAACACCCAGAAAACAGTTTTTACTGCTAAGACGTAACATTACTCTTCCAAACTAGCACAATCTGAATTCATTAGGTGCAAGCCCTCTGGAAACAATATATTCTGCTAGCTTTTCTACGCAGTCCCACTGCTCAACCTATTACTTGAAAGAATAACAGTTTACCTTAAAGTCTGGATTCTTGTTCTTGTCAACACACGGAGAAACAAACATTGGTCTTCCCTCCACAACCTTACGATCCAAGCCAAGAGCTTGGAGAGCAGATTTTTCTTCCTTGAATTCTACGTAGCAATACCCCCGGAAAGTCCCCTTGTTGCTAAATACTGGACGGATTTCTGCTACTTCCCCACAGCTCTCAAAGAGCTCTTTCAGTTTCACTTCAGGATCTGCCATGGTGTAGGAAAGGTTGCTGACAAAGACGGTGACGTTATCTTTAGTGCTGTCATGTAAAACTTTGGGGATGTCTTTTCGACTGGTAGATGCTTTTTCCTTTTGGTTTGCTGGGCGATCTGGCTTTTCAGGTCCACTTCTTCCAAACAGCCCGGTTTCTACCTCCATGTCTTCTTCAAGGTGTATGCCGTCACCATCTCCCTTGTGCCTCTTGCTGGGCTGCTCTGCTGATTAATGAAATTGAAAGCCTTACTAGATAACTCCGCACCATTTCATTCCCCATTGAAACTAAGCTGTCCTCCATCACCACTACGGAGTTTGGAAAAGGCATGGGAAACCACAAATAAAAAGAGACAAAGTAAAATTCTCCCGCAGGTTTTTAAGAATAAGTAACAAACAGATTATCTGACCAAGACAGCAAGTATTTAGAAGAAAGCAACAGGGATATTTTTTCCCCTTTTGCTGTCAGTTACAACTACTGAGTCATGTTCTTTCTCTTTGTCTAATGCTATTTATTTTAAAGTAAGAAACACAAAAAAGTAAGAGCTCCCAAAAATCACAGTGGCAGCAATCTATTAAAATCTTCTGTTACCACCTTCAACGAGTCTGCTACAATACCGAATAACCCAATTTAGACACATGCCGTCATTTGATGAGTCAGGAAAGTGACTTTTGTATTTTAAGCAAAGAAGGAAAAAAAATAAAATCAAATCCCTATTTCTCTGAAATAAGAAAAAAATAATAAAAAACTATAGGAGTTCTTATAAACACATACTTCTGTTGATCAAAAACCATTTAGTCTTGCTTTCATTTCACTACCCCAAAGATCTCCTAGGAAAAAAAGACCCTGAACAGACAGCAGCTCCGAAGACACGAGCAACAGCACTTTCTCATCCACCTGTACCTGAAGGGAGGCAACCAATAACCCTGTTGGCCAGAGGTCTGAAGTTCTGGGTTGGTTTTTTGTTTTTGTGGTTTGTTTTGTTTTTTTTGTTGGGTTTTTTTTTACCTTCTTCTTCTTCTAGCCATTCACCCTCATCATCATCATCTGCTTTGCGCTTGTCTCCAATCCTGGTTTTTTTAGCCTTTTTGGAAGCTTTCTTTTCTGCCCGAGCCTGCTTCCGTTGTTCAGCTTTCTCCTCCTCTTGCTTTGCCAGAGCAGCTTCTTTCTCAGCAGCCTACAAATATGGAAAATTTTATTTATTTTTTTTTTTCTAGTGACTGCAGATTACAGAGCATTCGTACATGCCGTTTTCTAGAGCGTTGAACCCAGAGGGTTTTCTCCTAAGCTCCGTGAAACACAGCGCTAACAGGATCATGATTTAAAACACGTAACTGTTTGCTCTTATAGCTTTCCTGGAGCGTGTGTTACTCTTGTATCCATCCAGGAGTCAAAAAGCGAAAGATAAAAAGCATCAGAAGACATGAGCCACAGTTTTAAACTAAAACCCATAGGATTTAGCATTTAAGACAATTCAGGCTTAACTATGGGAACCAGCGTTAGAAATCTGAAATTCAGACAAGTATGACATTAATACAGGTATTTCCTCTAAACTGCTAAGAGAGTTCACAGAAAATTCTGACCTTTGCTCTTTGTTCATTAACTCGAGCTAATCTGTTTTCTGTTTTTTGAACAGCTGCATCCCAGTCTTCCAATGTTCCTAAAGGATAAAAAAAAAAAAAAACCAAAAAACTTTGTATTTAGCTTTCCCATAATTTGAAA
The DNA here is from genome assembly GCF_000708025.1 of Charadrius vociferus. Taxonomy (NCBI): domain Eukaryota; kingdom Metazoa; phylum Chordata; class Aves; order Charadriiformes; family Charadriidae; genus Charadrius; species Charadrius vociferus. The sequence continues at coordinate 4,011,301 of NW_009647418.1, forward strand.
ATACAATTCTGGAAAAATCAGAGTCAATGAGTTCAAGGAACCTGCTCTTCACATTAACCATTACACATGAAAATTCTAAATATAACCAGTAGCCTTCAAAGACAGAAAACCAAGCAGAACAGAAACCTCTCATTTATAATAAGACACTTCAAAAAGGCATGGAAAAACCCAGTCATTTCAGCAGGCTCCAAGTGAGGCCAGAAAAGAAGAAAGAAGAAAAAAGGAGCTGCTTGTGTATACTACAGTAATGAAAAGAAAATAAGCCTTCACCAGAACACAAAACGCTAGATCAAAATTCACTCTGTATCATTGTACACTAACCAGACCGGGTAAAACGAGACGATGTGCGGTTATAGTTACCTTCTATTCTCTCCAGCGTGAGCAGCACCTCGCAGACGTGCTCTGGATAGTCGCTCGTGCACTGGACAGCCCGGTGCAAAGCCTTCCTGCAGTGCTGAGTATCACCGTGAGCTCTGCAGTGGGGAAACCACGGCAGTAAGGAGCCAATCGCAGAATTTTCAGAGTCGGAAGGGCCCTCTAGAGATCATCCAGCCCCACTCCCCTGCCAAAGCAGGATTGCCCGGAGCACATCACTCAGGACTGCATCCAGGCGGGTCTTGAAAATCTCCAGAGAAGGGGACTCCACCCCCTCCCTGGGCAGCCTGTGCCACCGCTCTGGCACCCCAACCGTAAAGAAGCTTTTCCGTGTGTTGGAACAGAACTTCCTATGTTCCGACTCGCACCCACTGCCCCTCGTCCTGTCACTGGGAAAATCCTCCACATCAACATTACAAGACGGGACAGTTAACTACGTTCTATGCAAACATTTTCCCTCCTTCCCCAGTGAACTCGCGCTACACCTTGTTGCTGCAATAATCCCAAAATATACAGCAGAGCTGCTGTAAACCACATTATAAACCCGTATGAAGTATACCCATGCTAAGCATCTATGTCTTGTCTGACACAGAGGAAACTAAAGAGTTAATTAACTCTTCCAACCAGCCAAGCTCTTACCTTTCTAGGTTATAATACTCCAGCCACATGTTGGCGTATTTGGCATTTCCTTTAGTCATAATGTTGTCCCAGAGTTCCCTGGCTTTCTGCATGTTGTTACACAAGCGGGCCTGAAACAGAGCATCCAAAGTAGTCAACGGAATTCAGGATTATTTGTTCAACACCACTGCACCCCCACCCCCCAAAACACGAAACCACCACAGATGAGGCACGCAGACCCAGAAAGATGTGTCTGCTCCTTGGAGCCATTGGAGTGGACACCGAACGCAATCCTGCTACTGAGTAATACTTCCCTGCCCACCGTTACACCAATCTTGGTTTCTGGCTCCCACATACGTTTCATTTTGGTCATTATAAAAAAAAAAATAAATAAATCAGATAGTCGCTTCTGAATTTTTCCTTTTGTCATTATTCATGAACGTACCTACAGAGCACTTACACAAAGAAACAGTTCTAAGAAGTGCTTAGGAAAGGGAGCAGGGGAAGGGAAATGGATTGAGACGCCCAAGCGAGATCCACCCGATCTCACTGTAGAGGCACGCGAGAACACAGGACACCTGACTTATTAGAAATGCTTTACCATAAGCTGAATCACACCTGGATGTACGTACTTTCTGCCTCCACTAAGCAGGCAGAAAGTAAAAGTAATTAATTCAAGATTCCAGCCCACATTGTTCAGGAAGATCACAACGCCGAAGACTTTGGCAAGCCATCCCACGCATTACGCCCAGAGAAATTATAGCACCAAAGTAACGCGATTTATCCCGATTCATGTGAGCCTGTGGCAAAGGAAGGAAAACAAAACATCCACTCGCTGGCAGTGACTGCGCCAGCACATCGATACCTGTACTAGTTTGACACTAGTTAGCGTAGGCAGCACTAAATTAGGCAGGATTTGGGGTAGTTTACAGGCTTAGTCTTCAGTTCCAAGGCACTGTGGCCAGCCCGCTAACTAAGTCACTCAGATCTCTGTACCACGTTGCAGTCGCAGCAGTATAAACACGCCATCAGTCCTAACAACTTTTGCAAAGAGAATGCTGTTTCTTTCCTGGGAGGTCGTGCTTAAAGCCTGAAGCTACACTACGTGTTTGACCAGTCCAGACGGGAGCGGAAGAAGAAAGATTTACTCATTGAAGTTACCCAGACAAAACACCAAAGTACAAGAGGATTGCACTCTGTGGTTGGAATATTAAAACGATCGACTTCCTCTAGTCTAGCAGTTTAAATACAGCTGATAGAAACATCACCTCAACTCTTGCCCAGTTCTGCATGATGGTGCAGGATGGATCTCCACTTTCACTGAATCCTGGGAATAAAAATAAGTACTGTTTGTGAACAGCTCTTGGAAATGAAGTGTTAAAGTTACTCTACATTGTAGATGAAATATTTATCTGTAGTTTCCTTAAAATGTTTGAGACACTTGAAAACAAGTTAAATACTGTGCGGAGAGCTAGTCTTACAAGAATTATTCTGAACAAGAGAAACCAATGTATTGGATGATTTAACTTACGCTCTTCCACTTCTTGTTTCAAATACTCCACAGCACGTGCAAACGCAGACCGCAGCTCTTCCAGTTCTTTACTCGAGTCTTTAGGAAAAAATAAAAAGAATTGCCTTAAAATAGTAATTTAATTTTCATCTCACATCCACTAAAACCTCTTCCTAACGCCCACGCTTTTTTACTGGGGAGGTAAGCCAAAGTTTATGACTTCAGTAAAACCCATTACATGCGTTAACAAAAAAACCCGTGAAGTACTTAAAATATAAGGCAGGGCATTTTTGCAACAGCACCATCTATTCTGTCAGCAAGGAGCTGCTTTAAGCCAACTGGATTCATATATTTTATAGACGCTAACTGGTCAGAAAGTAATTTTTGTGGAAGATATGAAAAAATTGTTAAAAGTAATACCACTGTTTCAGAGGTGTACATAGAAAACAGTTTAAATATTTATTCACACATGTATCATATATACCTTGTGTAAAATCCACCCTTCTTCTCAGGTAATCAAGATATGCCTGCCAGATTTCTACGTAGTCCGTTGCCTGAATAAAACCTGCGTTCAGAGCTTTGTCAAACATTTCTGAAAGAAACGGGGAAAACACACCCACACAAACATATTTACTTTTCAAATACGGACAAAATCAGCAAGCTACAGTGTACAGCACAAAGTAGTATATAGACCTTACATTTCTAGGAAGACAGGAAAATACAAGAAATCCTACATATGTTAAATTGGTTTAGGAAGCAAATGTAAAAACCAGTTTAATTCAGTAACGTTCATGCACCGTTGAAGTAAATTGCTCGCCCAGAATTGAAGATGCTCAACAAACGCAGCTTTGCCCTAGAAGCACACTTTAAGACTGTTGTGGCAGGATGAAAACAAATCCTACAGCGTCCTACAGGTCACTGTTTGTCACACATTATTCAGAACACAAAGAACAGTTCTGTAGTGTAAAGGAGTCTTGCTGAAATGGTCGGTCTTTACCAGAAATAATGCCGTGGTCAACTCTGTGCCTCTCCATCGCCAAAAGGTATCGAATCCACAACCCAACCGTCCAGGGACAGTTTCTAACAGCGCGGTCATGAGCTGACAAGACCAACTCTTTCACTTTCAGCTGCCGGTCCTGAAAAAAAAAAATAATTAAAAAATCATACAACAAAGTTTTCCGTTCCTATTAGCCAGAGAGCCCATCTATACGAGCTTGTAAAGAGCCAACGCCTTAAAACAGTACTTCCATTTTATATTGGAAAAATTAAGGAAATAGGAGTATTTTAAATTCTGTAGTCCCCAAACCCCCGTGAACACCTTCAAAACAGAAAGGATACGCTCAGGAGCAACCCAATCAAGAACTCCATGCCATATTCAGCTCGCAATACCTAACTGTCTGCTTCCTACCAAGCCAGGTAGGTATTTTCTGCCAATGAGATAAATACAATAAAGGCACCAAGTAAATTCCCCGCTGTTCTTAGTATGTTTAGAAGAGGGGAGGAAAGGCTACAAGAAAGAGGGCGCACACACTCAAGGGAGGCAGGCGCTGTTCCAGCCGCAACCTGCTGTCTCAAGCTGGTAAGATAAAGACATGACGGAGCAACTCAGCCCAGATAAGTCTCCTGTAGCGATTTACACTCACCTCTTAATAGACTGACCTACTGTGCACACGAAAACCCTGCCTCTCAACTTCAATAGCATTTTTCAAGTGCATTAACTTGCCCACATGTAAATACGGGCTAAACATCTGGGTTTGCTTTGGCTTGTTGGTAAATTAGTTGTTCTCCACTGTAAAATATTTAGGAGAGCACTGGCAGCCCTGAAACAAGCACCGACACTAACCAACCTGCGTCCTGAAGGACAGGCAGGCTTCCCCACTGAACTGCTTTGCCTACAAAAGCTAGAAGAAAATGAGAGACATCCTCAAAAACAACGCGTCTGGATGACTAGCCAGAGACAACGTCAGGGCTTACAGCACAGCTGGTCACACCTAGTCAACCCTTTGGCAGATAAGGCAAGCCTTAAAGCCCACACCCAGTCAAATTCTGCAGAGAAAACACACAACCGGAGGAAAAAGCGAGCAAATGCTCATTTGATCAACAGACACACCACTGCAAACGGGAAGAAACCTAAGGCAAAGTGAAAAATCAGTTTCTGAAGAATTTAAAGACTAAGGGACAGGACTGAAGTGGAACTTACCGGTTGTTCGTTTATCAGCCACTAAGATTCAAAAAAACCCCAAGAAAACAGGAAAATAAACCCACAAACACCTGGTTTGTGTCCTTACCAAATACTGATTGTAGCGTGCCCAAAGATCTGGCACAAGGCAGTTCTCGGCCAAAGCCCTCTCATAGATCAACTGAATGCGAGCTGGATCACCTGCTTTCATTTCAAAATCGATGTAAGCTTGGTATTCCGCTAGCTTTGGCGTTTCAGCACCTAGCTACAAACCAAACAGAGATATAAAAAAATAAAATCTTCTGAATAAAGCATGATTCAAACAGTTCAACTGTTACTCAGAGTAGGTCCCATGCAAAATTTCACGCAAGAGCTTGGCCTGCTAAATTTCAGCAGCTTTCACTTTCATCTATCTCCAAATACCACCCTGGTTCTGAAGCCATTCAGATCCCTACTTTTTATTCCTCTTAGCCCATCGATGCTGGAAGAAACAGCCAGAGTATGCAAGCGCACCTTAGGGTGGCCTGACACAGCCACTAGATTTGATAGTTTCCAGTATACCCAGTTGTGAGGCTTCTTGTCTCACAACCAAAAGTCACCTACCAATACACAGCAGCTTTATCTCTGTGACTAGAAAGATAATAAAATTTCGAAAAGAAAAAAAAAAAAAAATCACCCCAAAGCATATAACTCTTAGTTTTTAAGCAAGGTACAAGTAACAGCAGTACCAGTGCCTCTTCATATGGTTTACACTTCTCCAATTGCTGTAGAGCTTTTTTGTAATTCTTTATTATTGTTTCTGGGATTGGATCTTCTGACCATTCTTCATATTCAGCATATGAAGCCTCCATATCTATTAAAAACAGACATGAAACCACATCAATAATTTATTGGGCTAAAGTGATCAACATTCAACCTATGTTTGATTTTAACACATTTGTATTTCTGTTTACACTTTTGTATCTTGACCGTCACACTACGGCATGCTTACAGGGTTCAGACGCTCCATCTTATACAGTGCACCACAACACAAATTCAAGACACGCTCTATTAAAGCTGCTGATTTTGATTTAGAAAACCAAAGTGGCAAGATTTTCCCAAGGCTTTAAAGAAGAGAGATCAACACCAATTCTTTCAATATGCAAGCGGAGAAGTCAAAGAACTGTGTTTAACTTTCTCCTACAAGCAAAGCCACAAGAAAAGGGACTCAAAGAGTTTAAAGAGTGAAGCAGATATGGCAGAACTCTAACGATCCAGCTGTCAGCACGTGCTATTCCCTACCAACTAAGGTTCTTATGTAGTGATCATCACAGCTGAATTCCTAGTTCCTAACAGCCGTGCTTTCTGCTCATCACTTGTACTTTAAATAGCCTCAAATTACGTACTGAAGAAACAGATAAACCAAGTTTCAATGAGTAAGAATATCTCTGAACAAAAGGGATCTGTGCATCATTCAAGAGGCCACAGAGACAGGCAAATATTATTAATTAAAGAATTCACAAATACTACAGCTGCAGTTTGTGTGGCTCTACCAAAAGAATAATCACGACTACTGCCTGGATCACCATAACGCAGCTTATCCATGTCGTCTCTCCAAGAGCACCGGCTCTTACCTAACAGCGGGATCCCCAGCTGGCGCCTGAACAGCATGTGGATCTTCTCAAGCTGGCTGCAGAGCATCTGCTGCTGCTCAGGCGATGGAACACTGCCAGGAGCTGGCTACAAACAAAAGGATTGAAATTTAATCAGTTCCCTCAAGCCTGAGCTGATGAACACGATGGGGTATTGTTTATGGGTTGGGGGGTCCGGGCTCCACATGATCCTTGAAGGACAGACGCAACCAACTCGCATTTCAGGTCGCCGCCGTGAAAGCTAAAACTTGGACATTGCTAGACTCAGAAGCTGGATCAATGTGAAAAGCATTCCTCACTGAAAGCCGACACATGGCTAGGGAAATGATAACCTGAAAAAAACCAGCAAGCCACATGTGACCGTGCCATTTCACAAACCCACTGGGCCGCCAAAGAGTTTTTCAATAAATCCCCGGTGTGTGCACAGGTGATTTAAAACTTCCAGCTTGCTTTCTGTTTGTGAGTGAAAGGGTGTTCTCCCATTACTCCTTTGTTAGAGCACCTTGTAAAGGTATCTTTCGTAGATGACAAACAGCACGTTCCAGGGATAGTACACTATCATCCAAAAGTCACAAAAAGGGTGAAAAAATGAATGAGTTAAAAGCTGAAGTAGAAGAGAGTCTAGAAATACAAACACAATTGACTATCTGCAAAAATATTCGCTGGCAAGAACACTGTTTCATAACGAAGCTACTCATTTCAAAGCTATTCTTGTCAGTTCAGTCTAAAGAAGCAGAGTGAAACTTTGCTTCCGGATATGACATTTTATGGTCTTATTTAAACAACAAATCCATTACTGTTATTAACTAAACATACAGAATGTTTTTCCCAGACCAAAGGCTCGGTTTCTACAGCTGAAAAGACACAACCGCGTGCCATTACACCCTCTTTTCTCCAAAGAGACTGATGAGGGGGCAGCACAAGACGCCTTCAGAAACTACACCCCAACTTGCCCCATGCCAGAGCCCAGGAGACTGGCCTTACCTGTGCCGTTTCCAGTATGGCATTCTCAAACTCGCGGTATGCTTCCCACAGAGCTGTTCCTTTTGTCACATGCAGTCCAACCGCAGTTAACGCTCTCTCAAATATTGAGCGAACTTTCTCAATTCCTCCTTCCTGGCCAATGCCACCAATCGAATACTGCGCGTATTCCAGCCAAATTTCAGGACCTAAACAAAGTTACGAGAAACAGATGACCTGATCCCCTCAAAAATAAGAGAGGCATCTCTCCGCTTCCCAAACATCCACAGATAAACCAACACATGACAATTTTCTTGACCGTCCAATATAGTAAAGAAAAATTAAAATATTTTATTCTATCCTCTTGGTTCAATACCAGCTGCTACAACTGCCTACTGAAAGAAGTCACTCTCACAGTCGTTACTGACCCAGACTGACTCCTGTACACCACCTTTGGTACCCAAGTGATATCAAGAGATGCATCAAGACCCCCCCTAATAGCAACCTGACTTTTCTTGAGCACATGTGCAGCGCTGGGACCACGAAACTGTTGCACTCCTAGAGAACTCACATTAAAGCAGGTCTTCCTCCTCTTTCCAGACTCCTACACTTGCCTGTTCAGCAACTGCCTAAGCAGCGTAACTGTGAAGGAGGAGGATTTGCCGCAACAGCGTTAGCTGCCTGGCTCCTCTTCCACCAATACCATTATCTCAGCAAATTAGGGTCAGGGACCCCCAGCAGAGACTACCCAACCAACAGATGTCAGATTGCACATCTCAGGCTCCAGAAATCTTTCCAAACCCCAAGTGCAATTCATCCAGCAGATCCAGTTCCCTCTCAGTCCATCACTCCATTCCTTCTTCCGGAAGGATCACCCACACTCTGTGAGGATAGTTACGCCGGTGCTGTAACGAGACATTCTGTACGTAGCTTCTGCAAGGGATTGCCTCCATGCTACCAAGCCCTCTCTGCTTCTTCAGGCTTCATGTTTTCAGCACCTCACCACAATAGCCAAAGATCACACAGTTACTCAGTGCTTAAAGCTAAAAGTTTTAAGCTACGGCTGCAGGTAGATCCTGAGAAAGAGAAAGTCAAGGCACCAAGTACTTCCCTCGCTTTTAACGAGGGCAATCAACACCTGGTGCTGCAGCATGGCTATGGTTACCTCCCCTGAAAGCACTCGCTAAGCAAGTGCAATACCTGCTGCTTTCTAGAGATCAGAGAAGTGCAAAGTATGCACTTAAAAACGTTTTATAACATTCATTTAGAAGATCTTGAAGACAGCAAGAGTACTTAAAGCATTGCCTTTGAATGGCCTTTAACTCCGATGCTCCACAAAAAACGAGGATCACTTCACACTAATATTTTTGTATTTGATTTCTGCATTGTAACAGAAGGAAGAAATTTTCTTAGAAACAGCCATAACCTGAATGCAACGCAACACATTTTATACCGTCTATTAACAACTTACAGATGTAGTCTTTCACAGCTCTCTCAAATAGCTCATAAACTTTCTCTCGCTCAGAGCTTTCAGAAGCCATTTTTATCTCATCCTTCAACCAGTCCAGCCAAATTTCTGAAAGGCAAAAGTTTAGAATACATCACTAACGTTCAGAAAGAATAAGATAAATCCGTTCGTTGCATTTTTTATGAGAGTTTTTAGTAACAGACTTAAAAAGAGGGAGACCAAATTTTAGCCTCCGCAACTATGCGCAATTAGTTTAAAAGAAAAGTTTGGTAGAGATCTTTTCAAATTAGCACTGAACAAGCACACTTCTATTTAAAGACAGCAGATGTTGCAAGCAGCAATTTATCAGTACCGTGGGCAGAGGATCCGCGTGCACCAGTAACCAAAGACGCATCCAGAGGTACACCTTTCCTCACAGTTTTACGAGCAACAGTAAATGGCTCTAAAGGCTGCAAGTTTCCACACGCATGGAAGGCAACCTTCCCTCGCTGAGGCAGAACAGCCTCTGCAGTATTTACATTACCTCTGTGTCATGAAGAAATAAAAGAAACACCCACTTCAAGGGTTACCCGCAACTTGCACCAACACCGTATTTTTTTCCTGCTTGCCTGTGAAATTTAACTTTTGACAGGAGTTCGTCCGGGCTCTGAGTCACACTCACTGACTAAGCAACTGGAGCTGCTTCAGTGCTGCCCCCCCCAGCTGTAAGTTACCAACCCTACAGCAAAGGCAGCACAAACAAACACACGCCTGGCCCTGGGCTACAGCAGCCTGCATCCCAGCAGCAACTTCCCCAGCTAACAGACGGGCAGACCGGGGACTGGAGTAGCTGGGAACACCCAAACAGCCCCCTCCCACCAGTTCCATGCTACGGCAGCCGCCTCTGGCAGAGGACAGGGCAGGACACCGCAGTGGCAAGAACCTGAACTCCTGCAACAGGCTGGCTACCCTGCGTCTGCCAGAGGCTAAGCTCAGTGCTGGTCGTTCACAGCTCCAGCATTCAGAGTTTTAAGGAGTGCCAAATCTGTTCTTTTAGGTTTCTCCGGACCAGAACAATGTTGTTGAAGCCTGGCAGAAACACGTTACTTCGCTACTGAAACAGTGGTTTTACATGGATGGGACTTAAGCATTATTGGCTGCAACATGCGCAGAAGATGCTCTGTACCTTCGGTAAGTGGAAAGAGTTCGCTCATCTTCTGACGCGCTCTTCTGAGCTTTACCAACTCTCCCTCCTGGCGCAGCAGCTTTATCAGATCCAAGTGACAGTTATAGTCAAAAGCATTGATGGAAAGCTTTAAAAAAAAATAAATTATTTTTTAAAAGCGTTGTTGAGTGGTGGACATGAAGAAATCAGAAGACGTTTAGCAGAACAGATCATACTTTCTTTTGGGACATACAAATCTCACCATGTGTTCACGCAGCCAAGACAACACCTATCTTCCCACATAGAGTTACGCCAAATGTCATTACTGTTTGCAAGATGCTTTCACGTCAGAAGCAGACACTTATAAAAAACTCTTCCAAGTTTAACAGAGCTTTAAAGTTAAGCTTAGAGCTTAGCCCACAGCTCTAAGCTTTAAAGGTTACTGCTCAGCAGCTACCAGCTGCAAAAACAGACGCCACAGCGCAAAATGAAAAAAGCCTTCTTCAACAGAGCTAAGTGTGCTTCAATTTTTTCAAAGAAAGGGCTCTCCTCTCCAATTTACCTCTCAAAAAAAAAAAACCAAAAACCCAAATGCTTAGTTTCCACTTCAAACTCCAAACATCGGCGCCTTGACAGTTCCCAGCATCAAACTACACGAGCAGCAGGTAGATGGGTTTTTTTCCCGCGACCGCTGCGGCAGGCGGCCACAAAAAA
>NW_009647418.1:4023368-4027268 GCF_000708025.1 Charadrius vociferus
AGCTGCTTTGGTTGCTCCCGACGCTCTCGCAGGTGGAAGTGGATGAGAACGGGAGGATCGTCGATGCTCGCTTCAAAACTTTCGGCTGCGGGTCAGCGATCGCCTCCAGTTCGCTGGCGACGGAGTGGGTCAAAGGGAAAACGGTAAGGGGTCCCCGCCAGAGTCGGAGGTGACACTGCGGAAAGCCTTCAAAGCTTCAAACCTGCTCGTGTTCTGTGTTGGGACTGTGTAGGAAACGGTTTAGGAATGCCAGCGCTGACTTTGCGTGGTGTGGTACCGTGGCTTAGAAAGCAGTGACTGTCAACCCTGTTAGTGCTCTGATTTCTAGAGCAATAGTTGCCTTTTCCAGGAACCTCCGTAGGTCCCCGCCAGAGTCGGAGGAGGTGACACTGCGGAAAGCCTTCAAAGCTTCAAACCTGCTCGTGTTCTGTGTTGGGACTGTGTAGGAAACGGTTTAGGAATGCCAGCGCTGACTTTGCGTGGTGTGGTACCGTGGCTTAGAAAGCAGTGACTGTCAACCCTGTTAGTGCTCTGATTTCTAGAGCAATAGTTGCCTTTTCCAGGAACCTCCGTTAATCTGCAGGGAAGTACTTTGTGTTTTATGCAGAAAGCAAAAACATGCTGATTGTGGGTTCTTAGAGAAAGCTTAGTTGTGGAGCATCTTTAAATTATTTATACTCTTTTTCTGCCACACAAGAACTGCATTTCTATATTATGATAAAATGTAAGCAGAGAAGTATATCCCTAGTGGCACTTAGTCTGTGACACTGGTATGCTTTGGTTCATTCCCACCACGGCTCAATCAGAGACGTTCCTTAATTCTGACATCCTTCCCTGCCCCTGGCAGCTGAGGTGTTCCTCCGTGTGGATTCTGTTGGCTCTGGAGCATCAAAGTAGCCTTACAGCAAATGCCTTTGTGGCTCGTGTTGTACCTTGTGTGTCCAGTGACTACGCGCTGTGTTTCAGGTTGATGAAGCGTTGAAAATCAAGAACACGGATATCGCGAAAGAGCTCTGCCTACCTCCAGTCAAACTGCACTGCTCTAGTAAGTAAAGGACCACGCGGTGAAAGTTCAAACACAAACATGTATGGGAGAGAGAAAGTTCTGGGAATAGCGCAGATGCTTCTGCATGTTGTTTTCCAAATAAAGTTTCTGCATAAGGAACAGCTAAGGTTGGCCCGCAAGAGAAACTTGCGTATGTTCAGATTTTGGGGTTATTTTAAGACTTTTCAGATCTCTTTCATCTTTTGGACTCCGTAGCTCAGCAGACTCATAAGAAGTTTACAGATTCTGACATTCTACTTCTAAGGTGCCGACCGGTGCTACCGGCAGTGGTGGTCGCTGCTGGCTGCTCTTGGTTTTATGGCATCTTTTGTTCTTTTTGCTGTCCTTGAGATCCTTGTCTTGTTTTGTTTGTAGTGTTGGCTGAAGACGCGATCAAGGCTGCCTTGGCTGATTACAAGTTGAAGCAGGATCCGAACAAAGAAGAGTCGGAGAAGAAAGCGAACAATGCCTAAACTTGACTGTAAAGCTTGTTTTCATTCCACTTAAATTTGCGGTGCAATTATTCTAGCTTTTAGTAGGATCCTGCGCACTACTATACGAAGCTGTAAGATACGCACAACTTACGCACAACGTGTCACCGTTCGTGTGTGTACAGCCACTCTCGTAGTGCTTACGCCACGGGGATGCGGGTGTTTCATCAGCCTGTGTCCTGTCATGACTGCGTTTGGAATGTTAGAGGGAAGAAGACTGCTCAGTTGCGGAGAACTCGATGGCTGAGAGAGAGAGAGAAAATCCTGCTGTTCCGGTACTGGAAGGGCTGCACTTTTCTTTTTTTTGTTGTTGGAAGATGTATAGTTTTGCCTAATATTTTACAGGATTTAGCGGGAAACATTGCCTTGGTCTTAATGTTTCTGTCAGGACTGCGGATCGGTCTGTGTACCAATGCAGTATACAAACGTGGGGCGGCGCATCTGCCCGTGAACTGCAGCTGTGTCGGCGTTTCATTTGGCAGTGCGTGTGCGGGTTCCTCCTTGCCGGGGTGCTGGGACCCTTCAGCCGGCGCTAGAGGGCACCGGCAAGACGCTGGTGGGTGACCGGGGCTGGGTGCAGGGCTTCTCACACCCTGTCGCGACTTAATGCTTGGGTTTTGAACCTTCCGTTAGAGGAACAATCTTCATTTTGGTGTGCCTTCTGTAAGGATTCAACTTTTCGGTTGGCCAAGCGCTCTGTTAAGAAGACGGTAAATGTACCCTGGGGTTTGCACGCAGGAGGGGGATGGCGTAGCTGAGATGTCGAGTCGAGGGGAAGCTCCCGGGGGAGCAGAGGGGGGGTCTGTGCCCTCTGGGGTCGCCTCTGCGTCCCACGGGGCACAGTTTGGCTGAGCTTTGTGGGAGGAGCGGGCCGTGGGGTGAGCGTGGCTGATGTTCACCTACGGGAGGTTTTACGTGCTGAGTGTGAGCTGGGGGCACAGCAGCATTGGAAAGTTAAATGTTTTGGGGTGATGTGGCACAGCTTACCCTCTGCTCCAGGCCGCCCCGCTCTGTTGTGCCTTCTGGTAGCTGCTCTTTTCCAGGGGAGTATTTCCATGGATTTCCAAAACAAACAGAAAACACATTTTAAAACTCCACCTCCTCTTAAGGTTTTAAACCACCCAAGAAACCTTACTTGCCTTTTTTTTTTTTTTTTTTTTTTCGGTAGCTGGGGTGTTTTTAAAACATAAAAACCCACACTTAAAAATAAGTGCTTCATTCGGATACATCTGTCCACAACTTTTGGGTTTTTTAAAAGCGGAGCAGGCCACGTGTTCTTGCTGCTGTGGTTTGTCGCTCACAAGATCGCTCTTGCAATACCTCAGCTCAGCACCACCCCACGTGCGGGACGCTGGCCCTGGGCACGGCCCCTGTCTCCTGCAGCGAGGAGGAATGTGCCTTGTTCCCTGGGAACAGTTCTGCAGTTTCCCAGTTTAAAAAAAATAAAAATATATATATAAAAATTCAGGGAAACTCCAGACGCCCACGTCCGCTTTGGGGCAGAATTGGTTCATTGTGCTTGTGAGAGCTACTGGACGAAGTACAAGAGGGAGATAGAAGGCAGCGCGGTCTTGGGATGCGGGGATGTAGGGATATGGGGTTGTGTTGCCTTCCCCGCCGGGCGCAGCTGCGTCCCGGTGCTGAGGTGCGCGGCAGCGCCGCAGCTCCCCCCTTCCACCGCCCTCAGCTGTGGGGTGCAAGATAAAAGTTTCCCAGAAACGGCGTGTCGCTGTACAGATTTTGTGAGCGATAAGCGCGTTCTCCTGGGCTTTCACCCACGCAGATAACCTTCACCCCGAAGCACGGCCGGGCTGACTGCGCCTGCCGGGCTCTGGGGGAACCTGTGGAGCCGGAATCAGCTGTGCCCCAACATCAGCGTGATGCAGGGAAGGCCCTGAAGGGGCAAACTGGCTCTGCCACTCCACGAACTGCAGAAACACACGGGAGAGGAGCTCTGCGTAGGAAATACCTTTATTATCAGCTGAAGAGGTTAAGAAAATAAGGCAAAAGTCCACTGGGGCTCTGGGTTGCCCTCGGGTCATGGCCGAAGATGGGTTGTTGCCACTACATCCCCTTCCCAGTGTCCCCGTAGCTGGGCAAGGATGGCCAAGGCCACCCCATCCTCGGTGGTCACAGCAATGAGCAAAGACAGCCCGAGGTGGCGTCCAGCCCCTGTCCCCCTCCCCGCAGCCGGGGCGATGGGGGGGAATATGGCTGCACAGACCCCCCCCAGCTGCGATGCCGGGGCTCTGCCTGGAGCATGCAGCTCCTGGTAGGGGTCAGGATGCCGCTAATTAGTAAAATTACATTTTGGAGAAAGCTGGTGGTGTGTGGCGGAGGGCGAGAGCTGCCCGGTGCAGCACT
>NW_009647418.1:4034558-4034931 GCF_000708025.1 Charadrius vociferus
GGACTGGGTCGGGTACGTGGGATGGGGATGCTGAGCCTGGTGGGACTGGGACGGGGATGTGGGATGGGGATGCTGAGCCTGGTGGGACAGGGACGGGGATGGCGAGATGGGGATGTTGAGCCCGGTCAGGGCGGGGATGGGGATGGAGGGAGGGATGGGGACACTGAGCCCAGCTGGGGCGGGGATGGGGATGTGGGATGGGGATGTGGGATGGGGATGCTGAGCCTGGTGGGACAGGGACAGTCCTGGGCCATTCTGCTCCCCTCGGGTGGCTCTCCAGGGCCAGGCACGGGGAAAGGGATCGGGCCGGTGGCTCGAGGGGTGACTGACACCGGCACACCGGGGTGAGGTCTGACCACGGAGCAAATCTGAG
>NW_009647418.1:4038870-4067390 GCF_000708025.1 Charadrius vociferus
CCCAGATCACTCGTGGGAACGCACGCACCGAAAATGGGGTTCAGGTCTGCAGGAGCGGCTGCGGCGGAGGGATGAGTGTCCCCTGGGAGGGGGCCAGGGGGTGCACGGGCGGCCACAGAGCATCGCCTCTCCGAGAGCATCCCTGTCCCATCCCCAGGCACGGCCGAGCCTTTGGGGTTGTGCCGGGGTCGGGGTGTACCGGGGGAGGCCGAAGGCGGTTGTGAAACGCTGGCCGAAACGCTGCAGCCCCGGGGAGGTCACGCTGGGGAGAAGGCTCTCAACGCCGGGTGGGGACGGAGCGATGCCATTTCCAGCCTGGGTTTTCTTTCCCGTTGCAGGGTTTCCTGCGCCCTTGAAGCGGTTTTCAGCTGGGGCAGAGCAGAATGAACATCCCCCCCAGCTGCAGGGCAGCCCCCAGCACTGCTGTTCCCTCCACAGACCACGCCACCCCCCGTCTCCGCTCCCCCAGCAAGTCCGTGCCATCAAATCCCGCATCCCACCAAGCCCGTGGGGTCGCTGGCAGGAAAATCACCAGCGAGAGCACGTGTGATGCCGGGGATGGGCTCCGGCTCTGCCGGGACAGAGCGGATGGGCCCGGAGGGGTCCCAGAGGACAGACCCCGCTCAGCCACCACCCCGCACGCTCGGGTTTCCATCGCTGCGGGTAAGGGTAGTGCCATCATTTAATAACCTGGTGATGGATAAAACCTAAAGCGCACACGTGCTAACGGGCAGCAGCGGGTGCAGGACGCAGCGAGTCAAAGAAAAAGCAAACCAGAGGAAGTTTATAATCAATGACTTTTATCTTTTGAAAATGGAAGCAAATATTTGGACAGATACTATGGCCGCTCTATAAGAGCGCATCTTTCAGGACTTCGCTGGTTCTCTTCTGGGATATCACGGCTACAAAAAGCTTCAGGCACTGACTCCGGTTGAGCCTGGCTAGGCATCAGTTCATTTAAATAAAATACAGGCTATAAACTAAAAACCAGGGCGGCCTTTCCTCCGCCCTCCTCGGACCGTCTACCACACACCACAACCTCCTCTGGGCATCTCAATCCAGCGTCTCAGAAAACTTCTTTCCCTCCAATTTGAAAAAAACCAAAAGGTCCCCAAGCGCACAACCCTGAAGTCACACGTACAAATCAACACAGAGATCACCGTTTGGGGGAGCGTTACATTTGGTTTTGTTTTCCCAAGAAAATAATAAGAATTAAAAAAAAAAAATATATAAAATTTACACATCATCTCAGCCATTTACTGCAATACAAAAACGTCACCAAACATTCAAATAACCCGGAGCGTCTGGACCGGGACGCCAGCATCGCTGCTCCCGGACCCAGGGCAGGGGACGCTCGGCCCTCCTGCTGCGCTCGCCACTGAAAACAAAGCAAACCCACTTTTTTGAAGCTTTCATGCTATGCAATTAGAACACATCCTCTGTCTCTCTGCGTCCCGTTCTCGCGCCTCTCCAGCTACGTCGCCTGCCCGTCCCGCCGGTGCGCTTTCGCCTTCGCACACACAGACATCCCTCCAGAACAGAGAATCCTTAATCTGGTAAGTTCCGAACATGCAAACACTGGAAAAAATGGAGAATTTGAGGATTGCTAGCTAACCTAACGGGAAAAAAAAAATGAAGGAAAAAAAAAAAAAAGATGACTTCAGCCTGGACGAAGGGACGGGCCCCTCGCCGAGCGGGGACGCCCTGGGCGGGGGGACGCTGCTCTGGCGCGGGGGCTCGCAAGCACACACACGTGCACGCACACGGGGGATGCGGTGAGCTGCTTCGGGGGTGGATTCCTCGCCAGGACACGTATGGAGGCTCCTCGCCGAGAGCTCTCGGCCACCCCATAGTCCACCTTGGGATTCGACGCGGGATGCCAACGTTTCCCCAGCGCTGCGGGGGCGGGCAGGGCTGGGATGAGCAGCACCAATCCAGCCTGGCACGGCGTGCCGGGTCGGCACGGACGCCGATGCCGCTCCAGGGACACCGTCTGAGAGAAGGGACCCCCTGGCAGGGGATACACCACCTGAGCAGAGGGTTGCTGAGCTGAGGCATCCAAGAAATCCCACGAGGAGCTCCAAGAAGTTCCACGAGGAGCTTCAACAAGTTCCATGAGGAGCTCCAAGAAATCCCACGAGGAGCTCCAAGAAGTTCCACGAGGAGCTCCAAGAAATCCCACGAGGAGCTCCAAGAAGTTCCACGAGGAGCTCGTGAGCTCACGGGGTCTCTCCCCCCAAAGGTCTCAAAGGACCGCGTGAGAAACCAGTTCTCCAAACTGGGGATCAAAACCACCCTCCCCAGTCCCTTCCACTCCAAAGGATTGGGAGCGCAGGGGGTCTGGGGATGGAGGTCGCTCATCCGATCCGGGAACAAATAATTTCTTGGAAAGTTTTACAGCGTGGTGGTGGTGGGAAGGGGGGTGAGGCAGGAATGATGGAGAGGAAAAAAAAAAAAAAACATTATAAAAAAATAACGGAGGCATTTTGTTTCCGGGGACCCGTCATGATAAAGTCACCTAGCTACTGCTAATGCTGCGTTGGAAGCAGAGTCTAAATTTCTAACATCAGTACTAACGTGAGGGGCCAGAGAATTGCAAGCTCGCAGATTTTTAAAAGCTTCTTAAAAGTCAATGAGCCGAAGAGCGCGGTGGTGCGGAAACAAGTATTTACAGCAACGCGTACAGCTGAGACAGACACCACGGAGAACCCGGTGACTGCCAACGTCCCACGGCTCGCGTCTCCCATGGCACACCCTGAACTCTGTACTCCACGGATAAATGTAAAAAACATCTCCTGCGTGAAAGTAAGCTCTGCCTCAAAATAAAAAAAAAACAAAACAGAACAAGTGGTAAATAAAACGTGCCCGTTCGGGCATGGCTAGAGGAATCAAAAACATGGGACTATTTTGAAAGGGCAACACGATGCTAGTTTAAAAATTCTGTAGGGTGTAAAAGGAGAAGAGGCATTTTGTGGCACAAAATCACCTCATTCGGCGTTATTTTTTTCTTTAAACCGTCAGACAGCGGTGATGGGGACAGGTTGGGGAGGCAGGAAAGGCAGCTTGTACCATCTCTGAGGGGTCTCAGCAGCAGCCTTGGCCACACTGCGAAGGAAACCGATCTGATTGTTCAAAATGGAAGATTTGTACAAAATAGCTTCAGTTTTGTTCTCTGAACGGAATAAACACCCACCACGCGCGCGCACGCACACACGCACACACGCACACACACGCAGTGCTGTCCCTTTAAATTTAAAACACAAATACTGCAAAGTGGCAAATAAGAAAAATAAAAAGCGACTTTTTTTTTTTTTTTGGCAACTTTAAAAAAATGTTTAAGAACAATGTGGCATTGGTCCCTAAATCTAGAAAAAGATATTTGGGCACAACATTGAAAGTCAGAATGGATTTGTTTTCAAGAATTCATAACATCTGGAAAAAAAAAAAAAGACTGTAAAAGTAGCACTTATTCTTTTTGACTTTTTTTGACACAGTCACATAAAATCATTAAAACATCAGGAAAAAAAAAAAATCTTTCACTAAAAAGCTTGGCTTTTAATCATCGGCTCTCGTTGACGTGAATTTAGGAGAACAGGAAAGCTCGTACTGGAATGCTGCACGCTGCTGCTTGCCGAACTGGGGAACTGGAATGTGCCTGGGCTGGCGGCGGGGCCAGCGCCGCTCGCCCCGCTCAGTCCGCGATCTTTGCCATCTGCTGCTCCAGCTTGGAAATGCGCTCGTCTTGGTTGGTGATCGTGTCTTTTATAGATTTCAGCTCTTTCAAGATCTCATCCAATTTGGCTTCGTTTTGCTGGAAGACAAGACAAGACATGTATTCGCTAGGAGAGCTGGCGGGACGCGCTCCGCAGACGGGAGGTTTCGAAGCAAGGGGGCACCTCTGAACGGGATTCTCGCGCGGGGTGACCCTGCCAGGGTGCGCGGGCGAGTACGCACCGCACGCCTGGCGCCGGCACCGGGGCAGCCGTGATGCTCAGGGCATGGACCAGCATTTCCAGCGGCAGCAGGGCGAGCTTCAAGGACATACTGCACCAATATCTGCTCTTTAACGGTGTTTAAGGACCGATTTGAGTGACAGCTGTCGCTTCCACATATTACCGCTCCCCACGTTAGCTACAGCCCCCAATTACAGGTTTGTACAACCTCCTTCTGGACCTGCGTAGTCTGAGGTCCGTTTGTCGCACTGTCTGTGCTGGGTTTTACACAAAAAAGAGGTGCGCAGAAGCTCTCCCAAGCGAGGGGGTGGCTGGAACAACAAGTCAAGCTCTCCTTTGTGTCACAATTCCCAGTAACGTTCCAGAGCTACCGAAATCTTGCCTGGAACACCACAACTCAAGTACCACCCCAACTCCAGGTCACCCGACAGCACCCAAGTCCCCGGGTACTCGAGTCATACACGCTTGAGCTTTGTTAGAACTCTTTGTGGAGATGCAGCACCCTGGTAATCACGTCTCAGGCCACTATCCCCAAAAGCTTGTGGATTTTACTCACAGAGTTTGAGGCATCAGCTGCTTTCTTTGGAGCATTGATGAGATCACTTTTCTTGTTTGCGGCAGGCTTGTTGTCCAGTATGTTCTTCTTGACCACCTTGAGATCCCTGTTCTTGCCTGGAATGTACCCATGCTTCAAGGAGATGAGAAGGGGATCGGCATTCTTCCCCTCAAACCACTCCTCTGCTTCCAGAGCTGCTTCTGGGCCAGCTGTGTCAGGGTACAGGTCATCCTGAAAGAGGTCCGACTGCAAGCCAGAAGAGACGAATTGGTCAAGCGCTTTTGGGGCTGGAAGGCACGAGCTGGCTTCAGCCCACATAAGCAGCACGTAGTGCTCACCTTTCGAGGAACCGTCATGATGATGGGCTCACATTTCCTCTCGTGAAGCTTGAAGAACCTTTGCAAGAAAAAGAAAAGCTGCGACTTAGACGTGAGGACAGCCAACGCCGTGCAAAGGCGGCCTCGGTTCTGCCGCTCATGCACAGCAGCGTACCGGGAGACAGAAGCGATGGGAAACGAGCAACCCTAAGGAGTCGCAGCTGGGCTGCGCTAGGACTCGCAGCCCTGTAAGGGCTGGAGAAAACCACCTGGGTGCGTTCAAAGCTCCCCTCTTAGGTACTGGGTGACTTCAGAGGGTCATACTTTGGCTAGAAGGGGCTGTCAGCGAGGCACAGCCCGCTGCTCGGACCGCGGAGACGAGCACCGCAGCAGTAATTTACAGATACACTCCAGGCAGCCTTCTGCTCACCGCTCACATGTGTCTCCACACTCCGGTCACCCCGGGCAGTCCTGCTTTGGGCCAGTGCCCCAAACTCCAAGATCCTCAGCCTGGCCACCGGGCACCGCTGCTGAAATACTCGCGTGCTTTAGGCGAGCGCAGGCTCTGCTCCCTTCCAGGTGCTCCTGCTTTCATCAGTAACCAAAGGAGCATCAAAAGGCTTCAGGGGCAACATCCAGCACGCTCCCTACCAGCGGTGTGCCCGAAGCCACTGCAGTGACACAAACCTGCTTTCTTGGTGCCTTCCTCCTCTGCCAGAGCTGCACCCTGGTCACTGCATTGCTGCTGTAATTACTCTTTTAAACTCCCCAAACCAGCTTCCAACTCGCCTGCTGGGTACAAGCTGGAGGCTGATACCAGACTTCGGCACCAAAATTTTATCATTGATATGTTGACAGCGTAGGCTGTATCCAACCTAGTGCTGTGTTTTCTGCAGACAATGTATTCCGCTGGATATCACTCATTCATTTATAAATGACTCAACCTAAGTTCCAGCATATTTTGAGGTTACATCATGCCCAGCACAAGTATCGCTTCATGTCACAGGTCCCGACAAACACTGCAGAAGCAGCAGTGTGGCAGAGAGGTCTTTCCAACGGCGGGGTCCTACACCCAGCAGCGCTTGGTTTCCCAGCAAACCAAGGGTAAAACCACAAGGGTTTTTTACAGAGGGCTCCCAGCCCCTTCCCCTTCTGCCGCACTCCTCCCTCGCCTGCAGAAAGCTGGCTGACGTGCACCGTAGGAACACGGTTTGCACTGCAGGACTTCGCCAGTTCTGAACGGTTGAGCTTGCGAAGGGGGTGGCTTGCCAAGATGACACCACCCACCCCGAGAGCCTCTCTCCTCACCTGGCAATCTCACACTTGTTCACGTCGAGGCCCCTCTTTGGCATGAACCCCATGCCCCTCTGCGGCTCTTTGCTGCTGAAGGTGTTGAGGTAGTGAACGTAGGGGGATTCGTCCGTGATCTCAAAGTAGCGAATGCTGCTGTCGCCCTGCAAGAAACGAGAGGAAGGACCACTCCAGAGGCCGGAGGGGCTACTGCTCCCCGTGCCCGCAGGCCTGCTCCCTGCTAGGCTAGGCAGCCATCGCTCTCACCCGACAGCCCTTCCTTCCAGGAACGCCGCCACAGAGTAATGCACAGTTTACAGCTATTTTTTTTTTTTTTTCCAGGCTAAAAGTTCCATTGCTTGCCAGTCAAGTATGTCTCATCTCAGGCTGCGCGCAGCAGTCGCGATCAGAGAGCGCACTGCTGTGCTCTCCACATCCATACGGCATTAGCAGAACTACCGCAAAGCAGATCCCTACTGCAATCCAAGCACATTAGCTGAACAGTTTCTCAGTGAGAAGTGCTGTTCTTCAAAATACTGTGGTACAGTGACTTGAGCTTCAAGACTGGGGTTGTCAACTTCCACACTTCCGCTTGTGAAAGAGGTAAACCTTCTGTCACAGTCAGGCAGAAAGGCTACAAACCAGTTCCTCTTTGATGCCAGGCGATTCTACTACACTAGCACCTCTGAAACAGCAGAAGAGGTAGCAGATATAAAACAAATGTTTCTCATTAGCTGTTTACAAAGATGGGGTTCTTGAATGCACTTGTATGGATCCTCCTTTGTAATTACTTGTTCATCTTGTCATGCTCCTATTTGTAGGAAGTCCAAAGCGGCGGCATTCAGAAGTGGGCACTTTAGAACACTTAATGCCTACAAATTGCTTTTAGAAAGGAGCACATGATTCCAGTTTTCTATTATTTAACCCCCACAAAATTACAGTAAGTGTTGCTACATGCTCCGTCATCTTTAAGCACAAGGAGGATAACATCTAAAATGTACCTTTCTCCCACACTAACAAACAATCATTCAGGTCAACACCAACAAAGGATGTTTTGATGATGGGATCTGACTTGTTGCAGTAAGAGCAGCTTTACCTAAGTAGATCCATCTCAAAGAAACATCCAATTACACACCAGACCTTCACAGAGCAGACTTCACAGGCGCTCTGTACGGTCCTGCAGAGTGAGGATCAAACCCATTTCAGAGCAGCCCCATTTGTCTGCAGCCCTGACCACGGCTGCAGCGCTAACTTTTGGTTCTACCTTTCTCAACGGAGACACTCGGGAAACATTTCACGGGCATCATTCATTCAAAAAGAGTCTCCCTCTGCACACCCAGTCATTCCCAAAGCTTCTCCTTACCTTGCCACACAAGTAAATAATGTTGGTATCGGGATCGTAGAACGGCAGCAGGACCCCATTGCTGGTGTCCATCTCATGCAGGGCTATTGGCTCCTCCATGTTTTTCTGGAAATAAAAAAATGCCAGTGACGTTAATGAAGAATGGAAAAGCTCATGTTAACGTAAGATCTAAATTATTAACAGTTGTTTGTAGCTAGTGAACACGCAGCAGAGTCTTCACCACCCTGAAGGATCTGGGTGTTAGAATAACAAATGCTGTAAAAGCTTATTCGCTCCCCAAGGCCATTTGAATCACACAATGAAATAAAAGCAGGACCCAAGAAGATTCACAAAGTCAAGGGAAAGATTAATCACACAATGAAATAAAAGCAGGAGAAGATTCACAAAGTCAAGGGAAAGATGTGATATAGCCATGTTAGCGAGTGTCTTGTGCCAGCGCCATGGGATTGTTGCCGTCTCGCTCTGCACGTGTAACGTATAGAATGAAGCGACCATCACGCAGCCGCTCTGCTCTCTGTGCACATCTTCTCAGACTCCTCAAACGTGCAGCTCCCAGCTTGATCACCGCTCTTGGTAAGGCAGGGATCGATGCAAGAGAACTCATTTCCTTTACTGCTTGAACATCCAGCCCATACGACAGCAATTCCTCCCGGCACAGGCAGCCTGCACAGGAGCAGGCAGTGCATGGGAGAGGGGATATGCTCAAGTAACATGAAGTATGAAGGTAGGGGGTGACTGCAGGCCCGGGTTAGTAACTCAGCGGACACGACAACAGCCAAGTAGCAACGGGACAGGAACCTACGGGATTCCAAAGGGCAAGCTGCCGTTCGCTCATGCGGCTGAAGCCAGTTGTGAAGATGTTTCCATCAGCGAGGAAAATGGCTCGCATGGGTCGGGCTCCCTCGTGGGTTTTCTCTTTCTCCTGAAAGAGATTTACAGATTAGCCTCTAGGAAGGAATAGGAAGCCCACCTGGTGGTGGCTTCCCTTCTAGCTGCACAGAATCCCTGGCAGGACACACTGCTCCTCCACGCAGGATGCCGACTACATGGAGCAACATCCAACTATCTTTGCCCGACGCTTGAGGGAAGAAACCAATTACTAAACTACAAAAGAAGTGGTCATTCCTGGCTCATTTCAGCTTTGCCTATCAGACTCCTGCAAGGCTGAAGGAAGACTTCTTTGCAAGTTACAACACATATGCAGGCTGCTAAATCTCCACTTTGCATACACAACTTTGGAACTGTAATTATACAAAAGGATTAGATGTGGAATTACACTCCTGCAGGTTTTAAAACTGAGCCCTAAAATCCTAGTTCAATCACTAATCCCAATAAACCCAGACAAATCCTTCAACCGCTGCTATCCCTCCTGTAATTTTTTCCTCACTTTGAAAAAACACAACTAAACGTGGTGTGGACCAGGCAAAAAGGTTCTCTCTCTATATGCTCTCGCTAACTGTCTGCTGGAGTGAAATCCAGTTGCTTCTTTAATTATCATGCAAACTTACAGCAACAATTTCTTGTTTCCTGGGGTCAATAACTCGAACTTTTTTGTCTTTGGAAGCTGTACAGATTAGGCTGCCATTGCGATTCCAGCTCACATTGTAAATCATATCGACGTGCATGTCATCCAAGTTTATGAGGGCTTCACCTGTTCCCACATTCCAGATAATGATTGCATTATCACAACCTAAAAGAGAAAATAACAGCTAAAGTCACAACAATGGTGTATATAGGGAAAAAAACCCCAAACAGCAGCAGGGAACAAGGAATAAAAGCTGCTGTGGCGCCAAAGCCTCAGATGCTGACTCTTAAACACACTCTGTGCACCACCTTGTACACGGAGACCCAGGCAGCACATCCTCACTCAAATACAGGCTCAGAGGGGAGACCGAGCAGCCAGAGCAGGCATGAAACTCCTCCCTTGAAAGCATCGAGCACCTTCTCTGGGGTGCTGTAGCTGTCCCAAACAAAGGCAGTTTATGTAGAAGTATTTGGGCACTGCTCCCACAGATGACCACCACCCCAGCCAACGCGCCGCCTGCATGCAGGGGACGGGCAGGAGGGACAGGAGAGGTCGCCGGCAGAGAGGACGCTGAAGGGAAAAGCAGGAGGTGCCGGTGCAGCTGAAAGAGGTCTGTGAAAGTGTGCCCTGGCCACTGCTACCGCAGGAGCTTTGTGCAGGAGCTCTCGGGTCTTAGCTCAACTGCAGGACTACAGAACGAGAGATACCAAGGGCAAAGAGGCGATGTTCTCACAAATCTATACATGAGAATACCGGCTGGCTGCCAGTCATTGCGTCTCAGGTCAGAGGGATTTGTGGCAGAATGAGAAAAAGTTGCACGGATGGAAAATAGGCAAATGACCGCAGGAGAAATGGCACAACAAAGAGACAAAAGAATGGCAGGCAGCAAAAGCTGAGGTCGGCAGTTTCACAAGGACTACAACCATCAGGTGGGTGGTTTTGTTCAAGGACCGGACAGCAAGAAGACAAAGAACAAAGCCTAAGACGAGATGACAGCAAACTAAAGAACAGGACTAGAGGACCGGGTAAGGGAAGAAAAGCACAATGTGTGACCGAGCAATTTCATTAAGGCTCCTGAGAGGTGAAAACATGTAACGAGGCAAAATCTAACAATCACTCTAAACTCCTAAGGGGCATGAAAGAGATCCAAAATCAGTTCGCTGTCATCAGGAGGAACTGTGCAGACTGCAACAACCTGATAGAGTCCACTCTCCTCTGTCTTTCTTAGGAGTAATCCTGGCCAGACCGCCTGGCCACCCACGTCTCACTACTTGTGAGTACAGGAGTCTGAGGGAGCTACCTAAGAAAAATCACCTTCTCCTTTTGTATGTTCTCACACTGAGTTTCATTAGATGAACTGCCACGAGGTCTGCAACTCCAAGTATTTTTGGGGAAACCAGATCCAAACCAAACTGGTACCTCAGAAGGCATTTATATCAACAGAAAACACACAGCTCATCTGACAGTCCAGCTGAAAGGGTTGGCTTCTTTTATTGGGCTCTAACCTAAAGGTCATGCTCTGAAAGCTTCAGACTGTGCTAATGGATAATGACTTATCCATTTTATTTCCATAACGATGCGACTGTTTTTCAGTGGTCAAAAGAACCTCATTGCGTAGACCATACCAGTGAAGGAGACAATTTGGAAAATGCAGAAAATGAAAGCTTGTGGAAGGAAGAGCCAGACTCGGGGACACCTTGGAGGAGTCAGTGAAAAGGAGAAACAGTTGGGCCTTTTATAAAAGTACAGGAAAACAGGGATGAGGAGAGTGCAGATGTAAATCAGCGATGAAACGTGCAGATCAAATAAAGTCTGGAACGATTTCAATACTGTAATTCATGCCTCCAGACAATTTCCTGGTTCTTGTCCCTGTAAACTGAAGATAAGAAAAGGCCAAGATAAGGAGGGGGCTGTGAGCCACATGTCCCAGTGCTCCTGGGCACTGTCTTGAGATTCACTGGCCGTAAGCAGCTGGGAGAAGAAAGACGGAAAAGGAGTCAACAAGCTCTTCTCCAAAACACTTGGTATGCAAGGAAAATGTGAGGGAAGAGACGCTTGTTGACCCCACAGCCCTGACGCAGCGTACCTGCACTGAGCAGCACGTTGCGTGCCGTCGGATGCCAAGCCACAATGCCGACTCGCTTGGAATGGCCTTCTAACACTACCACCGGCTCTGTCAGGGACAGGGTGAGTCCATTCTCGGGAATCTGCCACACCTGGAAAGGGGAAAGGAAAGACAGTTAGCCAAGGGCCATCCCCTCTGAAGAGCACGTTATTCGTTTGCTTCCTGCATCCTGTGCCATGCCACGGCAGAAGTCCGAGTTGTCGCTTCTCAATATAAACAGGAAGAGAGAAACGGGGAGGGAATCGTTCCCAGCCACCAATAAACCTTCGGCTGCTCTGCGCATAACATCCTTCCTAGCTCACGCTGACAGCACATAACCACCGGCTACGTACGCTGCGAACGCCCCCTTATCGCTGTGTCCAGAGACCCATTCATCTCAGATGCTGCTTGAGAAGGATTCAAAAAAATTTGCCTTGCAGCTCCAATTCCATCTATGCAAGCTGCTGTCTTTGCAAATTATGCTTGGCCCTCCGAGGGACAATATTGCAGCTATACTGGTGCCTACTTTTTCTTTCTTTAGAAATGCTGGCAATTAGTTTTCACATTACGTTTAGAGCCCCCTTTCAGATGCCACTGAACTGGGGGAGAGCAGTTTGGTCCTGGCAAAAGCGAACGCAGACCAAATTAGCATTGCAGAAACTACCTTCGAAGGCAGCAAACTGCCTGTTTGCTTCTTGCCTGCTTGGTTACACAACCCTTCTGTTGCAAGCATCTTCAGGAAACTGCCGTCAGGAGGAGGAACAGACCCCCCCACCCCCAGGATCGCAGAGCACTGGAATTCCAGCTGCGGAGTCAGAGCAGGTTTATGCAGCGAAGGAGGCGGCTTCTGCAGCTGGCAGGGACCAGGGACGGGAGAGACAGAACCCATCGCCCCATGCCCCAAGGTGGGATCAGCCCTACTAAAACTATTCCTGCAATTCAGCACTGGACAATCTTCTTTGAACTGAATTTGACCTACATAGAGCATATTAAAAAATCAAATAGGAAGCCCATCAGTGAGCAATTATAGCTACCTATAGATAGGTGGCAGCATTAGAGCACATTTGCTTCGCCTTCTATTGTTTGCTTTTGCTGGAGGAAGAGAATAGGGCTCGCCAGACCCTGCCCACGATGCCCAAGCAAGCTGTCAGAGCCAGCAGATGCGAGCCGGGCGGATTTCGGAAGCGATGCAGACAGACATGCGTGAGGGCGACATGGATTTCTGCGCTAATCCCAGTTCCTCCCTTCTCGCAGGGATGGCTACTGCATAAATAAAACCCCCCAAGATGCCAAAATTCTCAGCGCATTACCAGCTCACCTCTAGATAACCCTAAAATGACGTCTCTTTTCACTAACGCAGCTCCCAGCGCCGTCTCTCCCGGCAGCTTAACATCCCAGGAGGAATGACCTGCGATGGGCGCACAACCTCAGCGGAGAACGTCTCCGCGAGGGTTGAAAATCCCTCATTCTCTTCCTGCCTGACGGAACAGCGCTAGCAACAAGATGACATAAACGGAGGCTTTTACCAGCAATCATGTTATAAGAATGGGGTTGCAACCCGGGGCTGTTCAGGCTGGAGAAGCAGGATGTCGTCCTGCTCGCTTCCCATTCCGCACCAGCTTTGCGAGCGGCTGCAGCCACAGCACGCTCCCGGAGGACTGTGCTGAAACACAACACGCCTCGCGAACGGCAACAAATCATTTCACCTGCCCGTTACGCAGTAAAATTGGGTTACAAAGACGCCGATTTTTACAGAAGCAGCTTTCTCCTTGCCAGTCAGTGTATAACAACCTGACGGCAGCAACAATTTAAAACGCGTCTACTGATGGGAGAACGTTAACATCAGTCTGCTAAAACTGGTACCTGCGCTTAATGTCACACCTGTGTGCAGGTCTCCCAGATGAACCACCTCCAAAGCCCTCACAATTGTAAGCACTGACGTCACGCTGCAGAAAACCGGTATTACCTAAACCAGTAAGAAAGTTGGGAAGAGAACATGAGAGCTGGGAGACCCTAAAAGAGGCAACGCAGGAGAGTCAGGGGCATTAGGTGACACCACTGCAGCGGCAGAGGATGCTCGACACGAGCAGCTCGGGTCCAACGGCTCTGGGGATGCTGGGGCACAGCTGGTGTGGGAATGAAAAATGGAAAGAACACCAAACCCACTTCTTTACTAGATTAAAAGGTCATTACAGCCAAGACTGACCTACGCAAGTAGATGTTACACCAAGGATTAAGCAGGGAGCCAGACACCTGGTTATTCCAGGGTCTTAAGAGCCCTTAAAAATGGCAAGCCTTGAGGAACACAGCCATTTCTTCCCCTGAGAGAAAGGGTGCGATAAAGCCGCCTGCCCCAACTCACTCTGCCTCACGCTCTTTGCGGGGAAAGCTTTGAAAATTGAGTTTATTCACAAAAAGACACAGGAGCAGCACAAGCTTCTGGTCCAAGCGTGACGCGGTGACAAGCCACGCAGGGACAGCAGCAGGGTCAGAGCAGCTCCTCCACCTGCAGCCAACCTTCCTCCCTGCCGAGGGGCAGCTGGAGCAGAGGGACCGGCTCCCCGAAATCCCCGTTACTGGTTTGTGCTGTCTCAGCCAGGAAGGGCGCAGGCATCCTCCTGTGCAAGCGCAGCTTTCACAGCGAAGTGACTCGCGTGCCAGAAAACTCCAGGACCAAGTTTAAACGTGAGCCAGCGAGTGCAGAGGGTGGGAGAGGAAAGGGAGCCATTAGAGGCAAAATACCAATGAAAAGGATTTTTTTTAAAAGCCTCTGGAGTACAGACAGATTTTTTTTCTTTAAGGGAAAGCCCCTATAGTTTAGAGCAGCTGCAGACCAGCGTAATCCTCTGCAGATTACAGAAACTATTGACCTAATAACCCTGCTTGGTATTGCAAAAATAAATAATAAAAAAAAACAAAACTAGGAGTGTAAAAGTTCAGGGGATGCTCCCAAGCGACCGGGCCCACTCATTCCCGCACAGGGCGGGGTGCCTGCCTTCAGCGTGGGATGAAATTAGATTCACCGGGCAAATTAAGGAACTTTCACTTTGGATGCAGGACCCGGCCTGCTGCAGGTGAGGGCTCAGGATGGGTACACACAAAGAAAACCTTAAAATGTTGCAAGATTAACTGGACATCAGTAACAGTTTGTCAACTCTCCCAACTTCTGAGGGGTTTGGGTTGGGGTTTTTTTTGGGTTTTTTTGTTGGTTTTTTTTTTTTACAGGGCTGGCTTGTTTGCAGTGGAGGAAGTGAAGTCACAGCACAGTGGTGTGGAGAGGTTTGGGTCTCAGAGGAAGAGCAGGAGGGGGGAAGGTTTTGCACAAACAGCATGCGAGAAGGAAAAGAAAGCAAACTTTTTCAGCACTTTTTTTTTTTTTTTAAATACCCTTTAAAGAGAATCAAAAACTGTCTCCTCTGGCTCTGCACCAACCTGCAGAGAAGGTTAAGTCAACTTCTAGAAATATCAATTCCAACATCCCCATTACATGAAGAAACGAGTAAGTTTGAGCCCTGGGTTTTAGCTACGTCCCTGCTCTCGTATCGCTGCAGGAAGAGGCACTTTACGCATCCATTTTTCATAGCTACAAGACCTTCTCCACAGCTGGCCGGTCCCGGTTCATCCTCTCCTGGTGCCGCGTCTTAACTGTCTATGATCAGGTCGGTGTCCCAGGTCATTGCAAGGGCTCTGGTTTAATTTTTAAAACAATTTGCTCAATCAAATGAACTCTACTCTGCCCATTACATGCAAACTCATTAGTATTCACCTTCTGATGAAGCCAATTTTGCATATCTGAGAAAGGCCATCTGATAGCATCTACAAGCCTTTACATAATCAAACGTTTTCCAGCTGGATTAAAAAACCTGCAGTACATTGCAGCCATTGAGCAGAATATCAAGCATGAATATTTAAGTAATTCCTTATTCGTTGGCGCAAGAAAATCATTCTTCAAAGAGAACACCAGAAGAGGCCACAGAAGGTATCTGCATGCCACAGCGCTGTGAAGGAAGTCTTTCTGAGAGCAACTTCTGCAAAAGAAGAGAGAAATTTGGGAAGAAACCAGCATATGGGGCAGAGAGGCTACTGCCACTACCTACACCCCATCGCTTGTCTGATAGGGCTCTCACGCTACCTTGGACGTATGAAACGGGCCACGTTCTGAAGAACTGAGAACAAGGCATACAAAAAAGGAAATACTTGCAGATTACAAGTGTTTCATTCTATCTCAAGCCACTTCAAGCATGTTCTATTTGCCAACTGACTCAAAAGGAATCTGTTGGCTTCGCACTCAAACTGGCAGGGGCAGGAGGGACAGAGGCCAACGCGTGCCCCAAGGAATAGCCAGCGTGGGGCGAATGAAGAGCGTTTGCTCCTCCACACGCCTACGCTCCCACAGAGAAGAAAGCAGGCGGTGTTTTGGAGAGGTCCATTCTACTTTTTCCTCTGCTGGGCTCAGACAGTGATGTGCTTATAACCACTGACTTGCACAAAGGTGGTCTCGCAAGGGTTGGCTCTCCTAAGCACTGCCCCCCACCATCTTTATTCTTCTCTACCTTGAAATGATTTCTGAATGCATCAGATGTGACAGCAAAATTAATGAGCGTATCACCCGAGACTGTCAAATCACACCTATCAAGCGCCTTCCATCAGAAAAATCTCAATGCAGCTACAAATATTTAAACCTCTGAAGCTGTCCAAGCTACAAATCCCAGCAGAATCAGAAAAAGATGCCTTCTTTCCCAGTCCTTATTTCAACCCCTAGTCTAATGACCCCAAATACCGTGCCTCTTCAGGCTTTGTAGGCAGCTCACAGGGTGTTTCCATCTTCTACAAATTTCAGTTTTTATTTATATGAAAATGCTTCTCACTTTTGAAAGGGCCAAGTTAACCTTCCTTGTGAACACAAGGACTGCAGACAGCTCAAAGTTATGACTGCAGGGAATAACCCTCTTTCATCCTGCAGACATTGGTTAGGTAGTATCTCAAAGCCATTCTCTCTCCCTCAACACCTGTCTGGTCGGCGTCGACGAGATCTTTTGTGGCAGAGGGCAAGATCCTAAATCCTTGAGTGCCAACGCACAAATGGTCTTTAAAAACATACGGTATTTTTTTTTAAAAGCAGCTGGCACTTCTGCAGAAAGCCACGTGATTTCCTCTACCACATCACTTTTTCTCATTTCACGTCGGCTAATGAAGGGTTCAGAACTGATGAACAATGACATATCCTTAAAAGTAAGATGAGTTTATTCAGTGACAGGCTGTTCAGGAAGGACTCCAAACCCTTTACTGAAGAAAAGCAAAGAAAACAGGATGCTAATTTACCCGTGCCAGGACAGAAAAGCAATTAAAAATGGGAAGGCTTATCAGCTCACCCAGTTTGTTTCCATATAGTCCAGGCCAGGGTTGTTCTTTACTCTACCTCTGTCCAGCCCAGTTAACAACCACCCCAAATGATCTGGGATACATCATTTCCAATCAGAATTTACGTGATACTTAACAGGAGACTCAACTTAAGTCTCTAACTAGTCCTCTTTGCTTTCTTCATCATTACTGCCGGCACTCAGCTTCACCGCATTTTAAACCTCCCGCTAACACGCGCCGAACAGCTTCCAAATCAGGAGCTGCGTATGCTCGTTCCTTCAAGCGCAGCAAGGACTATTTGTGCAATTCCATGCACAAATCCAGGCTGGGCAGAGAACGGATTGAGAGCAGCCCTGAGAAGGACTTGGGGGTACTGGCTGATGAGAAACTCAACATGAGGCGGCAATGTGCCATCGCAGCCCAGAAGGCCACCCACATCCCAGGCTGCATCCTCAGCAGCGTGGCCAGCAGGGCGAGGGGATTCTGCCCCTCTACTTCGCTCTCGTGAGACCTCACCTGGAATATTGTGTCCAGCTCTGGAGCCCCCAACATAAGAAGCACATGGACCTGTCAGAGCAGGTTCAGAGGAGGCCCTGGAGATGCTAGGAGGGCTGGAGCCCCTCTGCTGGGAAGACAGGCTGGGAGAGTTGGGGGGGTTCAGCCTGGAGAAGAGAAGGCTCCGGGGAGACCTTCGAGCCCCTTCCAGTCCCTAAAGGGGCTCCAGGAGAGCTGGGGAGGGACTTTTTACAAGGGTGTGTAGTGATAGGATGAGGGGAATGGCTTCAAATTGGAAGAGGGGAAATTTAGACTAGTTATTAGGAAGAAATTCTTGGCTGTGCGGGTGGTGAGCCCCTGGGGCAGGTTGCCCCGAGAAGCTGTGGCTGCCCCATCCCTGGAGGTGTTCAAGGCCAGGTTGGACGGGGCTTGGAGCAACCTGGGCTGCTGGGAAGTATCCCTGCCCAACTGGATGATCTTCCAACCTAATCCATTCTATGATTCACTTATTTCAGCTGTTTTCTGCCTTCCACTCAAGACATGGTCACGCCAACAGGTACCATACATGAACACCAGAGTGCAAACTCGCAGCCAGCTACACCGCGGTGTCTGTCCACATGCCTGTTGCCTCCATGGGAGGTGGGGAAGTTCAGCCCCTGCTTCAGTGCATGGAGATAAGCAGCAACCACAGAGCAGACAACCTACCGTGACCTCACGCCCCACGGAGCTTGTTTGCACAGTTGCAGGCTCAGATTCTCGCAGACAGTTTGTGTCTACATTAGGAGCATTTGGACAACTTGTAATTGAACACTGTTGGTTTTTCTACATAATTCAATCCCTCTGGAGCCTCACAACATACTTCTCATTGCACTTGGATTAGAGACGTATTTTGCCTCCAAGAAGGCAGCTATGGACCGGAGCTTCGCCTGCTTCTGTTGATGCTCATGTTTCAGAGACTGCTCCTTCCGACTCGCAGCCCTTCTGGATCCCGGTTTCTGGAGGAACATTCTTGCATCCTTCAAAGCTTAGTTCTAGCCCAGTAGTGAACGTTACAACACAGAAGCTTGTTGTTTTGTTTAATATTAAATATAGTACATTTCGTTAACATGCTTCAGCTTCCAAGACTGAGAGATCACTGGCAAGAGCTGTCCCAGGATAAGCCTCTTGGGATGAATCCCCTCCCAAACATTTTAACGATGAACAGAAGCAAAGGAATTTATCTGACATGATCTATAATAAGATTTCAATATAACATTCAGCCTACAGCATTTCTAAATATGGCCAAAGATCACTGAAGTTATTTGGCATTATTTCATCTTACAAGGATTTTCTTTCACTTATTCTGCTGTGTTTGCATACACAGGATTCCACATCCATCATGGAGCAAGGTTGTCTATTGTTCAGTGGGCTCTGACCGAGGTAAAATAGGTCTCAGGACCAAGGTTGGCAGGTGCAAAATTTGGATTATTTTTTTATTTATTTATTTTAAAAAGACCTTTTGACATCTACTCACAACCTGCAGATACAGGAAAAAATAAAAGCATCACCCTTAAATCAAGGGCTGAAGCAATTCCGAAACCTGATGGGCTCATTCCCTTCCAATCCCCACCTCTTCCCAACACACACCACTGCACCCATCAGGATATTTGAGGCAAGGAACCACCTCTGTCTTCTGCAAAGCACTACAAATCAAAACACCTCACCGCCGACTGGCACTCTTTCTTCTCTTTCCTCTTCCCAAACATCAGACAAAACCCCAAGGGAAGGAAAAATGGAAGAGCAACTGAAGACAAAGCCAGGAAGACACAGGCCAAGTCTGTTACTCGAAATGCCATCACGGTGCTCAAGAGATTCTTCTCAGAAGTCTGTGGTGACACCTTCTCCGACATAACACGAGAAGAAAGTGCCAGCTGTGAGAGTCTAAATTCTGCTGTTGTGCAGGTAATAAAGCTTGCTCCAATTTTTAGCTAGGTCCTGCAGCGGAGATAGCATCATCTCTTAAGCCGAGACAAAATGTGACCTGCGGAATGCCCGTGACCAGCAAGAATGCTGCCCTCGGCACCAGTACAGGAGATCTCTTTAGAGATTCAAGTGTCATTTGCAGCAACATTTTGATCATGGAGCAAACGCCACCCCGCAAGACAAATTAAATACACTTACCATGACAGTGCAGTCCTCAGAGCCACTGGCGATGACCTGGTCATTATGAGGACACCAGTCTATGTCCAGCACCGGTCCTGTGTGGCCACACACTGTTGGGTAGGACTTGTCAATTCTGCCTGTCTGAAGGGGGAAACAAGGGAGAGAGGTGTGATACACAGACAGCACAGAGCACATCTCACAGAGTGGAGGGAGATGCTTCCTAATTCTGCATTAACTCTTTCAGTAGTCACAATTCCATGAAATTTGAATCATCTCATGGCTCGGTAGAGGAAATGAACCCGTGACTCTCCTCCAGCACCGATGAGCTGGAAACTCCGGCTGGTGCAAGGCAAGGGTTCAGAGGTTCAGCACAGGAGGGCTTTGCTCCCCCTTGGATGCAAGGATGCTTTGCTGCCTGTATCTCAGCGTTTGCTGCGATGCCATCCCTTTGTCCATTCCCAATGTTTCAGGAAGAAGTCTCTGCCCACACAGTGAAGCTCTGGTTTTGTCCGTACCTCACAACAGTGGCCAGTGACAGCTAAAGACAACCACGCTAAAATTTTAATTGAAGGGTGTTGCTGGTCATTGAATTTACCAAGTCTGCTTGTTTTTGTCATAGAAGTACTGTGCTTAGATGGAAAGGTTTTAGGACACAGTTGAGCAGTATAAAACACTTTTCAGGAATAAATACCACAGATACGGACTGCCACAGCCACCCAGCTCTGATTCGTACCTGCTTCTCCATGGCCGGAGGACAAAGGCCACCAGCATAGTGCCAAAGTCACAGAATCACAGAATTTTCAGAGTCGGAAGGGCCCTCTAGAGATCATCCAGCCCCACTCCCCCGCTAAAGCAGGATTGCCTAGAGCACATCACTCAGGACTGCATCCAGGCGGGTCTTGAAAACCTCCAGAGAAGGGGACTCCACCCCCTCCCTGGGCAGCCTGTTCACTACACAGATAAACCTTCCAAGAAAACAAGCTAATGAGGTGTTCCCATTCGAACTGAGACAATTCTAGTGATGTCAACGCAGTTGTTGCAAAGAGATCAACTTTGCCAACTGGGCCTACATTTTGCTGATGGAGCCCCTTAATAACCTGGACCACCTGACCCCCCGAAACTGCTGATGTACCTAACACCCCAGCTTCCTCCGTGCAAAAGGAAATAAAAACCACTCTAGCTAATCACCGTTATCTCTCAAGTCCTGCACACATGGGAAGCAATACTTGAAGTACTGAAGACATGCGGCAGGGTGAGCAGGAGACTCCTGCACTTCCAGGGCCAGAACCCAGGTCCCACTCCATAGGGAACGCCGCAACGGCCTTTTCATGAGCGATGGGAAAAGAGGGACGGGAGGGAGAGGTCTGGGATGAGGCCACCTTCTTTCATGTTTAAACATGCAGAAGAAATGGTTGGCATTTCACTTCTGCCATTCGATGATAACGTTCCCCAACCTCGGAGGTTACATCTCTTAATATATGCCTCCTACCCATCTCCATGCGGAAGGCTGTTCCTATTCAACGCTGCCTTACATACAAAGGATCAGAATAATGCCGGATACCAGCTTTTGAGGACTACTGACCTGAAGACCTCTACTAGCAACAAAACAAGATCTAGATCCAAACAGACTAAGTTACAGAAACAAAACAACCACTATTTCCTAAATGGCTGAATTCAGGTTTCAAAAAAGAGACC
The DNA here is from genome assembly GCF_000708025.1 of Charadrius vociferus. Taxonomy (NCBI): domain Eukaryota; kingdom Metazoa; phylum Chordata; class Aves; order Charadriiformes; family Charadriidae; genus Charadrius; species Charadrius vociferus. The sequence goes on from NW_009647418.1 coordinate 4,059,672, forward strand.
GCCTCAGTGATTCAAATGCTTTTGAAATTATTAAATGTGAAAGTGTTGTAGATGAAAAGCCATAAACCAGACATTCAAAAATTAAAGTCTGTGTAATCCCTCTTGGATGCCATAATGTGAAATAGGATTAAAAAAATTAATACATCCAACTGACATGTATAGTCCATCCATTTTAATTTATCTAATTAAAAAAGAACCATGCAGAGCATATGCGCACGAACATATTTCAGAAGTCGCATTACAAACTAAATACAAATATAGATCTAAATCAAAAGAAAAAAAACAACTAATACTGTAAGACGTCAGTGACTACCTGTTCTTGCTCCTAGGCAGGGCTCAGAGTAATCCTCTAAGAGGAGCCCAGGGTAATTATTTGCAGGCTGCACGAGTGCTTGTCACTTTAGTTTAGAGTTTTTACAGTAATTTATTACTGGAGGGAGGAAAAAAAAAAATTCAATTTGAACAAATTAAACCACAAACTTCACCTTTCAGTTTTGATCACGATGAACCTGAACAGCACAAGCAGCAGCAGCCAACTGCCTGTGACAGCCAGCTGACCGCAGGGACCAGGCAACCCCACCGCCTGCTTTTGATCACCTAAAAACAGAGCTCATTTTTTAAACCAGCTATCTTGTACATCCATTAGCTCACTAAATGGCAGAGCTCCGAGGGCAGTGAGGAAAACAAGACGAGGAAGGCTCCGTGTGAGCCTGCGGCAAGAGGGAGCTCCCGATGCCCAAAAGCAGAAGGGACCAGGGCAGCCACGGGTTCCAGCTCCCATGGGGGAGCGAGTCCCCAGCCCTCGGCAGGCAAAGCTCCGTCTTGTCACCGAGCTGGGAAACCTGAGGCAGCTTTTTGGGACAAGGATAGAAAAATGTTTCTTGGGCCGGAGCCATCTGGATCAACAAGAAATTGCTGAAGCACAAAGGGGAAGTTAAACCACATGGAGCAGAAATATCTTTGCACTATGTTACAGGTGAACAGATGCTTATCTGCATCGTGCATAAAGCGGACCCTTTTCCTGCCTGGGTGTGGTTGGTGACATACGAAAACCATTTCTAACAAGGGAACAGTCAGAGTAAGGATGGGGAAAATGAGATGTTATTTAGAAGCAGCGTAGGAGATGCCGTAACTTGAAGCAACCTCAAGCGTACTTATTCACAAAAATTTACAAAACCAAGCGAGCAGAGTACAAAGAAGAGAAGGAGATGTCACACTGCCTATAACACAACAGTTCCCCAGGGTCTGGCAGAGGAAGACGACGCCAGGGGAGATGCACAGCTCAGCAGCATCAACTTCTACGCTTGGGCATGGCACTACTGCATGAGAGGACCAACTCAGCTGCTCACCACGGTCCACAAAGAGTAGTATCAAAACAGCAAAATGAGAATTAATAAGGACATAGAGGGAGAGAATGGGTGATTGTAAAAGGATGACACAGTGCTCGAAGCTGCAAGTTCGGTAGAAGTCCAACCACTTTCAGAGAAGCTACTGACTTGTGGTCAGAGACACAAAAAACATCTTTGCAGGGCAGAGGAAACCACAGTGCTTTCCTGAACAGACAACAAAGAGCAAGAGCTCTCCTCAGCAGTGCTTCTAGATGCACTTCATCTGCTCCACTTTAAAAAAAACACAACACCCCGCTTGCATTAGAAAGCATGACCCTTCAAAGGGGATGGGGGGGCTGGCAATGGACAATAACTCATGTCACCACCCCAGGGGCTGACCCAGCACACCTTCCCCTCAACCACCCAGCAGGGTAAGAAATGAACTGTTTTTAACTCAAATATGTTACTTTACCACCTCTCTAAGCCAGGATTGTAAATACCGTCCCTGCAGGCTACACCGCAGGCTTCCTCCTCCTGGCGGCGGCCCCCTCTCCGGAGCAGGGAACCCCTATTCCTGCCATCATGTGGGATTAGCTGGGCACTAGAGAGCTTTAAAAACAATATTTGGGGGACTCTGCCCAATGGGAAACACCAGGAAGCCCCAGTAGGGTATTAAAAAAAAAAAAAAAGGCAGCCTGTAAAATTACCAAATTTAATGTTTCTAAGAACAACTCCTTTTAAAAGAAGAGACGCCTCTGTGCCACGAGGTTTACAACTTCGCTGCCAAATGGGTGCGTTTTCAGGCTACCGTAATACCCCCAGGTTTGCAAATTTATTTATTTATTTTTAAAATGTAATCTTTTAATTAGTTACGGATTTAAAATAAATCTCAAGTGCTGATACACAGCTTAAAATTAACTCAGTACGACTTCAAGAAATTAAATCCTTCTCATAATCCGTTACGACTCTGGCTGAGCAACACATCACAGTAACAACTTTTGAAACTCAGAGTGTATTTTATAAAAAGTTAGCCAAAAAGGTGAATGTGAGGATTAGCATTAATATGTTGGATGACGTTGACTGGAAGCACACTCCATATTCAGGTCCTTCAACATTTGGTAAGCTGACCTTGCCAAATGAATTCATTTAGTGCTTTCACATATCCCAGATCAGAAAAAAAACTGAGATACGAGAAGAAAAAGAAATTGTTATTAAATCCAGAAGGGTCAGATAAGCAGCACGGGAAAACTGTTCCAAAAAGTGGTAGTTTTATGAATTAATTTGACCACCTTACGATCGCTCCTCTGCCAGAAAAGGGCAATTGCTTGCAGGAAACAAGTCATGGATTATGGCAAAAATATCACGGAGAACAGCTGCTTCCCCCAACCCATGGTTGCGCTCATTAAGATCGCCATTTAAAACAGGGAAGTGGCATCAAGTTGCACAAGCAAAAGCAATTCCCCCACCCTTACTTTGCAGAAGTTTGAGGAAGGAAATCAGGTCACAACTGCAAAGTTTGAAATACAAACCGACTAGTACCTTTTCGGTGTTAACAGAGAAAATATTCCTTTTTTTCTTAGCTAAATTGTGTATCTTCCTTACAACACACTCAAGTTTCACCAAGTCCAGTCGAGTGAATTTTAACGTGCTCTCTCCACCAAACCTCCACCTCTGGTTGCAGCAGCTGGTCGTGCAGGAGGCAGTTGGGAGAAAATACTGCAGTAGGATGTAATGGAAGCTCATCGCTCTCTCGTGACCATAGCAAATAGACATTAGTCACCCAGCAAACCGATCAAGGCATCCATAACTAATTTGGAAGATTATGAAAAGTGTTACTCCCCAAAGGTCTACTGTAATGTCATGCCATAAGAGACCTGAAGGCATTCATAACTACGTACTGCTTTCGAACCGCACCACTAGAAACATTGCTTGTGCCTTCCGAATATTCCTCAGCAGTGCTCCTGTTCTCGTTTTATCACCTTGACAGCTGCAGGGCTGTGACATTACAGTAGACATTCCAGGCTGCTATAGAACGGAGACAAAGGTCCTTGTTCCGGAGCGCCCAGACCTAAATGGATGCACAAAGAAGAGGAAAGACAACCGTGGTGACAGCCGGGAATCCCGCACAAAGCCAAGCCTGCCCGAGTCGGGAGAGCAGCACTTTAAAAACCACGGCACTGCACAGCCTCAGCACATTTGGCATGGCAGCTCAAAGCGGTTTGGGGGTTTTCAGGCGTGCGGACAGCCGGGTGGAACAGGCAGCAACGGCGAGGTTCATCTCTCACTGCTGGGAGAGGAGCTGCAGCAGCTGCGGGACTTCATGGTTTGTACTGGGACTCGCAGCTGACCGGAGAATGGAGAGCTGGTTGCAACTGCAGGATGCTCTACACTGGGAAAATGTACGTTTAGCTGCAGAATCCTTCGCGACATTAATTACAACAATCAGTTACTCACGTGCTGCCTTTAAAAAAGGAAAAAAAAACCCCGCAACACAGACCACCACCCCCCAAAACCCAACCCGAACTGCTAACTCCTATCGCTCAGCTCCAGCATCTCAGCTAACGTCCATCCCAGTTTCTAGAGGGAAGCTCTAAACACACTTCAAAATGAAATTTCAGCCTCAGCTAACTTTTAGCTGAGGAAGCCCTTTGGGCAGAGATTCAAAACAGAGACCTGTTGCCCAGAAATTACATTACAATTAAGAAGATACACAGTCACTCTCTTGTTCTGTAGGATTTCTGAAGCAGTTAATTCCCCGTTGGTAAAACGGGCATGGTACCTTTCCAACTGAAGGACAACTAATTGGCGTCTTAAATGTTTAGGGTTCTGGGATAAAGTGGTAAAACCCCACTGCAGTTCGGGGAGCGGTGGAAGATGAGCACCCACGCAGACAGAGCAGAGCGAGGAGTCACTGCCCAGAAAGGATCCACGGGGGAATAACAGCCTCGCGCCACCCAAACACGCTCATCCCCAAGATCTGGGAGCAGACGACCCGGGACTCCAGCATCAGCCATGGCAAAACAAATTGGGACCAGTAAAAACGCAGGCGGGGAAGGAGGAGACAGAAGGACGTCTGGACAGATCCCAGGGAAGAAGTTGTTCTATTCCAACCATTTCTGCTGAACTCATTTTGTCCCTGGACTTCCAAGATTTCAGTTTAGTTGGAAGTTTGCAACATCTAAACCAGAATTTTACTCTCCGTTTCACACCCACCTGCATCCCTCCTGTAGTTGTGCTTGTATGTATGGTATATGTATGTTCGTATGTTACATAAACCAGTGACATTATGCCACGGAGACGACAATAACTCAGAAATTCATCCCGCTGGTAGAGCAACATTATTTTTCATCTGAATATTGGACAAATACACGACTCACTCCACTCCTTGCACTCCACATTAACCACTGCATACAGACAGGAAGGCAGACATACCTGTCTGCAGACAAAACTATCAAGTGCAATTTCCATTTTCATTATTGGACAAGGACTTAAAACTGCAGTAACATTTGTATAATTGACCGTAAGACAGGGGACAGTATTCGCTGCTTGCTTTCCTAGAGAAATGAGATTTATTAGCCACGCTGCCTGCCCTCTCTTCCCCAGCACACTAGAACCCGATGAGCCACTGCAATCAAACTGACAGTGATAAATATAAATCTTTTTTTTTTTTTTTTTTTTTTTAAATCAGCTTAAGAGAAAAATTCAAGGTGAAATAAAAGAAAGAAATCCAAGTTAGTGCCCCGCTAGGGAAGGTGCAGTTATAACTCAAGCCCGTGTCTCTCCTGAGCAGCGCAGGCACCGCATTTGGGCTAGTGAGGTGGGCATGTGCTGATGGGCCAAGCGAGAAAAGATGCATAAGGGAGCTGCAAATATTTGCTTTATGCAGGGTGGATGTAGGAAAAATCTGCAAGAAACTAGATTTTAGCAGTTCCAGTGGTCACAACACAACTTAGGTCTTTAAAAACCACCAATATCTTGCTTTTTTATTCCATTGTGGCAGAGCTGTCTTGAATTTTTATCTCTTCCAAGTGACATTCAGAACTATTGGAGCTGTATGGAAGTCTGACCAAAATTTAGGGGGAAATATCCCTTCATAGTCTTCAAACTTCTCCCACAAGGATATTGCTATGAAAAAGACCTCCAGCACTAGCACTGACAAGGACTCCACAGCAGCCGAGGTCAAGGTGACAGTAACTCGTTTTAATTCGTATCCTTCCATCCACATTCCACCTAAAATTGCTGGAAGGGCTCAATGAATCCATCACAGCAGTGCCTGATTTTATTTTACACGCAATTCAGAAAAAGATGATTTTTTTTTATTATTATTATTATTTTTTTCCCCAGTCCTTCCTGGAGGAATGAGAATCTGCAACAGCTGATTAACAACTTACATATGCCATGGTTGAACATTAAGGCACGTCACTTGCAGAACAACATATTCCTTCGAGAAGATCATTCCTGAGGTGTGCACTCACCCACCCACACGCTAATTGCCTCGCAGGGCACCCATCTGATCACGGCTTCCGTAGGAATGCTGCCCATGGAAAGGGAGCGCAGTAAGAAGTCAGGCGCACAAATGGAAAATCTAATAAAAGGTATATCCAAAGGGGACTGAATAAGCCGCTTCTAAAGGCCTTACATAACATGACTTTCAGCTGAAGGCATCTTTCTAGAGGAACTGAAACAAAAAGGAACGCTCTGCAGCAGCTTTTTTGCTTTGCACATACAAACTGCAAAGATTTTTCGAGGAGGGCCAAAAAAAAAAAAAAAAAGAAAAATCAAATTTAATCCAGTTCTGCTGTAAGGTAGACGCAGCCCCAGAATCACGCACTAAACCCAGGTATTTGCAAGTCACTTTCTGCAGCGCATCAAGAAACCCACAAAATTTTAATCTGAGCTGTAAAACAGGGATCACCGATTGAGTTGGGTGAGGATATTCCCCACAACCCCTCTGCTCAGACAGCAGAGGCAGGGAGAGATCTCTTCCCCATTGTTTCAATCCTCATCGCAAGGGAGAGGAGGACACCGAATACCGCCCAGCGAAGGGCACAGCCCTTCCTGACAGCATCCCAGGAGTTACCCTGCAGTCCCGAATTCATCCTGCTAGAAACGACGTGCAGGAACCGAGACGATGTGCCCACCACGTGAAGACCATGCAAGCCGCCCCGTCGGGGCCGAGCGCGGGGCAATGCAGAACGAGGGACTCTCGGTTCTTGCACAACGCCGTTGGGAAAGCGCCCGACCTGCCAGTTGAGCGGTGCGCCCAGAGCCACCACGGCAGCTGCGCACACCCAGCCCGCGTGTACCGCAGGTCTTGGGGGGGATGCCAGCGGGAAAATCGCTTCTCCCCATACCTGCCCAACTCTTCTTTAATTCCCTAAAAGCAAGAACTACCCACCACGCTGGAGGTCATCTCCATCTAACCTAGCAGCACGTGCCCACCAGCGAGCAACGGCTGAGGCACGCACCGCTTGATTGAAGAGTTTTATCTTGGGGTTCCCTCCCTGTGCACCCACTGTTTTGCCTGGGAAAAGGCTCAAAGAAAATGAGCTCTAAACGCCTGCAAACTCCCAGTTTAATGGCAGTATTCTGCACTAACGCTTTGCTCAGTACCAGTCACACACACTCCAGAATAAGCAGGCAAGTTTTTGGTGTTTTTCCCTCGTGTGTAGAGTTAATGCTGATTAGAATCACAGAATGGTTTAAATTGGAAGGGACCTTGAAGATCACCCAGTGCCACCCCCTGCCCTGGGCAGGGCCACCTCCCCCCAGCCCAGGTTGCTCCAAGCCCCGTCCAACCTGGCCTTGAACACCTCCAGGGATGGGGCAGCCACAGCTTCTCGGGGCAACCTGCCCCAGGGGCTCACCACCCTTAGGATGAAAAATTTCTTCCTAATATCTCATCTAAATCTCCCTTTTCCCAGTTTAAAACCAGTCCCCCTCATCCTATCGCTACACTCCCCGAGAGTCCCTTGCTACCTTTTCTGTCAGCCCCCTTTAAGTACTGAAAAGCTGCTATACTCTCATCATTTACACGCCATTAATTGATGTGAATTACATCTTTTTAAAAATATGCGGTTCATTCCAACAGAGGCCATCTCTCTGCAGATCAACCAACCTGTGGGAATTACAATTTTCAGCAACACGGACGGCGGCGGCGGCTCTGGCCGGAGCATGGGAATGGCGAGTTCCTGGCAAAAACCCCCGCACACGTGCACGCAAGAAAACAGGAAGTTCAGACAAAGCCATTTTCCAGAGCCAGCAAACCCGGCCGGGCAGCACCGACCCCGGGCGGCTGCCGCTGCTGGTCCCTTACTGGGCCCTGCGGGGAGCCCCGGGGGGATGGAGGATGCGGGGATGGAAGGGGGGGATGCGGGGATGAACCGCCCCC
>NW_009647418.1:4067755-4086378 GCF_000708025.1 Charadrius vociferus
CCACACATACACACCCCACACACACCCCCCCGACCCCCTGCCCATGGCCGGGGAGGGCGCCGGCAGCCGCCCGCCTGCAGCAAAAAGCCACCGCCGCGACAAAAAACAACCCCGAAACACCCAAATGCCGCAATTTAGTGAAATTTGGGAAGGGAGGGGTAAAAAAAAATAAAAATTAAAACGAGTAAAAACTCCCTTTCTGCGATGACTCGGGCCCTTTGAAGCGCAGGCTCGGCCCAAGCCTGGCGGAAGGTCAAACCACATGAGAAGTAACTGAGAGTGACCCCGCGCAGCGCTGGATGCGAGTGGACGCGATGCAATTAAGTTATAAGAGGGCCGTTCTCCCTGGCAGCCTCCCCACAGCTCCGAGATGTGGCCAGGGTGTTTTTATAGCTCAATTTTAAAATCAGACCAAACCCAGGGTTTAAAATTGACCCCTTTGTTTGACCCCCCTCCGCTCCCCCCAGTATAACAGCGAGGATCTCAATGGATACCTCCGGTAACAGACATCAAAACGTTACAGCGTTGAAGGAACCAAAGGAACAATTTCATCAGCCGCGGCTATAAAAATAAATGAGGAACATAGGAACTGGCTAGAGCAACGCCAGCAACGTGTTGCATTGCAAAAGAACGTGTCGGGCTGAGGGGTTTAGGAACAGAGGTCCTCCAGCTTTGCATGAAACCTTCTCATATGCGAATATTAAACAGCTGTGTAAGACAGGAACATCGTTGAGGGCACAAAGGTAATGACAAATATAGAGAAGCACAGGAGGAATAACCCCCATAAAAAACCCCACCAACCTAAGATGGCACTTAAAAACGCAAAAGGGCAGATCACTCAGAATTAGCAGGAATTTCTGCCAGGGACTGAGAGATCATTGGGAAGTAAGAAGAAAAAGAGGGGTGTGCGTCCACGGCACCATCAGCGTCTGATGGTGCCGTGACACCACACGAGCGCAACCACGAGCTGTGTTGAGCAAGGAATTTCTAATGGAGGTCTGCACCACCGCCACACGCGCACGGCTTGGGCAAGAGCAGGACACGCGGGCTGAAGATGAGCACAAAACAGAATACATGCAAAGCCGGGCTGTCAGTGAGAGGAGCAAAATGGAGAGCTATTTCGGGAGGCCGGGGGCTCGGCTCGCTTCGCTTAGCGCAACTGAGGCATGAGTGAGAACTCGCTACCGCTGTTCCTCTAACGCACTCGCCACGTGGGATGCTATATTCAATTCTGGTCACTATTTCTATATATAAACAGGGCAGATCTGCAAATGGAGCTAGAAAAAAAGGACAGGGCTGATGACAGACTGAGGACATCTTAAGTGTATAGTTGAGAGAGAAGCTTGAGGGTCACAGAGAAAAAAAAAAAAGTGAGAATTGCCATCACCAGAATTTGCTGGTTAAGCATCAGAAAGGGCGACGAGAGCACCACTCTCCACTAAGGGCGGGACAAAGATGCTCTGCAATTTTTTTCCACGCAGTATCAGGGGGCAAGTGGAATGTGTTTCGGCCAGAGACACTGCTCCTGCTCTTTTGTGGGCTTTCATACCACGGCATTGTAAGAGACTGCCAGGACGGCTTCTGTACCCATCTTTTCAGCCTCGCTCCAAACCCTTCATGCAGCCGTTCTCATGGCACGTGGAGAGGAACCTAACTTTGCTGTGTGTTTCACAAAGCACACCCCTGGGGCTCTCCAAATCCATTCAGAGTAGAAGGGAAAGAAGCAGAGTGCATATAGGGGCTCTCTGAACGATTATTTATTGGAGACTTAGCAGCACGTTGGACAGTAGAGAAGGTAAGGGGTGTTTCCCTGCCCAAGATGAGGGGAAGCCCCTCTCCTCAGTACGTCGGGTACTACAGAATAACAAGATCTGGCTAAAGTATAACGAAGCCTAGACATAACCCGGTGATGGGGGAGAATGGCAGGACAGCTGCGATGGTACTCAGAGGAGCTGTTTTCTTACCGAGATCGTTCTTGTCTTACACTGTATAGAGAAATAATAGCTGAAGGGGCTGGCAGCAGCCGAGACCAGCTCAATTTCCACGGGCCAGGAGGCCTGTGGAAATGCCCTTCTTGCAACCAGCTCCCTCTCTCGCATCCATCTGACACGGGGCTGCAAGGAATAATTAGGCTCAGGTGCTTTTCTGAATTAAGTGACACTCAAAAAGCTGAACCCCCGACAGTGGAAAAACCTGACCGCTGCCATTATAAATCGAGAGGTTTCATTAGGAGTGTGACTCTATGTAGAAACTTCTGTCATAAGGAATTGGCTCAGATTAGTGAAGCAAACTGCTTATTTACTGTGTGTAATGTACAGGAAGTATCAGGCTGATTACAGAGACATTAAATGGATTCTTACATGGCACTACTGAGCAGCATTTGTCACAACACAGCAGAGACTTCGCAGCCTTAATGTTATTCGTAAACAAGTGCCGAAATGACAAGAAAGCTGAGCGTGTAATAGCGAGAAACTTTCAAAAAGCACTTACCTTGTGCAAAGGCAGCACCAGGAACGCTCCGCCACCGCTAGCATCTACAATTATTGCAACAAATCGGGGGTTTACTGCACAAAAGGAGCTATCCCAAGTAACACGGGAAACGCGGATGTCGTCGTAACACTGATCGTTTTTCACCGCTTGGCCAAACACGTGCCGAAATTTGCTCTGTCGTACCACTCGCCTCATTGTGTCTGCAGGGAAGAGGAACGTCAAAAGAAGGAGATCAGTTACAGGTGCAGGGACATCCCGCTCGCCCAGAAGACACCTGCTGAGGACCTCCGCAGGACCTTCTCATCTGTGCCATCACCCCACTGCCAGCAACACAGACATACAGTTTCACTCCCTATTCCCGCACCTTCCTTTAGACCTAAATTCTCAGCTACTTTTGCCTTTTTCTTCTTTTTTTTTAAAGTTTCAGATTGTTTTGTGCCAAACACAACGGAACTCCACTTCCACGGGTGTTTTACAGAAAGAATTTGCCGGTTAAGCATCGGTTTTCCCATTGTAAATGTATTCTCTTATTGCAGCAAAGGAAGTTCCTAATCCTAAAAGCAGTTTTTAGACAAGTCTCCACATATTTTCGGGGGATAAATCTGGTCTCAGATTGAACTTGTTTACTTTCAAGTCAGACAGGGTCCAGAAGATGTAAATAAAAATGCAAGCTCTCAAAATCCGGTGTTCCTGTGAAGTGGTTCCACATGTTCACGAGCTTCCATTGCTTTCTTCTAACTCCAAAATCTCACTAAAAAATAATAAAATTAGTTTCCTAGGCAGAAAGGAGTAATGGAAACAAGCTAATTAACTTAGTGTGTCTGTAGCACTTCTTTTGAGAAGAATAATTTTCAAGAAGGCTTGAGTTAGAATAGAGGGAAAGGGACTGGTGTGGAAAATTCCAGCACCCAAGCCCTAGAAGAAGACACAGGCACAACACCGCATGCGAACACCAACCCTGGAAGCAAGCGACTGTCCTGCCCTCCACGTATGCAACCTTATGGAGACCTCACATCTGGGAAGGACTTTTCCCATCATACAAGATTCCTCTCCCTCGATCAGGGCTTGCAGGAGAACGAAGAGCCTCCATATAGCATCTCGCTTTTACATAGGAGAAAAATATTTCTGCCCCAGTCTCTAGGGAAAGCAAAAAAAAAAAAAAATTAAAACCATTACCCCTCAACGTATTGTTACACTCCCTGATAAAGAGTCTCTCTCCATCTTTCCTGTAAGCTCCCTTTAAGTGCTGAAAGTCTGCTTTAAAAAATTAAAAATAAGCAGAGTCCTCCTATCTTGCCTCCCAGTCGGTCCCCAAGCACATGCAGAGGATGGGAAAAACTGCTCAGCTTGACAGAGCTTCTTGCTCCAGACCCACCAGCCTGACGCTCTCAAGTGAGAGACTCTGAACGTGGCTCCAGCACGACTCCCGCTGCACAGCCTGTCTGCAGCAAAAGTGATAAAAGGTTGTACGGCTGTCGCTAACTGCAAAGGCTTCGCATGAAAGCATAGCGAAAAAGAGACTTCAGAATGATCGCTGTTTTGTAGTCTCGTAGGTTAGAAAAAAATAAATTAACAGCAGCAAAAAGCTGAATAACTAAAGGAAAGCACTCATCAGAGCTGGGAAATACGCAGTCATGTAATATGTTTGAAGTGGAGAAAAATGTTACAATTAACATAACAGACAGCTATCGAGTGAAATACTCCATTTTCCGCATAGATTAGAAAGAAGAATCAGCATATTTGTTTTCCACCAGCTCCCCCCCGACCACCACATCCCGCTGAAGCATCTGGGAATTGGCACTGGCCATCTCCATGATGGCTCCATCCCCAGTCTGGGCAGCTGCTGCCCACGCGAACCCGCTGCCGAGGTGCAAGTGCCATCGCTGTCACCAGTGCGACAGTAAGAGCAAAGCCTAGACCGAGAGTTGCGGCCCAGGCAGTGAGTTACCCATTTGGGGAAAAGCCAGCTTCTCTGTGACACGGATAAGAAATGCTGCGATTATGGGGTCCTTTCTGCGATGGGGACATCAGTCCCCAGGTGTGGGGTGGAGGCCATGGACCGCCTTCACACCAGGCATGCAGGTGGCAATGGCTTTCAGCCACCGATGACCTGACCTCTACAAGGCGGTGACACAGGCGTGAAGCGTTCTGCATTTATTTCCAGCCATCGCGAGTAGGTGGGTTTTCCCCGCAGCGTTTCTCACGGTACCATTTCTATAGCGATGCCCTGTTCAGTCTCCCCAGCGAACTCGGTCATTTCAGAGCTACAGAAGCACCACAAACACCATTTTGTTACAAACTCACGCAGTTTAAGAAAAAATAGGTGTAGCTTTTAAATGCAAAATTTTGTGAATGATTGGGGTGTTTAAGATGACCACGCGAAAAAAAGCTATATATAAAAATTATTAATGATTACTATCGCATTATAAATGAACTTAGGCTTCCTCCGTACTTAACATCAGTTAATCGAATTGCATTGTACAATTTCTGCCAACTATTTCACATACAGCACAAATAAAAAGCCTGTTCCATGCTGGGCACACCCAGTGACACCCAAGTGCGATGGGAAGCTATAAACCAGGAGCTGCTCTCCAGCTCCAGGCAGCAGGTAAGGGGTGCAAAACCCAGACACCCGTTTCTTTTTACACTCATAAGGAGAAATGTTCAACTCCACAGCTGGATGGAGCAGCTGAAGCCGTAGAGCAGGCAGCACCTTTCATGCAACGGCACTATGAAATATCAGGAGCAAACCATTATGCACGCAGGACAGATAATTAATCACCTGGCAGTGAAGCGCGCCCATTTTTGGGGGGAGAGAAATACAACTGCTCCACTCAGAGTGCCATGCAGGTTTTTGTTTTGTTTTCAGGCAAAGGAGGAGGATAAGTTATCCAAAATGGATGGGAGAAACTCTGCGGAAGCAGATGGTATGTCGTGCCTCGAGGTGGAGCGGTGCCAGCGCAGGCGGACGGGCAGGCTCCCCGGGGATGCACGTCCCCAGTGGGGAGGGCGGGTGGGTGGACGAGGCAGGGCACGGCCCCGTCCACGGGCACCAGCACCGTTCCCTGGGTGGATTCAGAGCATGATCCCAGCCGAGCCCCAGCCCCACTGAATCACGCACAAAGAAAAGGTGAATTTCAACTCGAAGATCCCCAAGAGACAAGAAACGCGCTTGTACTATCAACCTGCCCCAGGCCCAATTAAGATACATCATAAAAAAATGCAGTTCCACACCCAGTTACTAATTTATTGTGTAGACTCATTCTGAGACCTGTCAGACATTTTCATCCCGAGAGGGCTCCTCCCAGCAGTAAGCTGTTCGGGCACTACACGGCGGGCAGGGCTCTGCTGCCCGGACTTTGGCATCCACGGCTTCGACTCCACCAAATCATAGAATCATAGAATGGTTAGAGTTGGAAGGGACCTTCAAGATCATTGAGTTCCACCTCTCCTGCCCTGGGCAGGGCCACCTCCCACCAGCCCAGGTTGCTCCAAGCCCCGTCCAACCTGGCCTTGAACACCTCCAGGGATGGGGCAGCCACAGCTTCTCGGGGCAACCTGCCCCAGGGGATCACCACCCGCACAGCCAATTCTTCCTAATGTCTAATCTAAATCTCCCCTCTTCCAGTTTGAAGCCATTCCCCCTCATCCTATCACTCCATGCCCTTGTAACAAGTGCCCAGCTCTGCTGGAGACCCTTTAGGGACTGGAAGGGGCTCGAAGGTCTCCCCGGAGCCTTCTCTTCTCCAGGCTGAACCCCCCCAACTCTCCCAGCCTGTCCTCCCAGCAGAGGGGCTCCAGCCCTCCCAGCATCTTTGTGGGCCTCCTCTGGACGCCAACAGGTCCATGTCTTTCCTATGTTGGGGGCTCCAGAGCTGGACGCAAAGTCCTGCTGCTGCGAGCACCATGCAAGAGCAGCATCACCCCCTTCCTTCCTCCATCCCTCCCTCCCAGCCATCGCACGCGAGGTGACACCAGGCCACCCTGAAGAAGCAGGGATCGTTCTTGCAAAGCCCAACGGTGCTGCAACACCGCAGGAAGCTTGTGAACAGCTCATCCCCTTTCCCTTCTGAAAACACACCTCGCAGGTCTTTTTGCAGCAAAACCCTACTCGCTCATCTGCCTGGGGCATGTAACTGGTCTAGGAGAAGGGAAAAGTCCCCTGCTTTGTGCACAGTCAGTTTTCATGACTGTTCACCCACTGGCAATGTTCCCATCCCGCTGTGCATCAAGATTAAAATCTGATGGTTTAGAAGAAGGTAAAGCGAGGGCTTAAACCTGCCTTGCTGAGTTAACGCGCAGCAAATTGCCCTGTGTCAACGTCTCATACACCCAGGGGTTTTGCAATTTGTCCGCTTTAACGCTGGGAATGTGGATATGATAGCTAAGAAGAAGGATTATTAGTATAGCTTGGTTAATTATGTCTTTCCTTCACTTGATCAATGCCAGAACACCATAAAAAAAAATAAATGCTTATCTCAAACATCAGATACTGGGAGGTCTTCCACCCTACTGGAGAGGAACACCCTTTATCCTATGGTGAAAGGCTACTACTTTATTTCCCTCATCTTTACCACTTGATGGAAAGGGTAATTTTTCGGTTTTCTATAAATGCCTTTTAAAAAATGCAAAGAGTCAGATGTATCCCCCAAATATCCTTATTTGTTCCAAGCGGATTTGTTCCAGCACACCTTCGCTGCCCTCTTCCCCACCTACAGCTCATCATCCTTAGCAGAAACTCTGTGATGAACACATGGCGAGCAGCCTCCAAGTCCTCATTTCCATAGCAAAGGGAGTGATTCTTGGCTTTGGATCACAGCCATTTTGATCTGGCTGCTCTCCAAAGAGGAGGAGGGAGGGGAGGGGGGGGGAAATTGTGCAGGCTGTAGTTATAAAGAGCATCGAGCGTGGATCTTTCAGCACACCGCAGAAAGCCAGCAGGTGAAAAACAAAACAGGGTTATAGCTTGGTCCTGAACACCAAAAAAAAAAGTCATCTTCTCCCTACCCCAGCCTCTAGTTAAAACGTGAAGAGAATTCAGCATCCTCATTCGTTTCGCAATACTGCAGTGCCAAAGGATCCCCTCCTCCACCATCTGCAAGAAAACCACAGCTGAATTTGGTTGCCACAGGTTCTTTCGGCAGGGCCACGCGCAGCCGTGGGCGCAGGCAGGAGCTCCCAGGTTGGCCTCTCGTAGGATTATCAGGTGAGACTCCGATATCTGACATGATTCACCAAAAGGAAAGACTGATTCAGCCTCTATCACACAGGCAAAACTCTGACTTGGGACCCTTGGGAAGTGGCTTTGGAAATACCCGAGCGGGCAAGAAAGCGCATCCATGGTGGACAGGGCTGTGCTAGGGCTTTACTCTTAGGAAGTGGACTTGGAGCAAGAGTTTTTAAAAAGGAAGTCTAATTAGATCATTGTCTCTGCTGTTAAAGCTTAGCTAAGGAGCTGGAACAATCTCCATACACTTGCTAGACAGGAAATATTTTCTTTTTTTTTTTTTTTTTTTTTTCCTCTGGTAGAGTACAAATTTGGAGGATTTAAAACCTCACGACTAGGAGTTGAAAGGAGTTTAAATTTTGCCAGAGTTACAGCCCTCAGCAAAATTAAAACAGAAGCGTTAGACACCCTGCAAAGACCACGACAATAGAAGTGCTGACAGATCTACGACTGCGCTGATCTCCTGGATCCCGCTCTGCGACACACGGCATCTTACACGTCCTGGTGGGGACGTAGGAAAGAACCTTCAAAACTCTTCTGGTTTCCCCTCAAATGTCAAGTGACTGCCAGCTGAATTTTACCAAACATTTAATTTTGTCTCCCACCGTCTGTGCCCGCCGTACGGCTCAGCCGCTGGCCTTTGTGTCAGCATTTAAAAGGACCTTAGAAATGCAGGATGCCGTCAGCCGTGCTTGCACAGTGATACTTTTCATTCCATTTCTTTCTGATCTCCCATCATGATGTGTCACAAGAGTTACCATGAGTTTGCCCATTTTCCTGTTTATAAAGGATTTATCTGTCTCGAGAATCCAACAGATGTATTTCTGTGGCTTCGGAGGGTTTCCAGCCTGCTTATGCAAGAGGAAACGCATCCTGCTAGGGAACACTTACAGGAAAACCCCCCACTAATGGCAAAATCCTGCTCAGGCCATGTGATTGTGATCCCTTCTGGAAAGGGAGACATTTGAAATAAAGGGCTAGTTTAAGTCACAGGCAGCCGTAGGCTACTGTTAAAGGGGGGTGAGGAGATACAAATGCACTGGGTAGGGGGAACAGCACTTAGAAAAGGTCGGTACTTGGGACTGGAAAGGCTCTTCCTCAAGTGGAAAATGTCAAGATAAATTGCAGCTGTTGATGGTGAGCCCCCAAACTCAGAATTAGAGCCTTATTGAAGAGGTTGCATACAGTTCAATGGCAGCTTGGGAATAAATGTACAGTCTCAGATAACTATCAACAAATGAGAAGCAGATAAGGAGGAAAAAAAAAAAAAATGAAGATGGACTATAGGCAATGCCACCAGCGCCAGTTGCAAATGATAATTAATATTGGGGGCACCTGCCTCATTTGTTATGGGTTGGACAGGGTGCTGGGGCCAGCGGGGAGAGGGGACAGTCTCACCTGTGCAACAGCCCACACCTTCCCTGCAAGATGATGGGACAGCCCACATCACGGGTCCCTGATGCGGGGAAGCCCAGAGGTTTCTCAAGTACCAACGCATTGACTGTGCAGCCCAGAAAGTTCAGAAAGTCTGTTCAGACTTTCTGAACACCTGGGCTGAGATGCTTGGGTCTCATCCGC
Organism: Charadrius vociferus; assembly: GCF_000708025.1. Lineage (NCBI taxonomy): Eukaryota > Metazoa > Chordata > Aves > Charadriiformes > Charadriidae > Charadrius > Charadrius vociferus. The sequence goes on from NW_009647418.1 coordinate 4,077,051, forward strand.
AAAAGCGATGAGTGCTCCAAGCTGAAACTGTTTTTTTTTTTTTAAAAAAAAAAATAGAAAGTATGTTATAATCTTAAGCCAATAACCAGGCTATGGATGTTTCAACCTGAGGCCTAAGTGCCCCCAGCACGGAGAAAACACCCTCCCTCGCAGCAGGGCTGAGCCACATCTGCGGAGCAGTTGGCCATCATGGAGATAAGCACCAGAGAAAAGCCCACAAGGAATCTAGCAATTCACTCTTCAGAGCACTTTGAACATCATATGGTAGATAAGGTACAGAGCTGCACATGGAACGGAGGATATAAACATTCAGAGGTTTTAAGGCCATAAAGAGACCACCATCCCATCTCACTCCCTGCTCCACACAGGCAAGGAGGACTCCGTCCCACTACCACGGCCATCACTGCGTGGCCAATAGAGCAAGGGGACAGCAGAGCGGGGACTGAGCTAACAGCCGTACCCCACTGCGTGTGAAAAAGGGAACAAATATTACCCAGGTTATTTCCTAATCGCTCACTTCTGACATTTCTTAACTGCAGAGCGCTTGGTTGTGCAACCTCCGTGGATTCTCTGTAACCCGTTCGCATGCACTGCACATTGCACATAAGCCCCAACGCACATATGGGTGCCTGCGGACACACGCTGCCTCGTGCTTAGTTTAGTTGCACACATATTCCACACAAATACTTTACAGCCTTACTGTACTGCACAGGACAGTGTCTTGCAAATGTCTTGGAAGACTCACTCATCTAGAAAAGTCTGCCGGATCATTTGAAGGACAGCATTTTTGAGCACACCTTTGGCAGAGGAAGGAAAGTGAGACACATCTGTGGGGGAAGCAAGCGGGCAAGCGGTTGCTGCTGGCTCCACCAGTTGAGCCATGCAGATAGCAGGGACAGTGAAGACCATCCTTTCTTTGAAACCAAATGAGCCCAGACTGACAAGCCCCAAAGGAGCAAGGTAACCACCACGGGAGACCAAGGCGAGCACGTGTCCTACAGCGAGATCAGCGCCATGACTGGCATCAGACAACAAGAGCAGTAAATTCTCACCATTGGCACGGTGAAGAACCAGTATGCCACCCGCAAGGCTGAAGGAGGACTTCATCTCCCTCTGCAAGTATCAGGGGAATCAATCAACTCAGTCTCGTGATATTAAGTCTTGCAATATTTGGGGAAGGGAGGAAGTGAAGAAAAAAATGTCACAAGGCCACAAAAATTTCAGCTCACCCCACGACTTCACATGAAACCTCTGGCAGAACAAAAGGAACAGCCATGAATACCTTGATGCAGTCCCCTACTTCTAAACATAATGCTATTCCCTCGATGGTATACCATTTCAAATCAATTCATATTAAGTCCACTGCTGACAGAACTTTTGTTTTCAGATGTTCAGAGTTATTTAAACTAAGGGTGAACACTACTACAGATGGTCACAATTCCAAAATACATCATATTTGTGCACAGATTATTTTCAGTCTTTGGTTACTTTAGTCTAGGTTGAGCAAGACTCTGCCATCTGATTTCACTTCATTTTAAAGACAAAAAGCTGGAATATGAACTTAATACTGAAATTTCCAGCTGTTATACCACTGGCGAGATTCTATTTTGGGATGGGAACCTAAACCACAAACTACCAGGGAATTCGATTATATCTCAACTGGGGAGCCCAGCACATTCAAAAATGTAACACAACCCACACTTAAAATAAGCTGAAATTGCTGTTCTGGACAAAGTGCAAGGTGTTGGTTCTAACCTGTGAAATACTTGATACAATTCTGGTTTTCAGAACAGTGCCCTGAAACAATCATAGTAAGACCATTATAATATGAAGAACTCTTAAGTCAGAAGTGCCTGTAACGCATAAATCTTCTAGGCATCATCAAGGAGCACATGTTATTTCCTAAGAGTTTGCCCTGTACGTGCTCACCTCAAGCGCACATATCCGACACTGTGGCTGACACTCCTTTCACGTGCACAGAGGGATGCAATGGATATTTTTTGCTTAAAGATTTCAAGGTATGCAATTCATCTTCTGGGGGAATCTTACTACTTATGCTATTTTGTAGCTTGGATCTTTACGGTCTAAAATTACATCATTTACCATAATTTACAGTGACAAAAGGACACTGCAGTTGAAAGTCATTACCCCAAACAGAAAGCTCTGTCTGTCTTCATTTAATCTGTGTCATCTACCATAAAGCTAGAGCAATGAATGCCCACAAAAATCATTACACAAAATAATTTATCAGGAGGCCATAATGAGATGGGTAACCAGCAAAGAGAAGCACAGCAGCAATTACACAAACCCTGGGCCTGAAACGGCGAGGCAGCTGAGGAGCAGGAGCGGGTGCCAGAGCAACAACCTCCACACCAACCTCCTCTTTGGGCCTTACATCTTCTATAGTATCTTCTGTCAGCGGGCACTAAAGCTGCCAACCTCATAGGCAGCCACGTGTGATGTACTGGGGGATACCTGGATGATAGAAATTTAGCACACGCTGGGCAAAAGAAGGTTAGTAAAAATGAAAACAGAAGACAAAGGAGAGCAAAGCAGAGGGGAAAAAAGCATTGAAACCCAGGACAAAATCTCATAAAGGCAAGTAACGTACAGAATACATGGGGAAAAGAGGACTAGGGTACCTGTGGATTACGCATCCCAGATGCCTCAGTGCATCTCCACATTTCAACTTCCACTTTTGCTGCCACAGGAGACAGTTGCATAGTTGGTGGGCACCAAACAAGCTTTACTGGGTAAGGGAAGGGAACCCTTGCACTAGAGTAGACAGACTCCCACCGTAAGACACCGCTGCTCCAGCAGCTGACCACAGAAGGCCATAGCCTTTCATATCCTCCCTTCGTTCTCCTCCACTTTCTCCACTGAAATAAACACCAGAGATGCTTCCTCGCACACTGTATCCTCATCCACTGCCAAAAGACAGAGCAATATACTTCCAGAGCTGAACAACAGCCCTATGAACTTCAGCCAGAGACATTACACCAGCATAATGGAAGATGCTACTTACACCCCTGGGGACTGACTGCATCACCCCCACAGTAAAAGCAGCACATGCCACAGAGAGGAAAGCAACAGGGCTTCAGACCACACTTTGACCCCGAGGAAAACACGAGATGGAGAGCACAACCCCCTGTGCAGAGCTGCAAGTCAGCACGCCTGTTACAACAGCCAAGCGCCAGGATTCCAGTTAAGAGAAGTATGCAGATAAAATGCTTTCTCCATAGAGCTGACCTAGTTCTCTTATCAGTGCAACAGAGCTAAGAAGGAGGTACCAATCTGTTCAGAGCTGCTACCCCAATTTGCTGAATTCTTCTGCTCTCTTGAAGGTTACATGCGAGCATCTTCCAGACCATATTCACGAGACACATCACAAGCTTTTTTTTTATTTTATTTTTCAACCTGGTTTTGGGCTAAAGCTTAGTACCAGCAAAGGGTGGTGGTTACGAATGGAGAAAGAGCTCTTCCCCACCACAGCTTCATTAATTTCTCACCAAATCACCACCAGGTCCTACCTTTGCCAACTAACCAGCTAAGGCACAAGCAATTTTTTTTCTAACATGAGAGTGCTAACAGCAGAAAACAACTGTATTTCCTTCTACAACTTGAGGCAATCAAACATGCCCAAATGAAGTAAACGGCAAATGTAAGGTCTTTCTATGTGTGTGACAGAGGAACCCACCGGTAGCCACTAGACCTGAAATTCAAGTCCTGGATACAGGACGTAGTCTGTCCTCTTCAGTGATGGACTTACGCTAGAAGCCAGGCAGACAGCAGTACCCGGGGGTGGGAGCCCAAAGCACAGAAAAAAAATAACACATGCAGGATTTCCCATTCTGCAAAAGTCAAGAAGAGGTGCAGACGTGAAGGTAATTTGATTAACACAGTATTTTCTAAGGTAAGCACTTTTACTGTTAAACTGCAGCGGCTTTAAATTGGAACAGTACCCTGCTTCTCCTTGCTTACAAGCTTTAAGACATTATTGGAAACAGTACCCTGCTTCTCCTTGCTTACAGTTAATTGGATCATTGCTTAAAAAAATGACAAGAAGATTTATCAAAACGAGAAATCTCCAAAGGACGTGATAAACTGTTTTCTATTCATCCTCAATTATAATGTGCCATGGTGTATCATAGGAAGAAACTATAAATGTTACAGACGTTTTAAGGAGATAAAAGGTCATAGGTCCCAGTTCTTCAAGAGCACTGTAGCACTGCGAGCCACCATCAGGACACCAAGACCTGCAGAAAGCCCTCCACTATAAACACGCAGTTAGCCGGGACACAAATTCCTCACAAGTTAGAAATAAAGCAGAAACAACAGATCAGCACAACCGAGGCTCACAAATAGATCAGCCAAGTGTGAGTCAGACTGACCAAGCGAGGATGCAGCATTCTCCAGATGGCCCTGCCTGACCACAAATGCTCCGCTGGTCTGCTGGATGGAGCACAACACCCAGACCTGCCGGGAGCCCGCTGAGAAGACAGCGCTGCCTTGAGGGATGTGATCAGAGAGGAGCGGGATGGCCAAGCGTAATGGCAGCACCTCTTGGACCAGTGCTGCAGCCACACACCGCTGCCGTGGTGTCTGAAGTTTGTTTCCAGCCCTGTAATGGCAAACGTGATGGGACAGAGACCTGGAGAACGTCACGGTTAGACTGGAGTTACAGCACTGACCAGTGTGGTCCATCACACTGCTATTCTGAATGGAGACACTCGACTCTAAAAATTAGTAAAGGGCTTGGTTAGGGTACCCTAAGAAACACCTTCATCCAAACGCTAGCTAAATCGGAGCCCAATTTAGCGACTTTCACTTCTCAAGCTGCTCCATAACACCCACCCAAGAGGTGAGGCACTCACGTTGAACTGTTGGTGTTCTCAAAATAAACCAAACAATGGTTAAGACAAGACAATATCCTCAGCATAGAAGAACGCAGAAGGTTCAGACTGGACAACGCAAACGCGTTTCAGATTTTAATGCTGTACAAATAAGCTGCAAAATGAATCTCAATTCTCACAGTTGGAACGGGTCTGTATTTCTCCAGATTTCCATTTGCTGTCCTGCCAGCTCTTCTGGCCAAGCAGCCTATAATTCAAAGAGTACCATTGTCATTCTGTCCCGTTTCCGTAACATGCAATTTGAAATCAGGGCTGGGGGAGGGAGGAAGGGACGGGAGGAGGCTAAAACTCAAATCCAGATAGTTCAATCTGCTAACTTGATTTTAAATCCTTATCTTGTGGTACCAATTACAGCCCCTCAAACATCTGTTTTAGCAAATGGTTCCAAGTTCAAACACATTTCCTCTGTCCTACAGATGTTCTTTGTCGCTGATCCGTTTCAAAGGCTGCTGTCCTTTGCGGTGGCAGAGCCCTGGCCACTGCACACCATAGCTGAGAGGGCAGCAACCTGGTGTCAAACCACGAGTGCAACACAGAGCACCTTTCTCACCTCTCTAGGCAGGCAAGAAAAAAAAAATCACTTGGGAAAATGTAAGGAGGCAGTGAGGATCAGCATCACTTTTCCCAGCTGGCCCTTTTGGTTTGGAAATTCAGATGCAAGAAGGGAAAACATCTTCCTACACCCTCAGGCTCCCTGTGCCAAGGACGAGGGGTGGACCTGCTGTCCCCGACACCCCCAGTACTCCCACAGCCGCTCTCTGCCTACCTGATGGGGAGAATTGCACCCTGATATGTGCTGGGCAAAGGCTGGTTTCTCGGGGAAGGGACCTGCGGCAGCCTGCTCTCAGCTGGGGAACTTGTTTTCAGTAAGAGGCATGAAGAATTACAGCCTGTGTCTGATGACCTTTAAGCTTTACTTACCTGTCAGCTTGACAGTCATGTTACTGCACGTGCAACCCACACTTCCAGCCCTTGGAGAGTCCCTGTGGCATTTAAGCAGTTCTGGAGGAGACCAACCAAAACAAGAGGCAGTATTCCACTGAGATAAGCCCCAGCTGGTTTTTATGTGATCTTTCATAGCGCTTAAGAATTCCCCATGTAGACCAGATCAATGATGCAAGCACTACATATAAAGAACAAAAAGATAACCTTCACCCCCAAAGAAACATCAGGGAGCAAAATGAAGTGCATAGAGATAACGTACTTCCATCCAAAGCATGGTGAAACAGGAGGCCAAACCAGGGCAGCCCACCTTTAAACCACGGCACCTTAAGACACCAGGCAGAACTTTTAACAAATTGCTGCAGAAAGCAGCAGCAGCCAGGAAAAAGATGCTGCAAGGCACAATGACACTCAGCTAAAAGTGTTTTGTGCCTACACTTCATGCTGTGCTAAAGCAGAAGTATATATTGCTGAAGTATGTCTGGCAACTCATTTTTGTCTAAGCTGGCTGAAGATTTTTTTTCCTGCCTTGCAAACCAATCTCAGCAGATCCAAAAATGAAAATAAACCTTAAAAAAAAACCTCACCAAAAACTCAAAAAAATTTAATCCACCTCCTGTTCTGAACAAGATAGCTTTGTGCCTATTTATGCCAAACTCCAACATACAGGATAACTAATGTAAGTACCGCAGTAAGGAATTAACAGTTGAAAAGCCAAGTGTAAGAATGGCCATTTATCCACACACACACACACATCCGACTGTGTGTGCTGGTGCAAATAGATGAACCACCTGTAAAAAAATAAGTACACTTAGTATTATATGGCAGAATTACTCCCAGCCTAGTACATGCGCAACCCCAAGCAAAATGCTTAACCTCACATTTCCAGTTTGGAAACAGGGATATCAATCTGTTTTACAGGGGTAACTGCAAGAAACAACTGCAACACAGCCTGGCCACCGCATGATGAAAAAATGCCAAATAAATGCCAAGCATATACCCCAAATCAGTTGGGTGTTCAAGATTCCAGCATGAACTATCCAACCCTGAGGTTTTTAAGTATTTCAAGTGAAAAGGCGAGGGGGGGGGAAGGCAATTTCAAGAGGTAATACTAGCACTGAGCTGAGTCCCTCACCACCGAGCTTTTGCTGATGACTATCTTCCATATCAAGTGATCATCTGCCCAGCACTGCCAGTTTGCCCGGCTCCCAAGGGACAGAGTGCTTACTATGGCTTGAATTTGTTATTGCCTGCTAATCCCTGGTGGTGTTAATTATACCCATTATCAGTTTGTCTGATTGTGCCTGACGCACGTCCAATATCCAAACCTGCAGTACCGTAGGATGTCAAGCCCCTATCAGATTTGCACGGGAAGGGGATGCTTCAAAGTGTGATGTTTCAATACAGCAGGTTTATACATTTATGTGAGATAAACAATGGATTTTTCAAGGACCCCGGAACGCAGTCTCTATGGCAACTATATGCAGAACTACAGGGACGGAGGAGGAGGGAGGGAAAGTTCCCACATTTCTAAATACTTCAATCAGAGTGATTTGAAGTCCATTTTCTGGGGACTGCTTATACCAGGAATTGCAGGTAAAATGTATTGCCTAGGTTCATACATGGATGGAAACACGGTCTTAGTTTTAGGCACAGCACTCTCCTCTAGTTTCATGAAATCTGCTCAGGCATATTTGGTAAGACTGCAGAAACGGTTGCCTTAATCTTCGGCTAAGAAGAATTGTACAGAGATGACATATATGCTTGTACACATACAGATTACAGACGCAGATGCTATGGCCAGCCAAGACTTGGAGAGCCACAAGGAAACCATGATTCTTCCTAAAGGCAACGCTTAGCCTTAAGCGCAGCTCAGCAATGCTCCAGATGAAAGCTGCGCGCTCATCTCCGCGCGCCTGACCGCATCAGGCTGAACCTTAATCACTTTAAGTCAGATCCCACCACTGGTTTATTTCCATTGCTTTCTCAAATTAAATTATTAAAAGGGAAAACAAGATAAACCTAGTTATGATGGATGAGAGGCCCAGCTCAACATCAAACAGAGTCACCATAACCGATCCAACCACATCCAGCTTCTCCCACTGAGAGCCAGACCTCAAAAGAGTCATTACATGCTCATAGCAAAAAGCACATTATATATCATTTATTGTTATCATCAACAAAACTGGGACAAGACAAAGCAAATAATTTTGAAGAAGCAAAGTGATAAGGTTGAAGAAATGCTATTGCCCCTTCTCCAATGCAGGTGATTATACCTTGGTATCTAACTCATTAATGAAGAAGAAAAGCAAAGAGGAAAATTTGACAAAGAGCTCATGTTTTACTTCATCACCTCTAAACCAGGGAGACCTCTTCTATCGATGGGCACCATGAGAGCACCAGCAGGCCGGCAGCCTTCGAAAGAACAACATGGGTTTTTTTCCCCTTAGGAGACAGTAGCAGATACCATTTTCATTATTTCTCCGTCAAGCTCCTTGCTAGTTCCTGACCTACAGAGTGGGACTTTAAAGCTTTTATGGTAGCCATGACAAAAGCCTTTTCCATTTCAGGAGCACTTTGTGACTTTTTACGAAGAGATCTGCTGTAAAGAGATTACATCAGTCTTACTGGCACGAAGAACTGCATGGGAGAGGTGTAAAGTAAAATTAGCTATTTGCCCAACAGTCACCTTCTATTTCATAGCTATATCGTTACCCCCATTCACACCTAGCCATTAATTCCGATCAGATTTGTAGTCACTACACAAAACTCTGCAGGCGCATACACAACTAATGGTTGGTAATACAACTAATGGTTGGTATATTCCATTACGAACCTCTCCAGACAGTCTGCTCCTCTGAGGACCATCAGTGCCAGCCTCGGCATCAGAGAGTGCTCCAGCGCAAAGCCAGACCTGCCGGTGGGACCTCTCGGGCTCATCACTGCTGCGCCGAGAAGCCACACGACTCTAGTGTCACCTGGTATTTTACATGCCTAATGCTATCATCTAAAAAACCACATATAAAATCAAGTACTGAATAATTATAACCTCAAAGAGAAACAAGTAATTCATTTTTAGTATAGTTACTCACACGAGGAAAAATAGAACAAAGCAATCCTACTAGCAAATCGAAAGAAAGGGCCCAGTAACCAATTCCCAACTATACTGGCATGTTCAACACATTTGGAATAATCAACTTTCACCACCAGCTTTCCAGAGTCACGTCAGCTAACCTAAACCTTTTTGCTTTAGCTTTGACGCGGCGTTCATCCCAGCAATGCCACCACCACCTGCATTTGTGCATATCGTGACAAAAAAATAGCAGCGCACATCCTGTCAGCCACCGACAATCTGACTTTTCACATGGCTACATAACCAGTGTGACTGTAAACTAAAGCTGTAAGCAGTTTCTAATCAGATTAATTTCAGCGTTAACAACCAGAATATAAGCAAACTAAAAATATTAGGTGGG
>NW_009647418.1:4086416-4088403 GCF_000708025.1 Charadrius vociferus
ATTTTAATTCTTGTTCATATGCCCTGTAAACGCTTAAACTGGGGCACTTCAAATCCTCGGTGAGTTTCTGTTCCAACGCATCCTTAGAGAAGGACTGACATTATCACAAAAAAGTAAAACAAAAAAAATCAAAACAAACAAACCCATACTTTAAAAGTCAAGTGAAAATGTGCCTGTGAGTTTGCCTAAAAGGACATTCCTAGCCCTGGGAGTGGTGCGCTGATGACCTCACCAAGCTGCAAACTCAGGCCAGGAAGTGTTTTGCTCATGTCTTCAAAATAGGAAGCTGGCACCCGAGTTACACTCCTCGGAATCGATAATCAAATTAAAACCAATAACATAAACTCTCTTACGGTCAAAATGCAACGTTGTGCTTTAATGAGCCATTTTATGCAGCCGTCGTTAAAGTGTAATATTAATCTTGAAGATGATGCATGGAACAGTTACTGAGGGCAGATCTCTCAGCGTCCTTTGCTGCATCACTCAGGAAAGCTGATATTTTACCCTTCTGTGCATTCCTTCTCATTGCCATTAAACTGAATCTCTGCCTTTTGCTTGGAGTGAATCCCAGAAGTGACAGATGCAATAAGCATGAAGATTTAACTTGAAAAAATCCAATGATGTTTGAAAAGGCAGCTCACTCGAAGATAGAGTAATGCCAACAGAGAATGTTAAGGGAGACACACAAATGCTGATTAAAGCAATCTGTACAAAAGGCTACAAGTGACCATTGAAAAAATTACTATTATGAAGCGCTATATTACAACAAACACACAGCAAATGCTCCCCGACATGTACCTGAGTGTCAGGTCTTACTACAGCTACCGAAAACACTTAAAAAAATATATACACAAAACAAACATGCATTGACTTTATCACAACAGCATTTGATCTACCACCTTTGTGTACACAGTCTTTAGCAAACACCAATATTAGCTGCAATAAAACATCACGGTGAGCGCACAGCCATCTGTTTTTCCCCTTGAGCAGAAAAGATGATTCAACGCTTGTTATTCAAATGAAAATCGAATATATCCTCTCCTGCCTCACGCACAAGATACCCGCTCTTTTCTCTAGCCTTCGCACATCCAGCACATACGAACACACTTCTTGCAGAACGGACTGTGCCAGTTCACACCATTTTCCCACACTTCCAAGCAGGCACGGAGCACCTCTCCTGCATGTGCTTACAGAGGCACACGAAGAGAGAGCGTCAGGTAATTTGGATACAGCCTGGCCTAAAATTAAACCAGAATCGGTATCAGCGAACTGAAAAACCAGCCACAGCCTAGTTATATTCAAAATGTCACTCTTTCATTTTGCTAACATCCTTGGTCTTGCTTATACTAATCCACACGCACATCTGCATGAACAGGCTGAATAGACGTGCTCAAACAAACATGTGCAGGGCTGAAACGACAGCTATTAAAAAAACCCCAAACCCTAATGCATATCACTTATCTTCAACAATAAAACTGCATCAATCAGTTTTACTTTTGTTTCCAGTCAGCTTTCAGTCTCTTTTTTTTTTTTTTTTTTAAAAAACCCACCCTGTCTCCTGTGCAGTCACAGCATCACATTGTCTAGACCGGGGTACTACAGCTGAACGTTGCTGCGGTTGCAGGTCAGACACCTTTCCCTGTATCCTGAGCGGAGAAGCGGCTAATTTCACAAAGCACGGGTAAGCGCTAACCTTTAAATTCTGGCCTTTGACGTATCGCTATGAAAACAATGTGGCTTTCTGCATAGAAAATCAAAGCCTAGAAGCATCTCACACAACCCAGGGCTTTACACATCTCCCCAACAGGCTCGGAAGAGCCATTAATAACGGCGTGACATGCACCCGCTCAACACGAACCTAAATAAAATCAAAAAAACAAACCCAAACCTAAACCCTCCAGTCATCTTTTGTCCTCTGCGACGTTATCGGGGTGGCAGCGGGGACGCGGTTCACGGTCTTTGCAGCGAGATGAGGAGAGACCATTTC
>NW_009647418.1:4089826-4098755 GCF_000708025.1 Charadrius vociferus
AGGAGCCGCAGCCCGGCGGCTGCGGGTGAGGCCTTGGCCCGAGCGGGGCCCAGCTGGAGCCTGCTGGCGAGGAAAGCAACGCCGGAGAGAGAACCAAACAGTTCTGCAAGAAAAAACAACCGCGTCGTCGCATTTTGTCGCGCTGGCTCGCTGGGGCCTGTCGCCGCCGTGGAAAACGGCGCTGCCAGCAAGACGGGGGACAAAAGGAGGGCTTAAGCCCCTGCTAAAAATCACACTTTAATGAGAAGCGCAGGACAGTAGCTTGAAACCAAAGATTCTCCCCGCTGCACTAAAAGTAAAGCCGCTTTTGGGGGTGCTGGCTTATATGGTTGTAAAGAGGGGGGTTTATTTCTGCTGTTTGATGAAAGAGGCTAACAGTTGTTAGTACAGTAAACAGTAAGATGGTGAGTACCTGTGCAGCAAATACCTCAAGGCACACAGGGTAATACCACGCTCAAAGGCTGCGTGTTTCTGTTCCTCCGGGGAACTTGAGGAGCGGATGAACGATGCTAGATCAGTGCCCACATCGCACAGTGTTTACCATACATGGCCAAAACCAAAAGCTAGTCTAACTTCCTTATATGTTTTGGCCAATATTTGCAAATTCGTTTGCGTGCGGTTAGGTGCTTATGGGGCCTGATTTTTCAGGGGGTGAAAAACCTGTAACTCCCCTTATAATCCTTCAGAATTTGGGGAAATATGTGTATCTTGCTGAGCTCAGCTGAGAACCCTCCTCTTCCCAGATGGAACTGCAACAGGATAGTGAACTGCCCCCTGGTAAGTGATAGCTGGGTGTTAAAGCATGCAGAAAGCCTCACAGAGATACATTTGTCATGGTCTTGTTGCTCTGACTGATTACAGCTGATGGAAACATCAGATGCCACAGTAGCTACAAATTAAACAAACATGTTATCTAACATTTGTTAAACTTTGACACTAGTTTAACCACTGATTCCATAAGCAGGAAAGTCTCTCTTACGTACTGAGCAACACCTTGATAAAAAAATGATACACCCAAAGATGAGAGTTGCAAGGGTGCATCCCTGCCACGCACTGCCCGCGGCACCAATTACCGTGAAATTAATGCCTTCCTTCTGAAAGCCAGCCCAGCGCACTTACTCTCCACCCTCCTCCCTCAAACAATCTCTTTAAAGCTAAAAAAGAAGAAAACAAAAGCAGTTTGGCAGCCTCAGAGCCGACCTGCAGGTAATCTGCAGTTTAGTGGGTTTAGATTGTGAATCATATTTTCCACGTAGGTACGTGACTTGCTGAAGGTCACACAATGAGTCAGTGATAGAGCTGAGTGTCTCGACTGCCAGTCCCACGGCCATTAATTTATTAGGACTCTCAAACCTGTGCACGTGGGTTAACACTTTATAAAAAACCCTATTAATACATATAAAATGGTACTTAAAAATATTACACATATGTATAGCTCCTAGCTCAAAACAGTGGGCAAGCTTGAAATGATACTTTAACCATGTACCAGGCGATGCTTTACCCTGGGCTGGAAAACAACAGCGCAGACGGCGGTACCGAGCGCTACCCGACAGCTTGGAAAAGAAACCAAAGAAGGTTTTGGGCATCCATCTAAAAAAAAAAAAAAAAGTGATGCACAGAGGACGCAAAGTGAAATTTGTCCTGAGAAATCTGATTGAAACCTAACCCTCTCAATAACCGCTGCCTGAACGGTTGGTTCACGCGTTGTCACTGTGGGGATGGAGACTCCTGCAGCACAGCTGGCTCGACACATCGTTGGAAGAGTCACTGAGGATGGACTCAGAGGGAAACAATACCTGTTGAATTTTCACTAGTGCTTCCTTAAATGTTTGGGTGGAAATGCTCCAAAGATCACTCAGATCCTGACCTGGATTAATGAGCCATTTAGATGCCAACAGCTCACCGCACAAGGTGATGAAGAAATGACACGAATTCAGGCTGAAATCTTCAACAGCAGAAAGAATGGCTAAGGTTTTACACACGCTCCTTGGTTCCACTGTAAACAGTAATCTTCATCACTTCAGCTGAATAAAATCATTCTAACAAACAGTCTTTAAATTATAGCCAGAATGATGCAAGATTAACAACTTGTCAAAATATGTCACAAAACCTAATTTTTGTAAAGGAAAATATCCTATTACCGAATTCTTGCAGCTACAAGGAACCACACGACAAAGTTTGCCCTTCTCTTTTATCAGTACCAACACGCCTGATGATTAAATTTCACAGAAAAGGCTCAGAATTTATTCCAAAATACATTTCACTGGTTTTATCCATCCCACATATTTTACCCTCCGCCACATCGCTGCACGGTTGCTGCAAACAGCCTATCTCCCAGCCTTTATACGGAAACGGCGCCCTGTCTACAGACTCCACCTCTGAAACTTATGTCAGCAGCTAAATTTAGCTTGCTTGCAAATATGCACCAGTTCCACCACTGCAATAAATCACGCTGCTTTGGTCCTATGATGATCTTGACGTGTCGTCTAAGTAACGCGTTCGGTATGCCCCGCAGCCGCCTTTGCCAGTGCGGTGCTATTCGTTAGAAAAGGTAAAGAAAGATCCAAGCACCTGAGGCACCTCCTTCTAGGAGAAATTTTGATGGCTTTGGCCTTCAACTGCTATTATGCAATTTGGCTCGGAGCCTCCGAGCAATCTCAGATGGACGGCAAACCCAGTCATTCCCAACCAGTAAAGTCACTTGGGGGATGAGTTTGTCTCGAACATTTCAATTTCCTTAAATCTGCATTGCTAAATATATTCCGAATGAAGGGAAACAGCTTATAGGGGGTTTAGAGAGATCAGCAATTTAAAGTCCTGTTATTCTGCAGTTTAATTTCTAAGTCATGGAAAATACACCGGACACCACAGTTTGTGTTTCGGACCTCGGGTTTTCAGGTATCCAGGTTATACAGCTTGTGAAGGACATTTGTGTCCACTATTTATCTATTTATTTCTCAAAGCCTTTTGATTTGTTATCATATTTAAGTAACTGTACTGGAAGCACTAGGTTCTCCCACCTGAAAGCTGCATATTTTTATATTTCTTCGCCTACGGCGCTCGTGATTTAGCTACACGAGGCCGGATCCAGCAGCACTGAGAAGAGCTGCTCCCATTGAAATCGGTGATGCCATCTTACATTTCGCTTTACATTACTGGAACGCAGTGTTGTTTTTTACGCAGGGAAATCTGAACTGATTGCAATGGAAAAAGAAAAAACAACAACAAACCCCAAACCATTTTCTGTGCGCAGAATAGCATTAGATTTACCGTTTCTGCCTTGTTTTCTCAGTCTCTGTTGGGCATATACGGAATGGTGAGGGTTGCTTTATTAAACTGCTGAGAAACCTAGTTTTTAAGGGATGTTTCAATGATGATCCGATGTTGAGCAGCTGCCAAGACAAAATTGTACTAACAGCCACCGCGTAACAGCTCTTGATTACAGCTAATTGATTCTGTCTCTTGGAGAGGATTCCGTGTTCCGCCCAGGGAAGCGTTGCCCTGGGCTGATCTGTTCCCCAGATCCAGCAAAGTGTTTGGCTGCAGAGAGAGCGAGAGGGAGCAAAATCCATTTGGTTTGGCCTTATTCAGTCCTTGGCCAGAAAGGGGAGCTGTAGAATTATGGAATGAAGATAAAGAGAGCAAGATGTTCAATCAGGTTTTTTGAAATAACAGCTAAGGAAGGGAGAGGTGTGTGAGAGTGTGTCAGAGCACGTGGACAAGGAGGAAAGAGGAATATATCAATTAAAGCAGAGGGTTCGGAGTCAGCGCCCCTTAGTTTTATTCCCAGCTCTGCCCCGCCTTTCTGCGGGACATCGAACGAGTCCCCGCGCTCTTTCCAGACCCAATAAATTGGGGTTCGGATTGTAAACCCCCTCCCCAGAGGGCAACGACAATGCGCTGCGGCGAGCGAGGAGTTGCACTGCCAGCGCTGGCGTGGGTGGGAGATGCTGGGGACTGACGGGTAATGATAAGCGAACATTAGGTCAGGAATGGGTATTAATAATTCATGCTATTGTTATTAATGATTTAAAATACATTTCATAAAGCACATCTATTGCTACACGTACCCTCTCTCCTGCATGCTACAAGCAGTAATATGGATGTCATACGCGTCCCTACCGACTCGTCTCAGCAAAGGCACAGAAATACCCTCTGCCCACAGTTTTTACAGGGAAAGGAAATCTCTAAATTAATTTTGAGCTCGTCATGTATTTTTCTCCTCTGTCGTTGTACAGGATCACGAAATATATTTTTCTTTCTTTTTTTCCTCCTTTTTGCGATAAAGGGGAGGTGGTCCCAATACCTAATTAAAATGTTGGGACACCAAATAAAAACGAAGCAATTAGTTGCAACAGATGGGATTTCCTTTGTTGCTGTCTCCGCTACACCAGATGATTAACTAGGAAGAGAGAGACAAGAAAGCAGAACACACACACACAAAAAAAAAAAAAAAAAAAAAAACCGTATTTTATTTACAACAGGAATATCTTGGGATTGACACTTCCTATCGTTCTGGACAGCAGGAAAAAATAAATCAGCCAGGCACCACGTAACGCGCAGGGGCTCTGAGCGGTGAGCGGCACCGTGAGGCTTGGCGCTGTGCTTCCCGTGGCGCTCCGTGTTACACTTATCCCACAGCCTAGTCTTGGCCTCATTATTCAACCAGTTTTGAATCCTTTTGCCATCTTGTTCTGTTTCTCTCCCTGCTGTCTAGGATCAAGCTGGGCCAAAGGTGCTGGAAAAATCAGAGGTATAAGAAAGGAATCATATAGTGGTAAATATACGCGAGATGTTCCTCTTCAGTTAGGCACTATGAAGTTTGGGAAGATAGAGGTTTTGAAATAGATTTCAAAAAACAGACTATGTCACAGATATAGCAAAACAACAAGCTATTCCTACTCTTCTTTATTGCAACATTTTCACAGTTTGGCTCTGAAACAGCTAGTCTTGACCCTCCCACCCTATTTCTTCTGAAGAACAAGTAGGTAAACATCTGTCAGGAGTGATTTAGCTGTAGCCGGTATTGCCTTAGGCACGGAGCAGGATTTCTTGTAGTCCCTTCTCACCCCCCTCTTCTGTAAGATCACCTATGGCATCCACCTGCTCCCTCTGTTCCCCGCGAAGGACGCGTGCCTCGCCGCTGCTGAGCACAGCCCGCCGTCTGATCTGGCTGATGGCAACACGCCGTAGCAGCTGTACCGTTTCATCAGCCAAATCTCCCACTCGAGGAGGAGCGGAGAGGCTGCGGAGATCCAGGCACCCCATCGTGCCGGCGCTAGCGCCACTTCACGCGCAGCGCCCGGGCCTGACGGACGGCGGGGAGTTTGCTGCGACAAATATTTCCCAACCCGATTTCTTTACATCGTGAGAACGACAACGTGTTTTCAGATGCTTCCTGAGAGGATAAGATCTATTTTTCATTGCTGTAGGCTTTTTTTTTTTTTTTTTTCGGTGATCACTGACACGCACACAATCTCTGTGGCAATGTTCATATTCTGACTTGGTTTCGTGACTTCTGCGAATCAGAGTAATCGACAGCGCGATGTGCCAAGCACCGTGGGATAAGCACACCTATTTTTTTCTAAGTAAACGTGCTGTTCAATTCAAAGCTAGCATAGATTTCCTGTGCCTTAAAACATTTATTTTCCCTTATAAGGAAATCCACAATTGCAGATCGTCAATAAACAGACGACGTGAGTTAACCAGCATGGGTCGGATGTGTCCTTGCAAACCCTCACTTCTCATCTCTCCCTATCTCTGCGTAACTGCCGTTTCACCAGGAAAATTTCAACAAAGTTCATTTATCCCTAGTTTTTCAGCGAAAGGCTTTCCAAGTTGATGTCATTCTCCTGAAAGGCTTATTCAGCTAAGTCACAGTGCGGGAGAAAAAGAACCTAAGGGGAAAAAAAAAACAACCAACCACCAACGCCTCCTGTTTATGCCTTTGCTAAAATAAAATTATATTGGCTCACCCGATGCCTGGAGAGGCAGAGGCAAATAATCCCCCACGACAGTGGGAGAGAGTATCAGACGGGCGCTCCTGCACTGTGTCTACCCATCAAAAGCAGTCTAAGATGTTACACTTATTGATATACGGGAGAGTCTTAAAAAGCAAATCCCTTTCTCACCAAACAGTTTCACTGCAAGAAGTGCTTTTGCCAAGCGGACGGCGGCAGACGGGACTCACCGCCTGATTTTCACCCTGCCCCGTTACGCCCGTAGATTGCTACAGGTGCCCCGAGCGCGTCCCGCCTATCGCCGGGCTACGACGAGGCAGGTTATTTCCCCCAAAAGCCTCACGCCCGCCGGGTGCCCACCTCCCCCTCGCCCCCCAGCCCTCGGCTGCGGCGTGCTCTGCGTCCACCCCGGCCCCCCGTGGGGCAGAGCCGGGGGCTGCCAGCCCTCCCCCCGCCGCAGCCCTCGCACCTCACCTTTTCTGGCGGCGCTGGGCGGTGGCGTCGCTGCCTTCCCCTCTGCCGCCTTGGGCTTTTCGAAGGTTTTCTTTGCGTCGGCAACTTTAAGCACTTTCTCATCCTCCTGACTCTTCCTCCCCTTCCGCTCCGGCTCCTCCGAGCCCCCTCCTCCTGCAGTCCTGCCTCCAGTTAGCTGCTCCGTGCCTGCAGCTGCCCACTGCTCCTTGGCAGGCTTCGCCGCGTCGCTGCGGGGCTCCAGCAGCGCCTCGGTCATGGCCACAGTCTTGCTCATGCTCAGCGCCAGGCTCTCTTTGCTGTGGGACCTGACAGGAGGGGCCGGTGGGGTCTTTTTCGGGCTGTACGAATCCAGCATCCCTGCATCTGCTTCGCCTCCGAGCTGCTCCCTGCTCCCGAGGAGCTGGCTGCTGCTCTGGCTCGAAAGCTTTGCGGTGTCTCGAGCCGCCGAAGCATAATTTGCAACCGCGGAGACCATTCTCTCGAGGTTCTTCGCTACCTGCTTGTCTGGCTCGGTTTTCCTGGCCAGATCCTCCTCGCCGGGCTGGCCGTTCTGGCAAAGGTCCGGCGCGCCGTCAGGCTGGGGGGTGAAGCTCACCGCCTGCCTGAAGCTTTCGGCTGCCTTGCCGCTTTCTCTGGGGATGTAGGAAACAGATGTTGTTGCCTCCTGTTTGCTTTGCAAAATGTAATCCATGAGCATGGCGTTTCGCTCGAAGCTATCCGACCTGATGGGGACACTCGGCTTGTTTCTCTCCAAGGGAGAGTTCAGGGTCAGTTTATTCACTTGCCTGCTCTCTGCGCTGCTTTCAGAGTCCGAACGGCTCAGCTGCCTCCTCAGGACCCCTTGGAAAGCGTTGAGCCTCTTGAGGCTCGGGCTTGCCGCCTTCCCATCCCCTGGGTAGCCCTCCTGAATCACGGGTACCTTGTGCTCCGGCGCTTCCCACTCCTCCTCAGGTTCTGCTTCTGCCTCTTCGATCAGGCGCCGGTACTCGCTCTCCTCCAACCTGTACACCACCGGCTTCACCGTCCTGCCCCTGCCCGCTCGCCTGTGCCCCACCTCCATCTCGTACACCTTTGGAGGGGCTTCTCCTTCCTCCCCTCTCCCCCACCCTTGCGACACGGGGTGGTCTTCCAAGCACGGGTCCCCTGCCAGCCCCCACTGCCCTCTCTGTCCGCTGCTCCTCATCTCTGACTTCTCGGCGGGGGCTTGCGCATCGCTCCCGGGGTTGGGGAGGTCCCCCCTCTCCAGCCCGTGCCCCAGGCCCTCCTGGCCGACTTGCAGCAGTGTATAATCCTCGCACGTCCCTGCAGAGCCTCCCCGGGAAGCAGCGCAGTCTCTCCCCCTCGCCTTACTTGTGTCATCCTGTAAATATCCATAGTACTGCCAGGTGGAGGCTTCCATGGCCGGCGAGCGCAGTCACTGTAATTCCTGGTCCAAATGCTTCAAAACTGGCCGGCCAAGATTTCTTCCCACCTTGGGTCTCGGCAGACTTTCAGCACCGCCTTCTCCTTCCGTCGCTACTGGGAGAGACGGAGGCAGCTTGGAAGCCTCCGTGCCTGGGTCATGTGAATCGGCATTTTTTAGCCTCATGGCCAGCGGAGATGAAAACGCACGTTAGCGTGATGGAGCCCATCCTCTGCGGCGGGGCAGAGGCTCTCTCCTAAAACAACAGCTGTCAAAGTTGACGCTACGCCGGTCCCTACCCAAATATATCCCACCTGAATAACCGTAAAAGCACCCCCCGGCTTCTAATTTGCTGGTCCGTAGCACTTTACAGGCAGGACTTGCCTTCCCCCCCGCCGGCATCTTTCTTCGGGGACTCTCCTCTGTTCCCCAACCTGCTGCAGCAATACCTCCCTACGGTCCCGTGCCGCAAGCTTCCCTGCCTTCCCTCCGATCTCGCCGCTTCCAGAGTGATTTACTGCCAGGTCATCTGCTGCGGCTCCCCTGGGCAGGATCACCTCCGTCAGCTCCTCCGTGGGTTTCACAGAGAGCTTGGAAACCCGCATCCGTGCCCCTGGCGCTCTTCCCCGCCTCCCTGCCCTGCGCCCGACGGACGCTGAGCGTCTCCCCCAGCGCTCCTTCCTTGGAAGCGGCGCGCGAGCCTTGGTCCGCGTCCCAGCGTTTCGGGGAGAGATACCGCCTGCACAGAGCACGGGGGGCAGAGACGGGCCGGCTGGAATGATCTGCGGGAATACGTTATGGCTAAGAAAATTGTTGTGACATAGGAAAACTCTACCCGGGATAAACAGAGAAGCCGGACAGCAGCCTCAGAGACAAGTTTCCCTTAGGAGACTCCAAAAACGTAACTTATCAAAAAATCCCTATTAACGCTCTGGGCATTTCTCTAAACAACCCTCGGAGAGGAAAAGTTCCTCCCTTTGGATAATCCTTCTGCCAAAGGGGCTCCCGTAAACTCCGCGGGAGGAGGGGGAGCAGGAGGGCTCTGATCCGTTTATCCGCAGCCGGCATGCCTGGCATTGCAGCCAGCCGCGGC
>NW_009647418.1:4099529-4100137 GCF_000708025.1 Charadrius vociferus
AGAGGTGGGGGAGTCTCCCCCTCTGGAGCCATCCCAAACCCGCCTGGACGCCGTCCCTGTGCCACGCTGGAGGTGCCCCTGCTCTGGCGGGGGGGGCACTGGGGGAGCTCCAGAGGGCCCCTCCAACCCCCACCAGTCTGGGACGCTGTGATTCCCAGCAAGGGCTGAGTTACCCCAATATCAGCCCGAAGAGTTTGCAGAGGGCGACTGGCCCACCAAAAGGCCAAAGTCATCCACCCCCCTGACATTCTGTGGGGCTGGAAAATCCTGCCGGGGCCTCACCCCGAGCCCCCAGGGACCCCGGCAGCGCTCTCACGGGCTGCGTGGGTGACACCTGGACCACCATCTCTCATGATGTCACCATCTCATCCCTCTGCTCCATGAGCCAGGGGGAAAGAGCGCAGGACGACGGTCATCCCAGCCCGTATCAGCCCGGGAGGCAGCCAGGCCCCCTCGCTGCGATAGGGGTTTTTTTTTATCAACGCATGTTACAGAGCTGCTCTGCAGCGAGACAAAACACCATTTGTTACCACGGGAAGTTTTAAATCCCTTCTGAGGCTGCCCAAAACAAACACAACTGCTTCCCAGCAGGGCCAGGGCAGGCAGCC
>NW_009647418.1:4100170-4100763 GCF_000708025.1 Charadrius vociferus
CGATGCTCCGCGTTGACGTCAGTGTCGCGGGGGGGACGGGACAGATGGACCTCGCAGCCCCGAACCCGGCAGGTAGTGAATTGCTGCAGCCAGATTCACTGACTGTTGCACGAGGGACAAATTTTAAAGCCAAGTCACCTCTCCGTGGGATCAACTCGCCAGACTCGGGCACGCTCGACGTTGGCACAACCACCCGGTCCATGACTCTGGGGTCTTCTCCTTGAGCCATCGCCCTCAGCCCCCCATCCTAAAGCCAAAGACATTCTATGTATCTCTAAATCAGGATGTTTTGTGAGAAATCATCTTCATTTTTTTGGCTTGCCCTGTGCGGGGGTCGCCGAGCCCAGGGCTGGTGTGGAAGACTCCCCGTGGGGGCGCCGGACCTGGGTTTGTCCTGCCCTGCCGCGCTTTGCACCATTTTCCCGCGAGCTGCTTATTAACCACCGGGGAAAGTCTGACACGGCGGGAGCAGCGCAGTTTCTGCTCCCGAACCCTCTGCATAAAAGGAAATGGCAGCTGCAGCAACGGCGCCGCTGCCCCCTCCTTCAAAGCGGAGAGGGGAGAGACTTTTAGGGGATACGCCCCCCCCCAGG
>NW_009647418.1:4101131-4101554 GCF_000708025.1 Charadrius vociferus
GGAGCGCCTCTCTGCCGCTCCGCTGCTGGCGTGGGAGCGCAGCAGCCGCCCTTCTCTCACTTCTCTGTGCGCATCGCTTTGTTCACTAACGACAGCCTCACTCACCTGCCAAACCTCCTCTTCCCCCCCCCACAATAACATCATCACAGTATCTGCTCACCACCCCTACGGTCACCCAACCCCAGCATGAAACTGGGAAGCGCTGGTAGGGAACCATCCTCCTCCCGTCGGGGGTAAAGAAGGGAGTCGGAGGGTCCTGGAGGAGATGGGCTCCTTCCCCGTTGCTGCTCGGTACCACCGGCAGGCGAGGTGGGGGCACGGCCGGACCCCGCATCTTCCCACCACCCCGGGTCCCAACCAGGAGGGCCCCCGGTGCCCGGCTGCCCCCACCACGGTCCACCCACGGAGGCTTCGCGCTCCGGC
>NW_009647418.1:4101683-4102117 GCF_000708025.1 Charadrius vociferus
TCTGTAAAGAACCACCTTTCAATCATAACACAAACATAAAATAATGACACACAAACTCACCAGCAGCCCCAGGGCACCCTCCGGCCATCTCACAGTCCCGTCTGCTGGTGCCTCTCGAGCGCGTCACCTCCTGGGTGCAACTCTGGAGATGCAAAGGGCTGTGGTGGGGAGATCTCCATCTCTGGGGAGCGTCGTCCTGCCAATCAGCCGAGGCAAGTGTGAATTAAATGAGCCAACAGCAAACATCTGACCCCCAAATGGCACCGGGTAAGGGACGGACTCTGTCCCGAGGACCTCGAAAGCACACGACGGCGAGAAAGCTGCTGTCTCCCCAACGCGGAGCTCTGGCGAGCGGGAGCCTCCGGGGCTCAGCACAAACTTCCCAGCTCTGCCGTGCCTCAGCGCCCGAGAGAGTTAACCCCTGGGCGTAAAAG
>NW_009647418.1:4102959-4103442 GCF_000708025.1 Charadrius vociferus
CTCTCACTTCTCTGTGCGCATCGCTTTGTTCACTAACGACAGCCTCACTCACCTGCCAAACCTCCTCTTCCCCCCCCCACAATAACATCATCACAGTATCTGCTCACCACCCCTACGGTCACCCAACCCCAGCATGAAACTGGGAAGCGCTGGTAGGGAACCATCCTCCTCCCGTCGGGGGTAAAGAAGGGAGTCGGAGGGTCCTGGAGGAGATGGGCTCCTTCCCCGTTGCTGCTCGGTACCACCGGCAGGCGAGGTGGGGGCACGGCCGGACCCCGCATCTTCCCACCACCCCGGGTCCCAACCAGGAGGGCCCCCGGTGCCCGGCTGCCCCCACCACGGTCCACCCACGGAGGCTTCACGCTCCGGCATCTCCTTTCGCCAGCGAGGCTATAAATAAACCCTCCGACGGTTGTCGGAGAGAACTTGTGTTGCTCCAGATGTTGCCTGGCTTTGCCATGGCAACATCACAACAGGATGTAA
>NW_009647418.1:4103612-4104689 GCF_000708025.1 Charadrius vociferus
CTGTAAAGAACCAACTTTCAATCATAACACAAACATAAAATAATGACACACAAACTCACCAGCAGCCCCAGGGCACCCTCCGGCCATCTCACAGTCCCGTCTGCTGGTGCCTCTCGAGCGCGTCACCTCCTGGGTGCAACTCTGGAGATGCAAAGGGCTGTGGTGGGGAGATCTCCATCTCTGGGGAGCGTCGTCCTGCCAATCAGCCGAGGCAAGTGTGAATTAAATGAGCCAACAGCAAACATCTGACCCCCAAATGGCACCGGGTAAGGGACGGACTCTGTCCCGAGGACCTCGAAAGCACACGACGGCGAGAAAGCTGCTGTCTCCCCAAAGCGGAGCTCTGGCGAGCGGGAGCCTCCGGGGCTCAGCACAAACTTCCCAGCTCTGCCGTGCCTCAGCGCCCGAGAGAGTTAACCCCTGGGTGTAAAAGCTGCGCAAACACACACACACACACACTCGCTCCCACCGTTCTCCTTCACATGTCACCACGTGAGCGTGTCTGGGCAACTCTCGGATGGCCTTGACACAAAGCCAAGCGCTCCGTGCTGGGGCGACTCAGCCTGGGGTCTTCTCCTCGGCCAGTGGTCTCCTCCTCGACCAGGGGAGCGGCAGGTTGCAGTTTCAGCTCCTGAGGCTGCAGCTCCCGCAGTGGGTACCTGCCCACGCCACAGCTGACCCACTCAGCACCCTCCTCCCCCCGCTGCGGGAAGAGCCCCGTTTCCACCAGAGATGCTCACAAGTGTAAGGAGAAGACCAAAACCCTCACAAACCCACCCCGGGCAGCCCAGGGCGCTCTCCTCCATCATTTGTGGATTATTTTCTCAGCTGGTGAAGCGCTGCCCATGCCGGTGGCCCCACAAAGCTGCGAGCGCAGCCCAGAAACGTGCCGGTGACACGATGCGGCATCAGCCAGCGCGTGCCACGTATGGCTCCAGGGGGACACGCGGCTGCGAGGTGAAAGGAAGGTGTCGCCCAGCCCTCTGCTCTCACCCTCACCGCGCCGGCATCACACACAGCCTCTGCTAAGGCTGCCGCAGGGCTGAAGTCACTGAACTCACACCCGACGGGGTTGCC
>NW_009647418.1:4105050-4109657 GCF_000708025.1 Charadrius vociferus
TTACAAAATAACATTCCAGAATAAAAAAAAAAAAAATAAAAACAAACAAACAAAAAAACAAACGCAAAACCACCCCCCCCAAAAAAAAAAAACCCAAAACTAAAAAGCAAATATTTCTGGTGAGGGTTAACGACTCTTTAAGGCAATTAGCAAGTGTGCCAAAGCTGGAGAGCATCCCCAGCCTGCGCTTTGCGACCCTGCCAAGGTAAACACTGACATGTTCCTCCCCGAAGCAGCTTTGAGAGCGAGAACAATCCCAGGCAGCGAGGAGACTCCTCACAGGCACACGAGACGGATGCTCACTGTTTGCCTTTAAAGGCAAAATTTGGTGAATGCCCGGGAAGGGCTGGTCCCACCTCGGGTGGATCGCGGGGCGGCCGCAGGATGGGCTCAGGGCAGAAGAACCGCATCCCAGGATTTAGCTCCTCGGCTTTTACACCGGGGGTTTGCTCTTCGGAGGAGGCGGTAGCACAGGTCCGTGGGAATTAGAAAGCCCACGTCGCAGCGGTAGCACCAAGCCCCTCTCCAAATAAGCGTTTTTCCACGCCGCAGCGTGGGGAGGGCTCAGCACAGTGCAGGCGGTGCTCTCGCAGGCACGACCGCTCCGCTGCCAACATCCGCTCAGCACCGGGGAACACACAGGGAAACAAGAGGAGCTTCTCCTGACACCCAGCCTGGGGGCTCTGAGAAGAGGCTAAAGCGGAGAATTACAAATTTCAGTTCCAGGAACTTAATTCCAGCGTCCAGGAATTAAGTATATTTCTTAATGACACCTTGTGGGCCAAGAAGGCCATTGGTCTCCTGGGGGGCGTCAAGAAGAGTGTGGCCAGCAGGTGGAGGGAGGTCATCCTCCCCCTCTGCTCTGCCCTGGGGAGGCCACATCTGGAGCACTGTGTCCAGTTCGGGGCTCCCCGGGTCAAGAAGGACAGGGAATTGCTGGAGAGGGTCCAGCAAAGGGCTACGGAGATGCTGAGGGGAGTGGAGCATCTCTCTGCTGAGGAAAGGCTGAGGGACGTGGGGCTGTTCAGTCTGGAGAAGAGAAGGCTGAGGGGGATCTCATCAACGCTGATAAATCCTTCAAGGGAGGTGCCAGGGGGAGGGGAACAGTCTGTTTCCAGTGGTGCCCAGTGACAGGACAAGAGGGAACGGGCACAAACGTGACCATGGGCAGTTCCATCTCCACCTGAGGAGGGCCTTCTCTGCTGTGAGGGCGGCAGAGCAGTGGCACAGGCTGCCCAGAGAGGTGGGGGAGTCTCCCCCTCTGGAGCCATCCCAAACCCGCCTGGACGCCGTCCTGTGCCACTGCCTCCAGAGGTGCCCCTGCTCTGGCGGGGGGGGCACTGGATGTCATCTCTGAAGGCCCCTTCCATCTCCTGCCAGTCTGTGATTCTATTTTGTTCCCTTTTCCCCTTAAAAAACCTGCAAGTACCCCGTGCCGCAGCTCGGGCGTGTTTCCGCAGCGCTTGCTGTCCCGGCAGGGCAGCTGGACCACCTCCAGCACTGCAAGGACACAACCGAGAGGGATGAAAGCATCTCCCGACCTGGCCTTCGGCGGTGGCAGAAGACAGCCAGGACCTCCCAAAAAAAAGAGAGGAGCGCAGCCAGGACAGACGGGAAGAGATAACACGGGGCAGGGACGGCGGGAGCCAGGCGGCGGCTGCTGCTCCGACGATACGCATCCGTCGCCTCCTTTTCTTTCCGCCCCCTCGCAGGGCCTGTTCCCCCGCAGCTGGGCCGATCCTTCCCCACCTCCAAAAATGCTGCAAAGCTCAATTTGTAAAAGGAAAACAAAAAAAAGTTTATTTTTTTTCCTCACAAGAAGCACATAAAATATACAGTACATTTTTACAAACAAAAGTAAAAAAAAAGTGCATTATGCGTCCCCTACCGCCAACGTACAGTACAAAAGATACTGCGTATTTAAATATAAAACCAGAATTAAGAAATACCATGAAATAATAGGAACATTGTTATCATAGAGTACAGCGATGCACTGGAACAGCTACACGTTCCTCACCCACCCTTCCTCTCCGGGTCCGTGGTCACGGTGTAACCAGGACGGTTTTCCACCTCCCGGGTCGGGAGCCGGCTCCCCATGGGAGAGCGGGCGATGCCTGCAGAGGGGACAGCGGGACACGGCCGAGCCAAACACCATCTTCACCGAACGGACAACCAGGAGGACCGGCTATTGCTATCACACAGACCGACAAAGCCTGGACTGGAAAATAAGGTGCCAGTTTTGTGCATTTGGGGTTTTCTGGCAGAACGGGACTGGGTTTGGATTCGCACCGGGCAATCCGCTGAGCAGAGCGCCGGCGATGGGACATCTCCCCGGACACCCCCTCCCCGGCCACGTTTCTGCAGCAATGCATAGATAAACGGGGGCACCGGGAGCTGCAGCCGACACGGCGGCGTCTCATCGCAGCCCTTTGGTTTCGCCATAGACAGAGCAGAAGGGAAGTGGTTGGCAGCGCTGAGCTCAGCGGGGCCGGGAGGGGGATATGCAGAAGTCGTTAACGGTCTTCGCCGCCACCGGAAACACCAAAAGCACCAAAAACAACAACAACAACAACAAGAACAGCAAACAGCAGAGTTTAACAGCTCAGCATAAATACACGGTATTTGTAAACTATTATTAAGGCACTCAATTGTAAAAGAACAATTACAATACGCGGGAGAGGACAAACACATCTACCTTCTCATGCAACAAATCTAATGAAGTCCGCAAGCATCACAGGTTTGGCTACAAAACCCTTCCAAATGGCACACTTAAGTGCTTCTAAGCGCACCTCGGCTTCGAGACCGACTCCCGCTACACCGTGCCTCGGTCGGCGCTGAGCTGCGCCCCGGGAAAGCAGCGGTTTGTACGCAGCAGAACTTGGCAGGCACTCGAGAAAACAGGAAGAAAATATCTATGTTCACTTGCATCACTCGACGGAACTTTTCTGAATTTAATTCAAATCCGCCCACCCCACTTCTTCCCTTGACCGGGCAGCGATGGGAAGCGTCTGCAGCGCCGAGAAAGGTGCCGGTGTGACATGAAGCGGAGAAAAATAACGGTGCGAACGGAGCTCGGAAGCGGAGGCTGATGATCAAAGTGTGCCGGGAGCGAACCCGAGCGCAGCGCCGAGAGGGCAGAGGCTCCTGCCGGGCCGGAGGCACAAAGGCCCTTCCGGGCGGCCGCCGCCAGAGCTGAGGGCATCAAACAGCCCCGCGGGCATCAAACAGCCCCGGCGCCTCCTGCGCGTCCCCACTGTCTGCCCCCGTTCAGAAATCAGGACCTGAGTGTAACCAGGGATAGTAAAGATGATACGAATACAGGAAATTTATTGCAGATCCGGACTTGCACGTGCACCCGTGGTACACCGACAGCGGGCAGAGGGTTTTTCAGTCCTACTCCGAACGCAACCTGGCGCTTTCTCAGCCCTAAAAAGCAAAAGCTCGTGCTCATTTTCCACCGTCCCCTCACGTGGCAGCTTTTGCTCCAAACCAGCTTTCATGGGTAAACCAGGAAGAGTGCCTTAAGCTAAAAACGTACATCAGATTTAAGATGTTTGAAGGAGGGACGTTTATTTACTGATTGCCAGTCCCTACGATTCCTCACACTCTTAATAGAAAAACGTGGGGTCTTATGCTTAAGGAAAAAAACGCAAACTCTGGGCATTTAGGCCAGTAAAACACCCGGCTTCCTTCTCAAAACTGTGGATTTTTGTTTCCCGCAGCCTCTGAGAACGGCTGCTTGCAGCCCTGTTCCCCCTCCCCCCACCGCAGGGAGGGCAGTTTTAAGAATGACTTTCGATGGAGATGTTAAAGCGCGGGAGGGCTCGCACGCACAGCCCGGCTGCTAAATGAGAAAATCCACCCGTTTGCCATCAGTGACTCCCGAGGTCTGTTCTGACCCCCCAAACCTGCTCCAAAACACCCCCCCCACCCCCACCCCAAAGGCGCAAACAGCCAGCACGGTGTCAGATGGGACTCGGAGAGCACCAGGGTTTGGAGCGTGTCCCCTACCCCCTTCTCAAGCTCTCCCCTCCTGACTCGGGCAGCGCATCTCGCACAGAGCAGCTCTCGACCCGCCTGACTGCCCGAAATATTGTAAGAAAATGTGCATTTCATACAGCATCAGTGAACTGCTGCGTTTCGAGCATCGCCCACAGCAGGGCAGCAAGAGGAGGAGAGCACGGTAACACCGGTCTGCGACCGGTCCCCAAGAGCCAGCCTCTGGCGTGGGAAGGGACACACTTCCTCGGCTACGATGGCCGCAGAGCACGCAGCACCGTGGGCACCTCGCCGAGGGAGAGCACGGGCAGCCCCCCGTGTCCTCCCCGCAGGTCACGCCAGCTTTCCTCTGAAAAATCTCACCCACACCTTCATTATCCCTCTCTCTTTGGAGAGCGCCCGTATTTCTGTTTGACCGCTCGCCCCGAAGGATGCATCTCCCCCCCCTGCCCCGAGAGCAGGATTTATGCCTCTGTCACCTCTGCAAGAGCCGGGACACGTACACCCGGGCTCCCTGCTCTGGGGCCACCCAGCCTCCTCACGCCCACCATAAATAACTCCTTGGACTTCGTCAACAGCTTCCAGGCTGCCAGCAGACCAAGGACGTG
>NW_009647418.1:4109706-4146533 GCF_000708025.1 Charadrius vociferus
TTATTTCCTACTGGGATTTCGAACGCGTGGCACACCAGGAGAGCAGTCCCTCCTCGGCCATCTCGCCAGCACCGTGTGCCACCACCGGCCCGACGAGGAAAGGTCCCCAACACAGGATCCACGACACCGACACAGCGTTACACAAAGCTTCACTAGGGTCCCCGGTCACTTACTGGCCAGGCTCGTCATGAGGACTGGGACGTTACAAACCACAACGACAGCAAAACCACCCAAAGAACACGACGCCTCTGCACGGGGGCGTAAGGCTGCGACAGCGACACAGTCTGGGTGTCGCTCCGGCACCAACATGAGACGACGACAATTCACCCGGGTGACGCAGGGAAGACGGACTAACGCCAGCAGGTCACACAGTCAACACGAACACAGCTCGATACTCCTTCACTTCACAGCTAGGTCACTCGGTGCGGAAAAGCCTCCGTCTCCACGCTCCGCCAGCCCTTTACAGCCAACATTAAGGGAATACCTTCCAACAACGGTTAAGTACTGTGGGAAAAGCTTTTTTTTTTTTTAAAAAAAAAAAAAAAACAACACACCCAAACAACAAAACCAGACTAAAAGTCAGCAAGAACAGAGGTAGTGTTCATGTCACGAAGTTAAGGATTTTTCCACAAGCGCTCCGTTTTAACCGGAGACCTGTGTTTGTTCTGTAAAAAAAAAAAGAAGTCATGACTAATTATTTTGTTGAGTCTTTGAAACGGAGTATTTCAGCATTCTATATATATAGATAGATAAATAGGTACAAATATCTATCTATATATACACACGCACACAAGACCACGTTATTATACTTGGCAAACAGTACTAGAAATAGCATCCTGCAGGACAACAGGCAATTCACACACAAAGTCCTCCTCTAAGCCATGCAATACATTTTATTTTCCCTTGTGCCATTCATCATGACCCATTATGGTTTTTTTTCTCCCCACTTAAGAGTACAAGGAGGGGAAGAAGAGGTGGCATCAGATGAACTACTGCAACTCAGATGATAAAACTGCATCGGTGCAACGAATAAATGCCATAGAAAACCCCAAATCTACCCCCCCACGCAGAAGGCATCAACTTTTGCCCATCCAAAGGGTGTTCTTCAAGTTTCCGACCGCTGGCTTCCCTGCCAGTTTGGAGGTGATGTCTGCACTCCTCAGCGTGGACTGTGGCTCACAGAGCACAGAAGACTCGCTTGAAACGGCCTCTTTCGAGTCCGTTATAGTTGACACATCCATGTCACTCGATAAGTCCTCAGAGGACAAGTTAAGACATCCTAGCTTGGCGAGAGAATTGGACCTTTTCAGAGGAGAAGACACAGTCAAGCCAGCCAACCTCAGCCTGGTCTCAATTTCCTGAGTTCGCTGCTTCACCAGGCCGGGCTTGCCCCGCACGCTGTGGATACTGTCGCTGCTGGAGCTACGCGTCAGGTTGGAGCTCCGGGAGGAGGAGGGGGTGTAGCAGATGGTCTTCAGAAAGTCCTTGGTGAAACTGCTCGTGTGCTCCAACCGACACATGACGGGGGTGGAGGTTTTCTGAGAGATGCCCTCCAAGACGCGTTTCACCTCCAACTTCTCCACATCGCTTTCTTCTTCGGGTATCAACGGCGCCGGGTGCAGAAGAGGTACGAGGCTGTGACGCGAAATCAAATCCTCGCTTTCCTCCGCAACGCCAGAGTCGACTCTGCTGAGGGGGCTCTCTCTGAGCAGCGCCGCGGCGTCCGAGGGCAGGCTTTTCAACCGCTCCAGCTCTTTGGTGTGTTTCCTGACCAAGCCTGCTTTCTGCAGCTGAATAAGAGACTCCTGGTGCTGCATCAAGTAACTGTTTGCACTTGGCTTTTCCAAGTCCTTGCTGAACAACAAGTACTTCAGATCCTTGGTAGGTTTGCTATCTTTCCTGGCTAGAGACTCTTCTTTTACCAGTTCTGCGTTAAGGAGGCTCTTGTCACAGTGCGAGTTTCTCCTGGGCTGCAGAGTTCTGACCGGCGTTTTTGGTGCATCTTTTCCTCTCTCCAAAATGCTGCAGTGTTGATCAAGCGATCTGCAAGCGCCGGCCTCCAAAGTACCAGTTCCCGCCGACAGAGGAAGCGGAGCCTCATTATTTTTAGTTCTGATTCCTTCCTCCAAGTGCGCCTTGCTGGGCAGGTGGTCCGCCAAGTTGGAATTGATGTGGGAGAGGAGGGCTGGTTGCGTGCAGATGGCGGTGCTGCGACGCGCAGAGCCGGCGTTCAACTTTTCACACTGCTCCCCAAAGGAGTCAGGAGACAAACCGGCCGAGGAATACATGCAGTCAGCGCAAGACTGATAGGAAGGCTTGACTTTACTGAGGATCCCAAACACGGCATCGTGCTGCAAAAAAGAAAACAGGTACAGATAAACGTGCACCGAACGTGAACATCAGCAGTCAGCAGAGCGAGAGGCACAGACCACAAGATACATTTACAGCCAAGCAGATTTGAAACGAAGCCCATTTCCACTTCTCTTAAGGCCCTGCAGCAGGAACAAAAGCCACGTACTTTCTCAGCAGAGAGTTATCTTCAACAGAAGAATACCTACCGTTTCGAGCGATGGTCATGCAAGCGAGTTGCCCAAAGCAGTTTATAGGGCACTCACATGCGTGCGCTCTCTCTCTGTGGCATCTAAATCCATAGCTTGGGCAAGCAAAGCCATGTTCAGAAGCACTTCGAAAAGGAAGCAGCTCGTCATGGAATGAAAGGCTTTATCCAAGTCAAATGAAACTGTGCTATGAAGATGAGAAGAGCAGTTTCACTTGCAGTAGAATCAGCCATGCTAATCACCTACATTTCAACTCCATACGCACCTCAAAATCCTCTGGGCAACTCCTTTTGCTGTTGTTGTTATTCAAGTTCTCTCTATTAAGCCTGCTCTCCTCCTTGTGCATGGACAAACGCCGCTTCCACTTCTCCATCGGATTTTCCTCCCTCACACCGTCCTCCCCTGGGTCCCCGGGGCCCAGCACCACCCTTCCCTTCCGGGGGCTGAAGTCCGGTTTCTTCTTCACCTCCTTCTCGGTGAAACTGCTCAGCTCTGCCAGCGGCTCCGCCGTCTCCAGGCCTTTCGCCGTCTCCACCAGCCTCCCCTCCAAAGGCGCAGGCGGAGGCTGTCCCACCAGCGAGGCAGTGCGCTCTGCTAGCGCATCCCGCTCCAGCTCCTCCACGTGGAAAAAGCCCTCCCTGTCACCGGGGATCTTGTTCTCCAGCAGCGTGTCCGAGAGGCGATGGAAGCAGTAATTAAACCCCACGGACATTTCTGTGCCGGCGCGGTTGTCCAGGTACGCTGACTGCGAAGGAGTGTCCAGGTCAGCCAGGCGGTTTTCTAGATCGATGTCTAAGCTCTCCAGTAAGAAGTCGCCCGACCCCGTGGTGCCGTCGGTGTTCTGGGGTAGGTTGCTCTCTGCCTGCTGCTTCCACAGCTTATTGTGGCGCTGCTTGCTGGGGGAGAGGACAAAGACACAAGTGACCACCGTTCAACTGGAGGATGCTCAGTTCCAGGAACGTTTGTCCCTTTCCACACCCTGGAATTGAAAGGCTGAACGGCGGGTCCAGCCTGGCAGTCCCACTTGGGCAAAACCATCTCTAGCATCAGGATTTTGTCCCTCCCTCCTGCCCACTCGAGTCTCCTGCCCCAGCAGACTCTCAGCAGTGCCCTGCACTGCACCCACGACGGGAACAGCCCTCGGGAGGAGTTCCTCAGGGCTGAGGGACGCAGAGCCCTCTGTCTGAGCAAAACACACTCAAACAACATCTCTGCACATCTCATGGCACAGTTCCTGCTGCACCAGAGTGAAAAATTTTCCTCCTCTTCCCCCAGTAGAGCAGAGGCCAAGCAGAGCATGCAGAAACCCTTATTAGACACTACAGCGCCTGCAATGACAAAGACTTGTGATTGGCATGGTCACCCAGAACTGCGAATGACTTGCCTCCAACGCTGCCTGAGCTCAGTTCTGCCTCATAAAACAAGAACAATGTTTTGCTGAGCTGAGAAATACGAACATGCATCCCAAACGCAGAGAAACCCTCACTGAATTAAACCAGGGCAGATCTCCCTAGAAGACAGCTAATTTCCATCCAGGGAGGCCTAGCGTGGGAAAGGTTTAGAAAAACAAAATTAGCCCAGGCTTCTGCATCTGCCCTTCTAAAAAGGACCCTTCGGACTATAGCACCACGCACACTCTGCCAGGGTCTTTACGCACGTGTGCACGACATCGGCAGAAGAACCTATCGCCTGAACAGAACTCCACGGAGATCGATTAAGATTTTGCGATACGAAACCAGGAGAGGTTGCCTACAATTAGCTCCTTTATTTCCTGGCAAGTCACCTTTCCACTCATCCTGCCGCCTTACCTTGCATCTAAAATGCCTTCGTATTCCAAAAGCTGTCTCATGAAGCCTGCGTTCGGTCTTGCAATGCTGCGTTTTTGTTTCACGTAATTATAAGCCTTTTCCAGCGACCAGCCAAATTCCTTCATTGCATAAGCTATAACGGTAGAGGCCGACCGGCTCACACCCATTTTGCAGTGCACCAGGCACTTGGAGTGATTCTTCCTGCAGAAGGACAAAGGAAAATACGTCTCATCGTTCCGGTTATGGTATCTGTCGTTACCATTTCAGGTGGTGGAGGGACGGTACTTTGTCCTCCTGACCACCTTAACACCATGGCTCTGTGGGTGACAAACGTTTTGGATTAGGTGGGCCATGAGAAGAATCTCTCTCCAGAAATATCAGGAGTTAAGAGAAGGGCAGCCTCAATCGTGCTGTCGTTTCACAGACCGCCGTGAAGGCTCCTGCCTGCCCGCCTGAGTTTTTGGCTACAGGGATAAGCAGGAAGAACCTGAGTGTAAAAGGCCGGCAGAGTTTGACGGGCTCTGTCAGCATCTCTTGTCTGCAGAGACAGCTGGGGCTAATCCAACAGGGACACGTGCTGGAGTATTTCCAGAACTTCTTGAGAAGAGGAAATGTCCTCGTTTCCTTTTGGAAGCAAAACAAAACAATAATAATAAAGAGTACCACAGAATAGGAACAGGTTAATGGTGGTACAGGAAGAGACAAGGTACGGGGCAGTGCCGGGGACACAGAAAGCTCCTGGCAGGAGCGGTAACACAAAAGCCCCGTTGCCTCCTTCAGCGGTGGTGTGGCTTCAGGGAGGGCACAGCTCCACACTGGACGAAACGCGCAGGGCACAGTGTCAGACCCCGTGGCTCGGATGGGCTCTCACACTAAGTCGCGTCTCGCAGCCCACTTACTTGGCCTTATTTATGAAGTGGTACGCCTCGTTCCAGTGAGCCAGGAGGTCTGTTGTCTCCTCGTCGTACACTCGGATATTGTGATATGCGAACAAACCGGGGAAAAAATTATCAATTTCTCTGGTCACATTCAGAATGTAGTCAATGCTGTGGAGAACGAAAACAAAAAGAAAGTTGAACTTTATTGAAGTCATGACAGGGAACCGACACACATTGTGAAGTCCATGAGATCTGACACAACACGAACTGTAAGCAGCTCCATCCCTGGAGGTGTTCAAGGCCAGGTTGGACGGGGCTTGGAGCAACCTGGGCTGGGGGGAGGTGGCCCTGCCCAGGGCAGGGGGGGTGGAATGAGATGATCTGCAAGGTCCCTTCCAACCTCAACCATTCTATGATTCTACAATTTTACCTACAGCCCTAATCCCGAAGCCCTGGGACACCCAGTGACACGAGTCACGCACATGACGTGCAGGGCCTGCCCATTCCCCCATCTCTCACCACCGGCATATCCCATTCAAAGCGTCAGGACCTCGGGCACAGGAGGGAGCAGTTTATTTTATCCCCTCTGCTGAGGCTTTTTAACCTAATCGGAAACTCCACACTGTGTGCCCCACACAGCTCGCGGGACGCTGAAAGAAGGAAAGCGCATCGGCTGCAAGCGATTCGTTTGGGCAAGGGCTGGGAACAGACCCCGGGAATCACAGTGTTCAGCTGCAGGCTTTAGCTGCAAAAGCCTCCTTTTCTCTTCTTTCTGACCAAAAATATGAAATGAGAGTCACATGGTATCTCTTGATTCCTGCCAAATATTACAGCAGGGATTACAATGTACCCGGGGAGAACGAATGCCCGTATTGATTTATCACCTCCTATCATTCACGCAAATCAAGGACACAGGATATTTGTTTCAGGACTTGTCCAGCTTTGACTTTTAGACACCGCGTGTCAAGATGCCTTCCCCGCAGATCAAAAGCATTAATGCGCCGGTTGATTTACTCGTTCAAAGATGTTCAGGCATCTGTTCCCAAGGACTCCAAACTAAACGTTTTTAGTCATGCCGTTGAGCAATATTTTTCAGTTTCTCACATCACAGTTGGTGCACGCCTTGGGCAAGCAGCAAATATTTATATGCAAAATTCTTACTCGTCCAAAAAGCGTGTAAGTAAATCAAGCCAAGAAGTGGTGCGGTGATGAGAGTGTGGCGAAAGACAGCCCTGCAGCTGCCTGTCTGGGCAGGTGAGGTGGAGATTGCTCATCCACAGGAAGTTCTGCCCCATTTAGATAGAGTTTTTTTTCCTAAGCTTTGCGCTATAATATTTGCTCTTCTGCAGCCTGCAGGAATTCACACCTGACACAACATTACGTATGGCCATTTCACACTTGGCTGCTACGCGTGGGGGGGTTCAGAGATCTTGATGTGTTTCACGAACCAGAAGTTTCGTTAATTCTACTCTACATATGATTGATAGAAATGAGGTAGGAAACATTTCTCGACTAAGGTCTTGATGGTAAGTTACCCACATCGCTGGGAATGGGCCCAAACTCATCCCTACAGTCTACAAACATCGTATGTCATCTCAAGAGACCTGCATGTAAGTTAAAGGCAAACAACTGGAGGTTTCCGAGTCTAAGGCTGGTGCTTGAAAGGTGCAGTACTCACCCCGAGCCCTGCAGCTCCTCGAGGTTGGAGGCGTTCCACTCAGACCCCTGCAACAGCCACAAAACACATGTTTCAACGGAGCCTGAGACCCTCCCTCTTTCCTAAAGTCCTGCAATCCCCCAGGCTTACGGAAATATTTGTAACAGTCTCTGAAACAGCAACATGGCACCACTGCAGCCAGCGCTGCAGCTCAGCACAAGAGATGTTCTGGCCTGAACAGGCAGGGACCCCCCGAAGGAGGGGACAAGGACATCACATCCTACCTAAGGAGTTAATTCTAGGCCACTATGTGACAGAGCACATTCCCAATCACTGCTCGCTGCCACTCTGGATTTTTAACCACGGAGATAAATAGTGCAGGGAAAGGAAATGATTATGCGTGGCATGACTGGGACCACAGGTATATGAGAAGGCAAATCCTGACAGTTACGGGGTGGTTACACCTCAACCCCCCCACACACACACCTGCAAAACCGAAAGCTAAAAAGGGCTTAAAAAGCAGGTTTTGCCCTCAAACACGAGCACTTCCTCTGACGCTCTCCAGAAAAAACAAAAAAGAAAAGAAAAAAAAGACCCAAGCATAAGGGGCACAAATGTGCTCATCTCAAGCACGTCTTTGTTCCAGATGGCAGTGCCTGGTTTTGCTTGGAGTACCATCTAGTGGCAAAAGATTAGACGAAACATGCACTGTTCTTTGCTTTCGCACAAGCTGGTACAGCGCACCTCCTTCAGCCTTATTCTTGAGTTAGTTCTGGCTGTGCCTACAGAACTTCATAGGCTCAATGGAGAAAAACGACGCACTGACCCGAATCGGAGTCAAAGAGCAAAGAGCTGTCGCAGCGGAGCAGCATCCGCAGCCAGACCCTTTGTTTGCCATAAAAGAAAATCTCCTTTGCTCCAAACAGAAAACGAACGTGCACGGAGAGAACTTCAGCTGTGCCACGGTATGTCCTGAAACAGGATCAGCCTGCCAGGAAAGAACCATCGCATCAAGTGCCAGAAACAAGAACGTAGCTAGAAAAAAGGGCTTCTCTACTGCAGGCTTTTACAAGCAACATGGGTCCTGCAGTACAGTCTGCACAAAAGGCGGGAGAGCGGGCTGTACCTCTTGCTCGTGCTGCACAAGTCAGCCTTGACACAAAATCCGGCATCCCCTGAGCCCGGTGACTCGTCAGATCACTCCCATTGAGCCTCCTGCTATTCTGGAACTCCTACCGTGGCAGCTTACCAGATATAAATGATCAAAAATCAGAGACGGTTTGTCCATCTGACCCAAGATAAGCAGCATTTCATTGTCTATAAATTCCTTGAATTCCTTCAAGTTGCAATTCATGTGCTTCTCCAGCTCATTTCGTATCTGCAGAGCAGAAAACAAAGGATGCCACCTAGAATCATGTCTGCTCAACAGAAACATTTGTTGGCACTCCTCTGCAACACACTTTTTTTGTACTTCATTAAAAACAGCAAGAGGGATTCGTCCTTTTGGAGACAAGGAATCTCACTACATGGCATCTCTCCAAGTATCCCAGGCCCCCAGATTTAAGATCTGTACATAAAGCTTCAGATAATATTCGAGTACAAAAAACGTATTTTGGGGTACCAGATTCTTCAAAATAATTCAAGAGATAAACACCAAGACCTTGCAGAGCAGCTAACAAACGTGAAACCCATTAGAAGCAAGGAGTGAATAACTGCAGCAGGGTTGGGGAAGAGAGATTTCCAGTACTCTCCCTTCTCAAAACACCAGGGCACAGACATACGGTCCTCTCGCGGCACCTCAGCTTCAGGAAGGCGCAATGCGAAGCAGCACAGCGTTGTTTAACCCACCGTGGAAAACGGTTGCAGCAAAAAAAAAAAAATCAAAGCATGTCGACTGCACCCAGAGTTAGGAATGCATACGCAGACAGACGAGTTCTCAGCTTACGTCTACAACTCGTAACGCTGCTGTTACACAGGAGCGCGTTCGAAGCCTTCGGTGCTAAGCTTTAGGAAGGACAGCCCTGCATGTTAATAGCATCCCTCGAAAAGCTAACAAAAACCCAACCCAAAAAGAACTATTTCCATTTGCTCCAAGTATGTCTGCACTACAGCGGGATGTATTTACACCAGCCCGTGGGATGGATCCAAACGAGCTTCAGCCTTGACTTGTGATTTCTACCCATAAACTCACGAGTAAAATGTTGTCTGCAAGCCTCTGACATTTGTTCAGAACAAAGAAAATTAAGCTTTAAAACGAAGCCAACAAGGAGAAAGGAAGGCATTTCCTTTGCTCTGCACTGTCCACGAGCAAGTGAAGACCAGGACACTCATTTAACACAGCAGCGAGGCCTCAAGACACCAACTGTCTCTCTTGAGGGTGCTGCCTTTGCTCGTGTAACTCACAGGGATACGCTGAGGAGTAAGCGGCTACAAATTCCTTGCTTGGACATGCCAACATGTGCTATAACCAACAGTAACGCAGGCATCCCCTCTGATGCCAGTCCGCTGGCAAAGGACCGGGCGCTTTGCATTTGAAAGTCACATATTTAGTACCAAGGTCTTGAAAAAAGCACTCTGATGTTGGCATTACTCTGATTTCCCTGCTGGAGAAAGAGAGGTAGAGCAAAGCCAAAGAGCAGAGCCGTTACGGAACAGCTGGAAACACACACGCAAAAGCCAGTGACACCTAGTCGTGTGGTGTCTCTTCACCAGTACAGCATTCTCTGGAAACGGAGTCTAGCAGGAAGAATAAAGATGGCAGGGATCTTTGTATTTACCTCCTTAGAAGTCACATTTTCCAGGTCTTTGCTCATCATGATGCTCCGGAGTTTGGCTTTAATGAGCCGTTCTGTTCGTTCCCTTTCAGTTGGCCTAAAAAGAAAAAGGAGAGGATGTCTCCAAGCTGGCAGTAAACATATGGTGCAACTCATACTGCACAGAGGAGTGGTGGTAAAGACTTGTATTAAAAGCAATTTTTAAGAGAATAATGGAAAAAACATTTGAAGACGTTTATGAAAAGAAAGGAAACGAACCACTGGAGGAAGAAAAGGGAGAAGGGGAGATTTCTCTCGTGAGCTACGCCAACTTTTTCTAATAAAATTCAGAACTGACTTGTCAACAAACAGGGCTGGAGAGTCGGGGCGGGTGGACTCCAGGTCCTGCATCGCATTCCACTCATTGATGCAGCTCTGGTCGGAGCTGATGCAGCTTTCGTAGTACGTGGCCCAGACCAAGGCCATCCCACCTGGGAAGTAGTTGTACCTTCTTGCAACTTCACAGGCTTTGTGGAGGATCTGTAAAGCAGACCTGCAAGTTTGGAGAACAAATTTGTACAGACGTGAGCAGCAGGAACAGACGGAGCAGGAGCTGAGAGATTTTCACAGGGGAAAAAGATTTTCAGCATTTTTTTTTTTTCCAGTTCGCTTTCTGAGAGCCGCAGATATTGTATCAGAGTTCAGAGAGGGCACAAACTGCACCTTGGAGGCCCTTCTCAAGAGCCAGTCCAAGGCAGAGGCCGAAATCTTCTCCTGATTAACAGGCAAACACAAGGCACGAGTCGCTCTGGGATCTAATCATTAGCTAACTTGTTAAGCCAGACCAAAGAAAAATAAAGAACATGGACAATTTTCAAACCACCTTCAGCAAGGAGTCAAATGCATATTTACCAGCATTCTTGGCCCCTGACACGCTCCAGGGACAAGGCCCAGATTGGGTCATTTGTTTTTCCAAATTCTAGCATTACTTTTTCCTTCCTTCCCTCCTCATTCCCCCTCCCCCCCCCTTTCTTTTTCTTTTTTAAGGTTTTACTCAGAAGATGTCATTGTACTGAATACATTAACCACATCTAAGGTTGCCAACAGGAGGGGCCGAGTTAAAAAACGACAGGAACAAGACTTTCATTTGTTTACGTACCAAATCACCATCGCTAGCACGACATCCTTCTCTACACCTGTATCTTTTCCCTATCGGATGCCGCGAGGACTGGGATCTCTCGAGGCTCCAAGAGGAGCCAGCAAACTGCCCAGGCCAGAAGAGACGCATTTGTTCTGCGCGGGGCCGGGTAGCAGCCTCTTCAAGGAGGAATTTGCTGGCACAGCTGCTGCTGATTCAGCCACCTCTGCTTCAGTGTTTTGGAATCCCTGCACATGGGAGGGGTGACAGGAGCTGAAAGGTGAACAGACACCCGGGGCGCCGCGGAAAGTTTCCGCAGGGCAGGAACCCCAGCCTGGCCCCAGTAACGAGGCAGAACACGGGGAATGCCATCAGATTGGCAACGGGGCCCGAGACTCCTCCTTCAACCAGTTAGAAAGATATGCAGAGAGCGGGAAGACTGGGTTTGCAGCCTGATGAATTCAAGTTGGGTCTTTCAGATTTATTCATCTCGCTTGTGCCATTTCCCTTATGTTGAAGAGCACATAGCTGCTCCGAACAGAAGCAGAAGATCTTTTGGGAACAGTATTCTCACAGTCCCTTTATAGTACCTGCTGACACAGGGAAGCTGCACCGCTGCTGCAGCTCACTAAATACCAATTATGGATAATGCTAAAATGCAGTTTGTTTATTTGTTTTTAACTTATTCACAGAACTGTCAGTCTCTTTCTCAATAAAGCTAATTAACACACATACCACATGGCTTGCACCGACACTGGCTTGAAGATGTGCATTCTCCCTGCAGTGCTCACGCTGAAGCCGCTAACCGAGAGAGGGGGGGAAAAAAAAAACCCAGTCAGAAACTGCGCTTCTCTGCATCACAAGCCACACTCTACAAACAGCTACTGCAAGGCAGCTACAGGGGCACTCACAGTCAAAAAGAAGCAGGGATAATTTGCATCACTGACTTTCCAACACCTTCCCAAATAAGAATGGCAAGCGGACACTCTTCCCGGCGTAGGCTGCCAGGAATGGGAGCTCCACCCCTCGGGTGGGATTTCAGGAACATTCACTGGGTATCGCCGAATTCACCGAGCAGTTTGAGGGCAGCCAGACAAAAACCCCACTGTCTGAATAAGGGGACTGCAGCCACGAATCCAAAATTGGAACTTCATTTGCAAGGTGACGGAGAATATCTCCTAGAGCAGCCCCCAGTAGGGAATGACATTCACATTTATCCTTTTAATGTGGTTTCTTACCCATCACCATCAAGATGGATTTTAGTATCACTCCACAGACGAAGAACCATTCCTATAGTGCAGCTTTTACTGGAAGAGAGATTGTTATAGAGGATGTTAAATATAGGCCACGAAGCGGTCACGCCAATACCCTAAATTATTAATACTCTTTAATTTTTAAAATCCCCAAGTCTTGCTCTAGTAATTCCTAGTAATATCTTAGGCCATCAAATGCGTACCACACAAGGAGACTGGCAGCTGAAGTCTAAAGCTCTACTCCGATATCAGCATGCTGATTGCTCCACCGGGCTGGAGAAACATCACAGAAGCAAGAGTCAAAATTACCAGCTCTTCCCTCCCTCTCCAGAACCTGCCAGAAAGCACCGCAGCATCCGCCCCATCCTCTTCCCTGCTTTCTCACCCTCACCAGCTCAGTGCAAGGCAGTTCCCTAACAGGGCGTAAAAGCAGATCGCAGTGATCCGGCTGCAGAGATGCAGCTCGCTGACGGGAGGCGGCCAGCAAGCCTTGGTAGGTGGCAGAGCAGGAGCCTGCCCTTCCCAAAGAGCACCCAAGGGGCCTTTCAAAGGACTCTGTGTTGGGTTTTCACTTCATCACTCCGGCTGGTCGAAAAGACAAGAAGGATTTTATGAGTTTACCTAACCCAAAAGAACGCTTTTACTTCAGAGATGCAATCTGGCAAGAAAACCGTATTATAACGGGAGCCAGTAACTTTCAACTAGTAAATAATTAAGCTGCTGAGATATTAAAGTTTTAAAAGAAATTGGGATGCGTACAGCAACGGCCAGTTAGCAAAGAACTCGGGTTTTGTTTTGCTCTTTTCCTTTCTTTTTTAAGTCTTCAGCCGCTTTCGACAGCGGATCAAAGGATTTGACAGGCCAGTTTGAACACACATATGGACACTGTGCACTTTGCAGCTTTGCGAGAAAAAATGGTTTTTGTTAAACACATGTAAAAGGAATAAAACCCACAAAAGCGCCTGACTAGTCAAACCGTCAGCAGTCAGAACACTTACAGCTCAGCAGTGACATTTCAGCCCCAACACAGAGCCACGGAGTCCCTCAATAAAGTCGCTAATGCCAACTGGTGACTTTATGCATGAGACTTACCCTTAATTAACAAAAACTTTGGCTTTCGGGGAGACAGTAACTGAAATTTCAGCTAATCTTGCAGTTGGGATGGATTTGTCATAACTTTTCCGTCTTTCCTCTTGTCTCACATCAACAGCCACCAAAAGCAAATTATTGCAAGGTTGTTTCTGATTTGCAGACGACATAGCAAACGTTCACTGCTGTTGCACACTAAGTGTGTCACAAGGAAATTAGAATTTCCTCCCTGTCTCTAACAGCAGCGACTTAACAGCAGAGACAAGAGGCAGCACCAAAGCCAACGACAATAATCTTATTAGGAAGGTACAGCTAGGAGTTTCCCCACAGGTCTCACTGCAGCGCAAAATCTCCCCTCTTCTACTTATAACAATGGAAACATCCACTACGGTTTTCTAAAAAGAAAACAGAAGTCTCACTGGCTGCGCCAGCACACCGTGGCAGCCTGCTAAATCATCGGAGAACAGAAACAACAGTCTGGAAGCTCTGACTTCTGACTCCAGCTCTGCCAAACCAGCCCCGTCTCTCCAAGCCAAGAGCTTTTCTGCCTTGCTTTACTCACCTAGAACTGGACTAATGTGAGAGGGTCTGCGATAACAAAATATTTTATTTGCCTTTCAAAATATTATGTGCTCTTATCAGTTAGAGAGAAACAGCTCATTACTGACATGTTTGTTGGTTTTG
The DNA here is from genome assembly GCF_000708025.1 of Charadrius vociferus. NCBI lineage: Eukaryota > Metazoa > Chordata > Aves > Charadriiformes > Charadriidae > Charadrius > Charadrius vociferus. Next base: position 4,123,525 of record NW_009647418.1, read on the forward strand.
GAGGTACTTCTGCAGTATTGTTTTTCAATGTTATTTGGCAACTAAGCCCCCCCCCCCAATAAGAAACCCAGCTCCATTGCATCATACCAGCAACAGACTTGAAGTCTGGTGAACAGAATAAATTCCAGTTTTGCAAATGTGCCTTCAAGAGCATTTTGTAGCGAGTGGAGAGCAAACTACCACAGATGCGGCAGATGCCACAGCCCTACAAATGGATTACATGTGAACGCTTTGCCCACAACCACCCAGAGATTCCAAGGAGACTGAAAGCTTTCTGGAACAAAAATCACTCTCTCACCCTCGTGACTGGTCAGAAAACTCAACACATGTCCTCTCTCTCGCTAGAATTTGCAGATACATGTAAACCAACTGCTTGGGGACAGTTTGGTGTTGACGAGCTTTCCAGAGAAGTCAGCCTGCCCGATTCCCAAGCCCAGCCTCGCCTTAGACATACCTCTCCTTGCTGGAGAAATCCACACCCAGCAGAATATTCTCTTCTGTGTCCTGTCGTCCGCTGCTGTATACAACCACCATGTACCGGACTCGGTCTGTCCACACACTTTCCAAACGGACAGCCTAGAAAAAGGTCATCAAGCTCTTCAAACTAGCCTTTGGATAATTATTACTTCCATTGCTGCCTAATTTATTTTTTTTTTAATAGTGTAATTGTGTCCAAAAGCTTTATTTAGCTGCAGTCTGAAAGACACAGGGAGAGACGGTCCATCTTCCAGCAAGGCCACTTGCCAGTTTGACTCAGCATCAGGTGGGGAGAAGATTAGCCTGGATTACCTGCCCCAGTCCGGAGAAATACTACAAAATGTAACCTGAAAATTTATTCTAAAGAGGTTCAACTAGAAAGTCAGTAAAAACATTGGTCATGTACTGAACTGAAGACAGAGGAAGGCTCAGAGGACTCTTCCAATCACAAGCCTTCACCAAAATATGTTAATCATGCTGGAGGGGATAACTGACACAGACTTTTCCGCAGAGACTGTTACAGCCTCCGCAGATTTCTTATAAAGAAAGCCCAGCCCCATCTGGATGCAGTTTCAAGACTGACTTAAGAGTGTCTGCTAGCATTAGCAAGCTCCCGTCTCTTCTCCTGTATTAATGTTTGTCAGCTGATTGGAAAATTAAACTTGACAAAACAAGCACATTTTGGACAGACGGGTTTCCTGACCCCACTCCTTACCTGGATGTAAGGACCGGGGCAAAAGGAGGGGACAGGAGCACACGGTAGGGCTGGCAGCCAGCACAGAGCTAAGCTGACTCTGAAACTTAGGATTTGACAAAAGCTTTTCATGAACCTCTACAGGTCTGTTTCAAACGCCTCCTACAGAAAGGAGATCAGGAAAACGCATCTTTTCATACCAGTTTGATCCTATCCTCACAGCGAAGGAGGTTGATCATCACCTGGAGGTGCTGGGGCAAATCACCTGCAGGAAGAGCAGACAAACAATCAGAAAAGGTCTCTCACTTGTGGCACTAAGAATCAGCAGAGTCTTGACCTTTAAAGAAAAAGGATGTTCTAAGTCAAAAAATACCATCTAAGGAAGGCCAATTAACTTTGCTGTCCCAGAGAGTACTAACAGAAGTGAGCTTCTTGGATGAGTGTCATCTGGCTGCATGAGAACTTGACCTTACCGTATTTGTAAGCTACCAAATATATTGAGGCCACCTGTGACTGGCACAGATGATGATACTCTCCCTGTTACAGCATCTTAGAGAAGACAGAAAGAGATGGGCACTGAGGATAGGGGAGGAAGAGGCTGGAGGAACAACGTCGATTAAAAAAAAAAAAAAAAAAGAAAAAAGAGGAACTAAGGCGAAAAGAAAACCTTTGACATGCGAAACACACATAGCATTGCGGGATCAGCACCACTGGCCTGCTCATGCAACCAGTCCCTTAGGCTCTAGAGCGGTGGGTGCATTTCTGTTTGGAGAAAGCAAGCGAAAGGAACAAGGAATCTACAAGAAAACAAAACAAGTTCACATCTAATAACTGGGTAATGCACTCATAACTTTCCATACAAGATAAAATTCCTTCCGTAGGATGTTTGCTGGGTATATGAAATTGCTGACAATTAAAGAAACCCAAAGCCAAGCTTGGCATTCAAACACCCTCTTTGTGCTTGGAGTGTTTACTAAGCAGCAGACACACAGTACCACACTGTGCCTTTCCCACATGCTCCTGCACTCAAAACGCCCCGATGATCTTATTTCTTCTTTCCCAGTAATTACTTATTCCAAAACTGTCAAAGACAGAAGGCATAAAAGCACTTGGTAAGTACAACGCACTTTCCTGAAGCCCCTATCTGCTTATCAATCCTTACGTACGTTCACCATAAAACTCCCTACCATTTCTTCCCACCAGTTTGGCACACTGGAGGGGACCGGGGGAGGAAGGACAGTCTGTTCTTAAACCGTGATAAACTCTTACAGGCTAGACTGTGATGAGTTAACTGAAAAGGGGATTTTCCTGAAACCAGGAAAGGGGATATAAGGAGCTAAGAAACGCGTGTCTACGCAGACACACAAATCCCGTTAAAACATTCCTCACTCTTAGTGGCAGCATCAAACCAACCCAGCAACAGGTAGTTTCAAAAGAACAAATGCTATCAGCTGGCACCAAAAGTCCCAAGCTTCAGCTTATAGAAGGCTGGGAGAGCGCCCGGAGAAATGTCCCTGCCGTGCCGAACTGGGACCTCGATAACTCCAGCAGAGGTGCTAGAGCCCTGTGACTCAGCCCATCCAATTTTCTTCCCCACAGGCCGAAGGGGAAGGCAAAGACCAAAACACCGAAGCAGAAACAAGTGACATTTCTTCATCTGTGGCTGTGGAAAACAGGGGTGCACGTTCAGCACAGACCCTCTGGCTCAGCAGGCTTCCCTGGCTAAAGAATGCCACGGTGAATGCCGTAACGTCTGCAGAGAATAAATTTCTACTTCAGGGAGAGTTCCAAGACAACAACAAAGGTTTAAACAAAGACTGAATAATCACACGTTCCCATTCCAATCAAGCGGGCTGAAAACCTGGTTTTGCTCAGCTGGTTGCACAAGGCCCACTGTGACAATGAGAAGTCATCCACCCGCCCACGCGTGGTATCAGCCTGTCCGCGTGGACGGGACGAGCAGCAAAGCAAGAGGGAAAAGGCATTTCAACGGGTGATTTAATCCACTACCTGCATGTTTGTGAGGATGCTGGAGACTTCGCTGGCCCTGGGAGCTGTTTCCTTGTTGTAAGAAAAGGGCTGCGCCTTTCACCATGAAAAAGCTCTCGCTTAGGCTGGAAAACAAATGACAGAGGAAGTCAACTGAAAGGAAATAGCAGCAAAATGTGTGCTCAGGTCTGTATGCCTGGGGGAGGAAGGGCTTCTCCTCACTAAAACATAGTAGAATTTTGTCATGAGAAGCTGTTCCCAAAATTCGATCCTGCCACTTGCACGGCACAGCTCCAGGATTAATCATGTGTCATTTTCCACCAACGTTGTATTAATTGGCCATTGCAGGAGATACTTGCCTGAGCTGTCACGGGCTGGAAATGACTTTATCATTTGATTATCAAATTCTGCAACTTAAAAACAGCAGAGGGTAAGACTTTTTACAGGCTTAGACCTGCCAAATGACTTCAGATCGGGTTCCGAGTCAATCAGTTCCTACTAATTTCAGTTCTTGAGATTTCTTTGGAACGCAAAAACAAGAACATGCAACCATAAATTGTCTGTAGACTTAAAGAGGAAGGGAGGGCAGATGAAACCTGCACATCACAAGAGAAAGGAAACTGCACTGAAACCTCAGGGGAAGAAGCGACCGACACAATAGCAAAGATTTCGCTTTGCTCTGGCTGGATACAACCGTGCTGGAAAACATGACTGATAAGGCGGCAGGTCGCTGTACGTGCAAATACATAACCGTATTTCCGCAGAGCCAAATGACACACAGGCCCCAGAACAAAACTAAAGAGAAGGCTGAACAAAATCAGTAGTTAGAGTAAGCACCAGCACAAGCCTAATTACACAGTACCATAATGCACTCGCGAGCGTTTTAGAAATAGGCTTGGACGCAAGCGGTAAAGTTAGCATTTCCCACAAGGCTGAAAATCAACATCTACTAAGCTACCTTTTAGTTGCCACAGTAACTGCTTACACTGCATTTCTTACACCGCTCAAAACATCACAAGAGACATTCCTTGTTACAAAGCCCAATTTTCTGCCGCTCTACACTTCCAAACATAGATCATCATTAATTACTGTCTGCTATCTACTAAATGTAAGCGCTCCATTACAAGAGTGTGCTACATGGGAGTTACTTATGCTACAGAAAACGATCCCACAGGAGTTACTACTCCCAGCACTCGTCTGTTCTGTACTTTATTTGGGGTCTTTGCTTTCGGGCAGAAGTCAGCGCTAATACTCCACTCTACCTTAGCATTTTTGTGAAGACAGACACGAATTGTGCGTCTTTTCAGCTTCCGGTGCAAGTTCAGCTTTTCCCTTCTCTGAGAACACAGCCAAGGTTCCCAGGCAAAGCTTCCACATTTCTCAACTGAATCTTCAAGGTGCAAAATTCCCAGAAAAACCCGGTTTAGGTTTAAATTTGAGATTTCAGCTGCTTTTCAAAAGCCAACTCAGATTTTCGCCTAAGTCGCAGGCTTCACATGTCATATATCAGATCAATAAAGCGCCAGCAGGACAACTGCACTCTAATTAAAACAAGCTTTTCTCCATTTACACTCCCACAGTATTCTAGCACTCACCACTCACTCCGCTAGCAAGTTGTGTCTGAACACGAGTCCCGCAGAGTTTGCTTGGGATCCGAAACACCGGCTCTGCTCTGCCTGGCACACACGCTAACGGCAAGAATTTCTGCAAATGGGAATTTGGTTCATTCCAGAAGCGAGCCAGGAAGAGTCTTGTTTCCTTCTCGCCCCAGATCTCACAGGAAAGCGTTAAAAAAGGCCAGAAGTTACACAAAAGCAGTGACACCAACACAATGTATAGGATATTCAGCTAGATACCAGCTGCACGCATACGCATCTGGTTTTTTCAGCAAGAGGAAGGGAACGGTTAGATAACACACGAGGAGATAATTCGCAGTATTGCTGTCCCCAGAATTTTGGGAAATATGTCTTTGGAAAACTGAAAAAAAAAAAAACAACGTCCCAAAGGATATTCTTTTATCGCTAATAAAGTACAGACTGGGATTTCTACAGCAGGAAAAAGACAGAGCTCCTTCCCAAAAGCATCGGTAACTCCTGCTCTGAAGGTTCATCTCGCCTGATGTTCTCCTCTCTTGCAGTCAGGAAATCTTTTACAGTAAAGCAGAATATTCCCAGTTGCAGGCAACTGAGAAAGCCGCGCTGTGGGAGCAAGAAAGCCATTGCAGGATAAGGAGAACCCACATGGCAAAACTTTTGTCACCCTGTATTCGTCTGCATGGAAATGAACGGGAAAGCAAACCCAAACTAGCAGTTAAATGCAAGATTTCTTTTTTTAATTTAAATGTTTGTTTCCTAAACTGCACACTAACCATACGAAGTGCAGCTTGCCACCGGTCCGACTGCCCGTACCTCCCCAGCACTACCCGCGCCCCCCGATTTCCACAGAAGCTCCCGTTCCCATACGACCGGCACGGTGCCGTACAGAGGTGACACATCCAAACGTCTCCCTGCAAAAAACTCCTATTTTACACCATACTGAAACAGCAACATTACCCGACACCGTCCCTTATCTCCGCTCTAGGAACACTCTTTGCTCCCAGTCACTTCACACAAGTGCTCTAAAAGACAACTAACAAAATAAAAGTGAGAAAAAGGCAAGGCACGATATTCCAACCCAGTTTTAAAAAACCCTTTTAAATCCTGCAGTTCCAGTAAACAACTAAAACTCCAGCCTTTTATAAAAAAAAAAAAAAAAATCTCCTGAAGAACAGAAAAATCCTATCATTAAAGAACATCGCCAACTTTTGACCCTCGGCAGCAGTGATAAATGCCCTAGTAAGCAGCATTTGTTAGCAGCATAAAAACGAGTGGCTTATACATACTAATTTGGACTGGTTTTCTTTGAACAGCAGAAGCATTGTGCTGGCCCAAGAGTCAGACAGAAGTCAGTAAATTCGAAAAGATTCATAACTAGCTGTAAAACTCACATCCTTTTGCTTCTAAACCCATAAAAAAGAAAAGAAAAGAAGGAAAAGAAAAGGTTGACCGTATATTCTGTGCGCAGCAGAGAAATCGCGTCTGTTGATGCTACCCAGGAACTGGATGACTTTTACAGAACACTGTGTCTTCCACTGATATCCTGGCTTGAAAAAGCACTTGTCCTAACATATCCTGATGAAAGGAGGCCATTCAAGAGGGGAAAAAAAACCAGCTGAGGCTCGTCTAATCATTTCCCTCCTCCAGACTTGTTTGTTTGTTTGCTTCCTCCCGCATGCTCCGAAGGCAACGCAGCGCCCATCAGCAACCGCAGAGCGGGGCAGCCCAGCGCCGTCGAAGGGCCGTATTCCCTGGGACAGGACTAGACAAAAAAGCATCGCAGCGACTAATGCCTGTTTGTTTCTTTACAATTAAAACACTGCATGCCGCCACTGTAATATAGCTATGACAAAGGCATTAGCTGGCAAATTAAAATACTTCTTCGCTTACTGTACAGCTCCCACGGTTTGATTTGTTCTTTTTCAGAGCGACTTGTGAGTTACTGAGCTCCTACTGAACAAGAAAGTCTTTCAGGTGGCTCGGCATTTATTAGTTAGCGGCTGGCTATAATCGAATTCACTGAAGGCTTGTTTCTTACAGACCCCTGACTAATTCCTTCTCTGGGCATAAACCATAACCACCCGCTCGCCTTTCACCAGTACCACCGGCCCGACCAGGGGGAGAAGCAGCTTTCTGTTCAATTTTCACCCGGCCCGACTGGCACGCACAACAGCAACCACCCATTCCCTGGACGCCCTTCCAGGAATCCTGACCAGCACAGGTACTTCACAGGAGTCACTTCAGGCTCTCAAATAAACGCAAAGCCCACCAGTGTTGTCACAGCCCAGGTCCCTGGTGCTCCAGCACAGCTGCAGACCAGTCCTCCTTCCTCTCCATAACCTCAGCTTACCAAACTAACGGCGTTAACCCCCTAAGGGAGGTAAAAACCTCTGCTTGTAAGCATCTGGGAAGTGCCAAGAGTGTCAGCAGGAGGGTACAAACAGCTACGGTGCTTTGCTGCCCGTAAAGCAGAAGCCCTTCTGCGCCCAGAGGGACGGCACCCAGGGGCTGGCAAGGAGAGGGGGCTTAGTGGCCACAGCACCGCTGAGAGCGGGCTCCAGCGTCTCTGGCTTCACCGTCCCTTGCTCCATCCGTTGGCTCCGCGCTGCTCAACTTGAAAAGGAAATATTTCTTCCCCTTTGGGAAAGCTCCAGAAGAGCATGGCTGCAACACACATCAATTACGTTTCAAGTTGTTTAAGAACACAATAGGCAGCGCCTTTTAATCATTACAAAATGCTGCCCCCCCCCCCAGCTCCACAAATGCCAACGAGAACTCTGTTAAAAATACTGGGTTTCAGAACAAGAGACAGAGCTGCTCGCGTTACTGGACAGACAGACAGAGCTGGGAGCCAGCTGCTGGTCGCAGAAAGATTTTCCCTACGCAGTTTGCTCTGCCATCGTGGCTCAGGCTGTGGTGTGTCCCAGGAAGAAACCTTGCGTGCCTCGGGTACCCCAGTGCCCTCTTTTAATGGGAAACCTCACATAAGACATAATCATCTTGCAGGACACAAGAAAACACTTTATTAATATATCTTATAGCTACACAACTCATCTCAAAATAAATACCCATACACAGAAGCCAGTAGAGAGAAAACTACTTTCCCTGGGAAGACACAGCCAAGCCTAAGGTTGATTCAGCAGTCTCTTGCTAGTCTAAGAATTAAAAAATAGTACCTAGCTAGAAGAGGCAGAACACAGAAACATCAGCGTTTGCATCTGTCCGGGTATCCCTGCTGCTGCCAGAGCTGCCGCAGGATCACTCGGTGCATGGGATGCCCAAGGAGCCCGGCTCATCTCCACACCTGCAACAACCCTTGGTATTTCTGGAGCTGGAATCATAGAGTCACAGAATGGTTTGGGTTGGAAGGGACCTTGAAGACTATCCCATGCCACCCCCTGCCCTGGGCAGGGCCACCTCCCCCCAGCCCAGGTTGCTCCAAGCCCCGTCCAACCTGGCCTTGAACACCTCCAGGGACGGGGCAGCCACAGCTTCTCGGGGCAACCTGCCCCAGGGGCTCACCGCCCGCACAGGAGAGAATTGCCTCCTAATATCTCATCTAAATCTCCCGTTTTCCAGTTTGAAGCCATTCCCCCTCATCCTATCACTATATTCCCTTGTAAAAAGCCCTTCCCCAGCTCTCCTCTAGGACCCCTTTAATCACCTTGTTATCTTTGTGTTTCCCGCTGATCACAACCGCGAAGCCCATTTAGTGCAAGTTCAGATCTGCTTGCTTACAGCTCTACTCTTAGAGCATATTTTAGTGCTGAGTTCACGTCGTGAACAAGAGCAGACTTCCACTCCGCCTGGCTTGGCTTTGCATTTTCCTCAGGGATACGGACAGCCCCGCGCTCCGGCCAGGGGCAGGCAGCTCCGAGATCAGAGCGGGGATCTGCTCCTCGCACACCCGGGCACAGGCTGTCCTCCGGAGCAGCCCAGCACCACCAGAGGACCAAAGCACATGCACCCGATGGGTCTCAAAGTTTGCTTCCACTAACATCTGGAGCTCACCTCTGCCTGGCCATTACACTGAAGTTATATCCTCCTCTCCCAAAGATATAATATTCCAGATGACCTTTCAAGATATTTGCTCCCATCCAAAGCTTTTTCTGTTTCTGTTTAACCTTTCATCGTGAGCAACTGCCACATTGTTGACCTGTTGTGTGCTTGTGTAGCTCAGGTGCAGAGCTCCGTGTCCCCGGAAAGCTCTGCAACGATGCCTTGCCCAGGCACAGGGCCACCACCATGCTCTCCGGGCACTAAATCTCTGTCAAATTAAGTTCCTTAATTTCTCCCTCATTAACAGAACAAAACGTACTCGCGGTGCGGGGGCAGAGAAGGTCATCTATCCGTCAGGGCTGAGCCAGAGCACTCGGGGGACAGCGATGGCCTCCGGGCTCATCTGACATCAGACCGCAGCGTCGGAGCAGGAGCACCCCCGCATCCATCAACGCCGCGGTTCGGAGCGGGCACGCTTGTTCTGCCCTTCCTACCCACTGCATGCAGACCTCTCCCCATCCCCTCCTGCAGCCAGATCTGTGTTTTAGGCATAAAAAAAAAAAAAAAAAAAAAAAAAAAAGAAGCAATATTTGCTTCTCTTAAAGTTGGTCACAATTTTACAGAGGCATGAAAATGGTAGTGCCTCCTGGTTCCTTGGGTTTTAGGGCATCTTCTGCTCAAAATGTTTTCAAACTGATAAGGTGAGGAAAAAACAGCCCTCCCAAGCTCCGCAACATTAAACACGCTTCCCTTTCCACAGATCTCCTAGACTGGAAAAGCCCTGTAAGACCATCCAGTCCAATCATTACCCTAACGCTGCCAACCCACCACTAAACCATGTCCCTGAGCGCTGTATCTACACGACCCTTAAATCCCTCCAGGGATGGGGACTCCACCACCGCGCCGGGTAACGCGTTCCAATGCCCGATGACCCTTTCAGTAAAGAAATTGCCCCTTTGATAAGGGGGAAGACAACTGATTTTTTTTTTTCCCCTCCATTTTCTCCCCACCCCCTTGTTTTCTGCTCAGGCTGGGAACAGCCCAGCCATCCCAAGGCAATTAAGCAAAAACACAAAACGCAGCCCCGGAGAGGGACGGTGCGTTTCCCCACCGCGGTGCCGCAGCCCGGGGATGAAGCCGTTCCCCTCGGATGCTCCCGCAGCCTGGCAAGGCCCTCGACGTGCCAGAAGGGTGGATTTTAAGACAGAGCACCACTGCAAGCGAGCCAGAGGACCGTCACGCAGTCATACCGAAATAGCAACATAAACTAAACTGGAAAGGAGCACATCAAACAGAAAGGAAGATGCGGGGAGAGAAGCAGCAGGAAGACGAGCCGGCAGCCACGCGGCCCCTGCTTCCCAAGCCGAGCCGACAATTAAAGCACGCTGACTGCTTGCTTTGGCTTGATAGGAGGCACATCAGATAAGGCTTCCTGAAGAAAGGGGCCTTCTGAAGGGGTCTGAGCGACACAAAAGTGCCAGGGGAAAAAAAAACCAAACAACTTCAAAGCTATTCGCTCGCATGCTACTGTACAACCTGAGCAAGAGGAATGGGAGCCTTTAGCAGCAGCAGCAGGGCATTTCTCACGCTTTTTTAAACAAAAAAAAAAAATAATGGAATTTGTGTGTTTCCAAGTGGCCTTTGCTCTGTGTCACACATCAGAGTCCAGTGCCACGGGAAGATTAAACGAAACATAAATGACCTTTACAAACGCAGCTGAGAGTACCGCCACGACCATCCCTGCGTAACTCCTCACGGAGCGGGCAGCCGTGCAGAGGGACGAGCGGAGCGCTCCCCACGCCAGCAGGACCAGCAAAGAGCCACTTTCAACACGTGCAACGCTGGTTTAAAACAACGTGCTATTGCATACACGCATAGACTTTGTGATACGCTGATAAACTGACCCATGAGCAGAACTGCAGGCGTCCAACACACCTGCTAAAGTCGGTGAGAGCTGCCAGCATCACTTGGACGGCGGTGCTCTACCTCTGCCGAAATCTCGGTGATGAGTCTCAAGAGGAGGCAGCTACCTTCAGGACACCTTTTGGAAACGTTTGTCTTCTGAAATCCTATTTTATTACAAAAACAAATAGGGTGCAGCTTTGATGGGCTACAAAAAGTCATCACTTCTCAGACTTCCTGAGCTGAAAACAAATCACCTCAAGAAGAAACCCAGAACGTAAGCTGGGAACCACAGCAAGGGCTGACGTTCCTTCAGACACACGGAGAACATCTCCCCTTCCTCGGGCGCAGCCAGAGCACCAACACGCAACAGCAAAAAGTTGCTCGCAAGGGGGGCAGGCAGCAGCCCTGCTGAGGGGGGGTGGACCTCGTAATGCCTCCCCGCAGGGGCAAACATCTCCCCATCTATTTCGAAGGAGAGCGAGATGGTCAGGCAGGCAGGAAGACCCGGCAGGCTTCCCTCTCGTGTTTTTAGCAGCGCAGCAACAAAGGGGGAGTCTGAGCATGTATTGTTCGGCTGAAAGGCGTGGGCCACATCCACAGCGCAAGAATGCTAAGAAGGGTTTGGAGACACTGCGGGCCATTCACAGCACCAGATACAAACGCTCCTCGAGCACAAAGAGGAAAAAGAAAAAAAATGAAATCAATCATGAAGCCCACAAAAGCTAATTTCCTAACATAAATAGACTGCTGATGATGTGCCTCCAGCCGCTCCTGCGCACCGGGGTGAGCGATGCATCGGGCTCGGGCAGCGATTGTCCCAGCTCCGCATGGAGCCAAAGCGGGTCAGCCGTGCGTACCCCAGGCTGGGGGGCACACAGCTCCCAGGGCAGAGCACGACCCGGGCTGCGACTGCGGGCAGCGCCAGAGCTGCTCGGATAAACTGCCCAAGAGAAAGGGCAGGAAGAGGGAAGCAAACAAATTAGCAGGATCATTCCCCGTTCCAGCAGACTTGGGGAAAATAAGTTAGCAGAACAGCTCCCAAACGGCCAGGAAAGAGAAAATTCTAGGAATCCCTAGTACTTGGATGGTGAAAAGCCAAATAAAATAAGAGATTGTTTCACAAGGAAAAAGAAATCCTTTTTGCTCATCCCATTAATCGCAGAGTTCAAAAAGGCAGGAGGCTGATCACAGCATCACCCGGCTACGCGACGTGCTTGGAACTAACGGTTTGAACCCCAACGAGCATTGCTGAGATTCCCACTGAAACATGATGTCATTTTTGTGATAGCCACGGTCTCAGGAGGCGGAGGCCAGATCGTCTCCAAACCTCAGCCTGCACGACTGCCCATTTAACTGCTATAAAGAAACCTTTCTCTCACTCTTAGGAGAGGAGTATTAACCCTACGGAGACCCCCAGCACCCGTGTCGCCAGCAGGAGCCCGGGGACTGACCCCAGCACTCTGTGGCAGCCCCACAACCACCCACGCTATGGCGACAGCTGAGCAATGCTTCTCCATACAGCTACACGGAGCGGCTCACGCTTGCCTGGACTCATGGATTTAAAGGGCAAGGCTAGGGAAGGTGGCAGCCGGCACAGGGAACCACGAGAGGCATGTACAGAGGTCCCAGCATTAGCAACAACACCGTTTTCCAGCCTGGTGCACCCTCTGCCATGCAGCATCCTGGTGGTCTGAGGGAAACCAGCTCTTCCCAAAACACTGCCTCCCTTCTTCCCGCGCACTAAAAGCCCCCAAAGACACCCTGCGTTTTCCTACAAGTCACTTTTTTTGGATGCTGTTGTTGCCCTGTTATTGCCATAGCTGTTCCGTGACCACAGGTAGGGAGGAGGGCAGACCGCAAGCCCGGGAGTGCTGGGGAGGTGTCCCGGTGCTGTGGTCCATGCCGTAGGAGAGGTGGGATGATGCCAGTCCCCAGGCTCCTGCCATGGAGGGCACTTCAAAGGCAGAGCCTCCCGCCCGCGCTCCGGGGCAGGAGCCGATCCTGCTCCCGTCCTCCTCCCCAGCCGAGCTGTCGGAACATCAGCTGATCCTCCTGCATTCCTCCCGTCAACTCATTGTTTTAATCCTTCAAACTATTTTATTAAGTCACCCCACTTCACCCACTCAGCGGTGTCTCCCAGAGACAGGCCAGAGAAACAAGTGGAAACTCTCCAGCGGCGCCACTGGAAAAGAAAAGGAAGGTGAATAATAGTTTCAAGGATTAAGAAAGCAGCTTCCAAGTGGCGTGTGCGAAGGTCAGCCAGGACACAGACAACGGCATAGGAAGCACGACTGAGAACCCTACAGGCAGCGGTGGCACAGCAACCCAAAAAATAGCTGAGCTGCTGGGTTTCAGAATGACTCCAAAAAAGGCAGCAGAGACCAGGGAGTACTTGACACATCGGTAATGCGTAAAAATAAAACAAAACAAATCTAGGCGGATCATGCCGGGTAAAAGCAGAGCGAGAAAAGTTCGAGCTCAACCCTGACACCCCCTCTAGTGTTTAGCTGGACGGCAGCCTGCTTTCCCAGCTCCCCCAGGGGCATGCAGCCAGCACCCCATGGAGAGGAGGTGCACCCCAGAAATTAGGAGACTGCCAGCCAGGGGCAAAGCTACCTCAAGACAGACAAGTGTTGGTAAAAACCACAGGAGCATCCTTCTTTTTCCCCCTCCACTCCAAACCCATCTTTTACAAGCAGAATCGGTGTTAGAGGGAGAAGCAGCGAAGTTTTCCAGGGCTGGCAGGGAGACGCCCACACGCAGACACGCTGTGAGCAGCCCCACAGGCAGCGGTCTCCACAGGGATGCGAATGTTGGACGTGATCGTTTGGATGGCAGACAGGGCAAACAAGCAACCTGGCGGCTTTCTGGAAAATCTGAAAGGGACGTTTTGTCCCGTTCTCCACATTTCTGGATGCCTTGGCCCCCGAGGCTAAGCCTCAGAGGTTTTGTGCCCAGCGGGCAGCAGCACACCGCCGCAGATTCCCCAGCAGCTGTCTTCACTCGTGATTCTTGCAGCAAGGATTTCTTCAAGAAACACAGGTGAGCTGGTGTGGTTTTGGCAGGTTTGTCAGTTTGGCAAGTCTCGCTGTAGAGCCTCTCTGTGCTCCTGAGATGAGCATCGGGCACAGACTCCGGGTCCTACAACAAATGTTCCGTCAGTACTGGGACTTTGGGGAGAGTTTGGTGCAATGGACACTAACTACCTCGGCTGACAGCACGCCGGCTGCTCCCCAGGTGTGGTTTGTGCTCCTGCTCCTGTCCCACGAAGGACGCAGGGAAATCTCTCTGACTCGTGGCAAAAGATAAACCAGACACTGGTGGCGAGAGGAGGACATCTACGCACACAAGGAGCTCCAGCAAAGCCATTAACCACTGCCAGTTCACACCTGGGTTATGGACGTGCATACCTTGCGCTATGAAGAGCTGATGCAGATCCATCTGGGATGCACAAGCTCAACACCACTGACTTCTGCCTGGACTGAACTGAAACGTCCAGAGAAGACAGACAAGCTCTGAAGACAAGAGTTCTTCTGATCCTAGATAAACCCAAACAACTCAGAGGTGCAGTCTGCATCCTAATCCGTTTGAGGCTGGGCTTATTTTTGACTTATTTTGCTTTCCTATTTTTTTTGCGTAGCAGTAAAATGATTCTGCATCAGGGATTCCAACGCTGCAGAGGGATGCGTAAGTGTTTGGGAAATAAAAAGCTCAACACTCTTTTCATTAGAAGTAAAGCCATGCCTATGAAAGTGTTCTGTCCATTTCACGTTCTCTAAAAACAACTTAAAGAGCACTTGTCAGGCAGACCACAGCTCTGATTTGTATGAGAAATCCCTGACTCACAGATCTTGGCAACTGATTATCAAAGATTAAGGTATTTAAAATCAAGAGGCATCTGGAACCAAAATATTTTTCCTGACCTGGCTCTTTAACACCTAAATAAACAGTAACCACACTGGCCTTTTACAGAAAAAAAACCCAAAAACGTTCAGTGCAAAGCCAGTACCTTTGATAACAGGGCCAGATACATTCCGAAAAGGGTCTGATCACCACATCTTCAAACTGGCAGGCCTCCCGCTGTTCCTCTACCTACATCCAAGTAAACTACTCACATTGCTCAACTTCGAGTCAGCAACAGTTTCCTGGAAAGGCCAGATCTTAAATAAGTGTCAAATAAGTGCATGCTTCCTCGGCTCCGTCGTCTTTGAACATCCCCACACAACCCACCACAAAATGTAACGGCCTAATTATATCTCCATCGGCTTCCACGGCCACACCTACGGCCCAGAAAGTTACCGAGGGTCACAAGCCTGTGAATTTGCCTCCCCATTGTATGGAGCACGCTAAGGCAGGATGCTGCAGCCTTGCCAGGATGTGATTCAGCATCCTGTTTTGAACAGTTAATAAAGTCAGCAACTTCTGCCCCAAGATCTCCCACCAAATAACTGGGAGACAATAAATACCGCAGCGAGCAGGGCTTGTCAAATTTGTCCCCACAAATAAATCCTCAAGACGGCTGCCCCGGCATTTCCCCAGCCCCATGCACCTTCCCAGTACCGTAAACACGGCCACTCAAAGCCGTGGATACAAGCCATTCCCTCAATGCTGCCCCCAGCAAAAACATCCTCATCAATCCCTAAAAAGGGATTTATGATCAGGGTGTTAATCAATAATTTGCCCCCAGCAAAACATGCTCATCGATCCCTAAAGAAGGGATTTACGACCGAGGCATTAATAAATTATTTTTGGTGCATTAAAAAATAATATACAATCAAGTACCATGTATAAACATCCCCAGGTGTGGTGGGCACTCAGGGCAGCGCAGGAGAGCTGTGCAGAGCAAACACGCGGCTGCACAGGGAAGAGCTGGAACGGCGGCTGGAGCCGCATTCGCTCTTCGAGTTTGCGTGCTGAAGAGACCAGCCACAGCGCCAGCGAGGAATCTGGTTTATTACAGTGATTTTAACCAAACAGCCTCCTGATAACGAGTCCTCTGGCACACGCCAGCCAGGATGATGCTCGGTAAAGAGTTTGTCTGCAGCAATTATTCCTCCTGTTGATCACCGAGCTGCAAGGGGAGCATCAACCTGAGGGTTCCACCTAACTCCTGCAGCAAACGCAAAACCGAGTCAAACCAGTGCCCAGTGTAATTCCACTACCTTCAAAGGAGAAAATTACTTCATGAAACTACAACAAAAAAGCAGTAAGTAAAGGAACCGTAGAGCTGGTTATCAAGTCAGCGTGGCGGAGCACGTTCATTCCCAACCAGGTAATCGTGCAAAACGCAAAGGCAGGTGAGGTGGACAGCAAGGGGTACATGGGGCTTCCTACCCATCGCAAACAGGTGTAGGTTCCTCAGAGCTCAAAAGCCGTATAACTCTTACAGCTGAAAGGTTTTAACGCGGAATAAAACTGAACAGACCTAATGCTTTACTCTGAGTGTTTCAGAAGATGAGGTAATAGTCATCTGCCAGGCTGCAGATGGGAGAAAGGGGCTCGGGAACACTAAGTCACTTGGCAAGGTACACAGGATGGCATCAGCAAAGAGAGGAAGATCCCCAGTCTCCACGTCCTCCTCTACCGCCTCTCTGTTCAACAGGGCACTGGATGCTGTAGGCAGTGCTCTCAGCGCGGGGTCTCCACTTCACGCTCGGCTGTGACCCCGCAGCACGCAGAGGCAGCAGAGCAGCGTATGCCATTAAAAGACTCGGCAAACATACACAAGCCCAATCCCGAAAACCTTTACCTCCCACAGCTGCCCTTGCCAGCTCTTAAAACTGGGTTTAGTAGTATCAAACATGAACAGTTCTTTCCGTAACGACCTTCAGGCTTGATGAGAGGCTGGAGACAACTAACTCCCAGGCACTTCTGCAGCAGTTCAACCTCCATCAACCTCTGCAGAAGGTGCCCAGAAACACTCACCCTGCCCTGTTTCTGAGCGCATTCAGATTGCGACTGGAAAGCCAATAATGGCAAAGATTACAGAATGGCTGGCTAAACAAACTTACTTGTGTTTGTAATTAAAACCAGTGATTATCTTGCTGCATTTGCCAATCGCATCTGAGAAACAGCCAACACTCACAACACGACTGGCTTTGTAAAACATCTCTTTTGACTTGGTGCTGGAGAGCCAACCGATGGCCAGTGATGAAAGTCAACCGGGCTGCACAAAAAAACAGCATAGGAAAAATTGCACATACCCCACTCTCCCAGAGCGACCTCCTCAGCTCTGCTCTCAGTCTCCCCCGCACTTGATATCATCTTCCCTGAGGTTGTTCCGAGCTAAAAGAGCACAACGCGGCTCTGCGATAAGGTGGTAGAGACTGTGCACAGAGGGATTGTGTTGAACTCAGCGGACCCCGATCTTACAAAACTTAAGGCTGTGCTTAACTCTAAGCTCATGCATACTCCCATGGACTCGACGCAACCGTGCCAGCAGCTTTATTAAGATTTGGGCGAGATGTCTCAAGGTCCCGCTGGTGCACTGCATCATTAGGGGGAAAAAAAAAGGACCAAGCCACAACATCCCACGGCTGATCGGCATTCGGGAAGGAAGATTTCAGCAGACACAGATAACGCAGAGAATCAGACGTGTAAACTTTTGTCTGCACCAGCTGCACTGAGCCCGACTGGGCTGTTAGATCTGAGTCTGTGCTCTTACTTTTTCTTCTGCTATGAATCTTTATCCACTGTGGAGCAAAATGGACTCCTGGCCGTCTGCTGGAAACAGTGTGGATGTTACCTTACTCAGGCTTCTGCAAAATTTTGGGGAAGTGAGAGAAAAGGAAGACTTTAAAGCACATTAATGTCTAAGAAAATGCAGACAGCAAACATCTTTGAAAGAAAAGCTGAACCTAGAACATGTTTCCTTGGTCTATTTTAGGGCAAAAGCTGTTTCAGGGAGAAAAACAGAAAGAAAAGCATTTTGGAATGACAGAAACCATAAAGAAGGTTTGCTGCTTTTAGATGAGAGCACAGCAAGGCATGCAGCTGGTGATAAAACCATGACACAGACCCATTCCTCCAAGAAAAAAAATCAGATAGCTCATATAACCAGATCTAACTATGCAGTCTCAAATGAAAATCCTGCCATTTTTTGGAATGAATGAGAATAATCTGTTCAGCGAGTGCATGAGCAAGTTATGTCATAAATTTGTAATAGCACATTCATCCCGTATTGATGAAATAGTTTGAGCTGGCAGCAAGATGGGTTTCCAACAACCCTTCCTTCTTCTAACCATTAGGATCTGTGAGGTCTGCAAAGTCAGGCGCTGGACTGCCGACCCCTGCACTCAGGGCACGTGTGACAAAGCACAGCTGTCACCTAAGTCTCCACCAAGGCTAGAGCAGGATTTAAAGATGCACAAATATCATCACACCCCATTCCTGTGGTTTTTTTTTTTTTTCAGAGGAGACCTGAACTCAGCAGCTGGAGAAGTAGCGCAATGAAGTTGAACAATTCTGCCACCCCATGGGCACCGGGTAAAGTCTCAGTGAATCGATACGGAGCAGCTGTGGGCAGGAGAGCGACAGGCACAGGGACAGGATCTACCCACCTTCCCGCAAGAGGAGCTTCACTTATCACCTACGCCGTGCCCACACATTTTGTTCAGTCCTTGGCGGTGTTTCCCCCTGAGTACAGCAAAGGCTCCGCGCAAAAGCCATCCTATTCTCGAGGTCTGTCCAGTGATTTAATTACCAGATTTTTATCCTGCAAATCGTATACAGAAGAGCAGCCCCACGGAGATGCCAGAGGAACCTCCTGGGATCTCGGTCTCTAGAGCTGGTGCTGCAGTATTTTTCAGTGGCCAGTAGAAAAGCAGCAGCCTTTAAGGACAGTCTCACTACATCTATCCCCACGACTGTTATGGTCAGCAATGGATGCCCATGCCTGGCTTGCAAAAAGGCCAGACAGACCAAAGGCAGCCACAAAACCGATGATCTCCCAATGGTTTGTCTGTACGTTGTCACCGAGTTCATTTGTAATGAGGAGGGATGAAGCCGTAGTTCCTCTTTCAGCACAAGAACCATACACACAAAAGCAGAGGCTATCATGCCGCTTGGTTAAGTGTTACTATTTAATACAACACGAGAAAAAGCACAAGAATTAAGATGCATTGCTATTCGCGACTTCAACAGGTTCCTGCCTGAGCCTTGAATTGTGCAATGAGCCCACAACCAAGCTGGGAGCAGAACCAGGAACCCTGAATTTTGCTTTAACTGATACAAAACGCGTTCTCCGGAAAATAAGCTGATGGATGACATTACAGACTGCCATTAAATGTATGTACACAGGAGACCACACAGCCACCAAACGCACACTTCTGACCCGCGTGCGTGCAAGCAGGACAGCTACCGAATGCCAGTCTTCCCAGACGGGCTGCAGCCACGACAGATCACCCCCGGGAGACAGAAATGGCAAGGCCTGACATTTTCCTACTCCGTAAAGGAGCAACTTTGCTTTTCTGCTCTCTGACTTCACTTGCAGGGTAACAATAGTCTATACCCTAATATCCAGATGATCTTTAAGGTCCCTTCCAACCTCAACCATTCTATGATCCGCTTGCTGCTCCCAAAACCACAAGGTCAACCAGAATTCAAATCAACTCCGCTTTGCCCTCGTCTCAGTCCATCAGACTGTGACAGAAAACCCACTGCCACCAGCGTCTCAGTTTTATCTCCACAACAGTACGTCTCAAAGCGTAAAATGGGATGGAAAGAAGACCGAACCCCAAGCAGCAGCATGAGTGGCTTTGCTTTTACCTGAAACCGGGATAATGGAAGTAGGAAGCAGTAACAAGGAGAAGAGAGCAAGCGTGCTGAACCACTGTTGTGTTTTTACGCTTTATCTGGTGGTTTACAGGTTAGAGGGTAGGAGCTGTCTGCAACAGCTGGGTTTGGAGTGAGCAGTCCACGTAGTTACTCAGAGCCCCATTAGGCCAGAGCCCCACCAAACCAGCTGTATCGTTACTACTTCTGAGTTCTGCACAACGTCAGCAAGAGAAGCCTTTCGCTTCTCCAGCAGGCGCTCTCAGCCCTTTCCTCCCCGTAACATGAAAAAAGCAGCTCTACACAACCCCGATATCAAAGGAGCCAAATTCCTGACGGTTAATACCCAGGAAGGAGCAGAGCTCTCCCCTTCCCAGCCCAGAGTCCCACCCTCAGAGAGCAGCAGCAGAGACAGAGATGCTGAGATAACAGTTAAGTGCTGTGGCCAGAGCTGACGGGTGATTTTTCAGCTTCTTCCCACCAGGAAAAAAAAACCCACAAACCCTCTTTTATGCTTTCAGTTCATTAAACGCTCGTCTCAAAACTAAACTGATAAGGGAGAGAGCATCCCCAGTGTTTAGCTCTCTGCAGACCACGCAATCCCCTCCAGGCAAACATACACGCTTCAAGGCCGGAGCCCTGCGCGGGATCAGGACTCAAATACATGGCAGACAATTAACAACAGTGGAAAGGATGTTTAGAGCCAAACAGTTCTGCTTACCTCACATTTAATTTACGCTCTTCATCACTGCCAACCTCCAGCTGAGGGGAGAAAAGAAGGATACAGAGAAAGTTACACGCTGGTTGTTTCCATGCGGCGAATTTTAAAAAAGTCCCCCTGTTTTTTAAAACCACCCCTGCACTAACAGGTTTTGGGTGGTTGTTTTCCGCAGGGTTTTTCTTTCTGGTGCCAGGGATAAGTGAGACTCCCTGGCCATACATGCCATCAGCACCCAGTGCCGGGTGACAAAGGGGCTCACGGGGATTTTAAAGCTATTAGGTCCTAATCCTGCAAGCTGGTCCTGGAGCGCAGATTGGTTTGAAGATCGCCAACCTCAACGTCACCAAAGAGCGCACACACATCGCTCCCACTGAGCGCACGCGTGAGGGCAGAACCTGTCCCGTGTGAAGCCTGCTAACGAGGAGCTGGGCACAAATTAATGCCATAACTCGGGGTGTGCAGCGACAGCACAAGCGCCTTCCAGCAGACGCAGCCAAACCCGCCCAGCTGGGACTGCCCCGGCCTCCAGCACCCGAATCCCAACCTGGCACCGATGTGCCGCTCCACCGCACATGTTGGCGGGGACCCTCCGCCGTCTCTGAGCTGCCACCTCGCCAACCAGGCCACCTCCACCTGGATGCTGGCAGAAGATGGGTCCCAAGGCTAGGATGGTGCCCACCTGGTTGCCCAGTCATCAACACGTCCTATGCCTGCTGCCTTCCCGATAAACACACTGCTTTGACGGCAGTCATGCATTAAACGGCCACTTTTTCACCAGGAACTGGTGGAAAGTCCCCCTGGAAGCAAATGTGGCTGCTCAGGTGACATTACTGGCCTTTACACTTTATTTATTCTCCTTAAAACAGAAGTGTTATAGCTGTCCCAAGCCTATTTTCTGAAACATTTTCACGTTGCCGCACTTTCCAGCCACCCCTTTCAACTTCTCTATTAGCTTCTGGACAAAATTCCATATTAAAAAAAAAAACAGAGTTGGAGTTAATTGCATCCAGAGCCGACTGAAAGAAAAAAAAAAAGGCTCAAAGATAATTCTCCTCCCTTGGTCCTGCGCAAGTAGACAGAAGAAAAAGGGTCAGGAGTATCCCCTCAGAGGGCAAGGTTGCACCGGGGAGATGGTTTGGACCCATAAAGCAAAGCTGGGACCTTACAGATCGCACTGAAGCAGGAAAACCTTCAAACCTGCATCACACCAGACACTAGAGCTGGAGGAACACAAGCCTTTACGAAATCATGCTCCACCAGCACTAAAACTCAGGGAACATTTTGCTATTATTGCTTAACCCACATCAAATAAGGGCCACCGTAAGGGTTACTTGTTTCCAGGTGGCTTCACAGAAATAATAAAAAAAAATAATAATCAGCAAATAACGTGATGTAAAATGTTCAAGCTTGAAGTTTTGTGTGCGCGTAGGACCTGCGCTGTTCCTCACCTCTCCAAGTTAAGACTCAGGAGGCCAGAGCGCACGGGAGCTGCTCTGTTTACAATCTGCAAGACCCAAGTAATGCCAGGAAAAAAAAAAACCCAAATGCAACCACACGGGCCGGATATTAGAAATATAGCCATTTGGAGGAAAAGAGATACACAAAGCCCATCCAAAATGACTGCAGCTGATGGAGAGAAACATACCATCGCTATTTTTAGACTGTTTACACTGTGCAGTGGCAGCGCAGAGCTGGCCCGGCCGGGGCAGCAGGCAGAGCTCTGGGAACACCCCGAGCCCCAGTGCCCCCCCACCAGCAGATCCCCCCCAGCCCTGAGAAGGTCTGGCAGGTTTTTGGCTTTTGTAAGGTCACCCTCCTGTTTGTTTGGGTCTGTCACGTAGCAACAAGGGGGAGAAAAACTTTTTCTCTTTTTAAATAAATGTGACTGTGAAGTCATGACTCTCATCGGCTGAGGCTCGGCAGCAGAGCCAGCCCCTGAATCTGCTGCAGGCGCATCTTTTGCAGAAGCTGAATTGCTTTCAAAGTCGACCCTCCCTGTATTTTCTATTAAAAAGCTGCAGCAAAACCAAAACAAGGCAGAAGCAAGGTTGCTGTCTGCCACACTGAAGTGCTTCTGCCTTGTTCTGGTCAGAGCATCCCGCCGAGCCGGAAGGTTTCACGGTGCACCACGCACATGATGCCGCGGACCTGCAGCTGCTCACCAGCACCGTGGATCCCACCACGACATAGACACCAGCGCCGGGGCCAGACCTCCACCAGCCGCGTCCTCATCCCTCCCCGGGGACCGTGCAGAGCGTGACCGGGCTGAAGGACCTGGCACGGAGCGGGAGGTGGTGTGGAAGGCAGATGGCAGCGGAGCTAACAAGTGCATGCAAGTTTGCAAGCGCGTATGAACTATTCTCTCCTCTTAAGAATTTGCGGCACGCTACGTTAACACAGCGGCAAGCCTCTTGCAGGCAGCAGCATCCATTTTATAAATTCCTTCAGGCTCATGAGTTAAGGGCAGCTGCAGCGGCGTACTCACAAGTAGCAAGGACATTTGGTCATCATTTTCCATTAAAAAAAAAATCTTCTAATAATTATTCGCACAGGCTAAAAGCCCCGAAGAGCCCTGATTTTCCTTGCAAGAAAGATCATAAAAGATCAGGGAGCACGTTGGCACTTTTTGATGGGATTTTTCTTTGAAATTAACTTTGTAAAAGCAATACGCTGAATTTGGAAAAGGATGGTTTATAGTTTCATGGTATTTCATGCCAGAAGGGACTATTCAAACAGAACGGGAGCTGATGTCTTCCTCCGGGAGCCACCGAAGTACATCTGAGCCACGGATGCTGGTGGCAGAAGTGCTCTGTCATGGACAACGCCAGTTTGGGGCAGCATTTTCAAGAGGGAAAGA
>NW_009647418.1:4146792-4148124 GCF_000708025.1 Charadrius vociferus
AAAGAGAGAGAACCGTATGGTGACCCCACAGAAAAAAACAGTACCCAACACAGAGCTCCGACACCGTACAGTGTCTGACACAGATGTATACAACAAGGTGAGAGGCATACCACTTCAACTCCTCTCCCAACTGCATCAGTTAAATCCAGTCTAATTCCACCGCCTGCAACTGGGTTACAGCTCATTTACATCTGTGTAGATCAGGTGGCCGCTAGGTCTCATTCATGACTCTGCCTAAACCAGAACCCAACAAAATCCCTTCTGAAAATTCCTTGGAAAAGCACAAGCCCTGTCTCCCAGGTTCTCAATGAACACAGCGTGGTCCAAACGCTGGCTCCCTGCAGCCTCGGGGAACCACACGACACGGATCTACGGCAAAACAGTGGGCGAAAGGAAGGGACGAGTCACGTCTCCATCGAGGGCCGTGCAAAGGGAACCCCCGCGGCCCCTCTGGGAGAGGGAGAACCTGCGAGCCTTCTGGCACCGTCCCCCTCCCGCCTCCCCCTCGTTGCACCGGCTAATCGGGGGAGTCACAGGGACCTGACAGGTGACAAATAGGATTGTTTACCTGGCGGGAGCAGCGACAGAGCGAAGCCAAGGGCAGCGAGCATCGAAGGAAAGAGGTGGGGAGGGAGAGGGATGCCCGGGGAGGATATGGAGGGAAACAGCGGGCCTGTCTTTGGGGGTCACAAATGAGAGGGGTTAGTAGGAAAAAAGGGATGCATGGGGAAGAAGAAAAAGAAATTGGAGAGTGCAGCTGCGTTTGGATGGTGTGTGGGAGCTGCGGTGAGGGAAGACAGAAGCCCAAGGCTGGGCAGATCCAGGAGAAGGCGTTTCTGGGGTCCAAGAGTGAAGGTGGCGTGCAGCAGAGCTGGCACGCACGGGGCGCCTGTCCCAGCAGGGTAGGGACACACGGAGCAAAGCGTTACGGGGGCAGCGGGTTTAGTGGCATGTACACGACCCCGCGGCAGCAGAGGTGGGAGGGAAGGAGAGGGCAGCAGCACGGTGCGGGCGGCGCTGAAGCAAGGAGTGGCAGCAGACAGCACGGCACGGGGACCTCGCACAGGTATGGGGTGGAGCGGGACAAAAGCTGCTCCGGTGGCAGGGAACTGGGCACAGCTGCCTCGGGGAAGGGCTGGTGAAGCTCCCCGTGGGGCAGAAGCTGAAGCAGGCATGGGGAAAGGCAGTGCCACCGCAGCACAGGGACAGAGGGGCAACACAAGGGGTGCGGCAGAGCATCCCTGGGGCAAGAGGTGGTGGCGGCGGTGGGGTGTCAGGGAGGGAACATGGCCGGCAAGCACAGCTGCTCCACCAGGACAGGGCCAGCTCCCT
>NW_009647418.1:4149858-4151929 GCF_000708025.1 Charadrius vociferus
AGCCGGGCGGGCGGCCCGGAGGGTGGCTCGCTGGTGCTGCTGCTCCTGCCCGGCGGCGGGAGGCAGGATGGAAGCCCCCGAAACGATGCTCAGGGTTGGAAATGTGTGCCAGCGGTGCTCCGCCACCAAAAATATTAAAGGTACCAGGTGCTTAAACCCTATGAGCCTGTGGACTTAACCCTCCCCGGCCATCCCCGTTGGCCTCTCTGGGTAGAGCATCCTTCTGCTCAGGCCAGCGCACGCCTGCCCGTGCCTTCCCTCTGCCTTTTGGGGGACCCAATTCCTGTTGCCTGTGCTGGGTCGTGGCTGAAACCCTGCGCCCAGGACTCCGGAGACGTACCTGCAGCCTGACTGTGCGAGGGATTGGTTCCCATTTCTTTTATCCTTATTACCTCTCTTATAAAAGCCTTAGGCACAGTAAAATCCCTCATTGCAGCAGCTCTGCCCAACCACCACCTGTGCTTCCAGGGCTGCCTCTGCTTCTGGTAATGGCATCCACACTGACAGAAACCTGCTTTTTCAGCCCAGAACCCAAAGTTGTGGGTTTTGTGAAGGGAGAAGCAGCTTAGAAGTGACAAACGAAGCCACCTGACCCCCGAGAGGGAGGCACAGCTCCTGGGGTCTATCAGGAGGGAGGCAACGCCGTTTCTCTCTTACCACCCAAAAATCAACACCAAAGCATCCGATTTTCCCGGATCCTGCAGGAATCGGGTGGCTGGGGTGTCCCATCCCCTTGTCCCCATCGGCCCAGACCCCTCATCGGGGCAGCCAACAGTCACCATGGTGACAAGTGTCAATGGTGGTGTTTTGCCGCGGACGGTGGTGACCCCGTTTTCCTTCCAGAGGAGGAACTCAGAGGGGGTGGAGGGTGGCTGCCAGCCGCCCGCGGGGTCTGGTCCCGGGGAACTCCACCTCCCTGGGTCCGGAGCACAGACTTTGGCCCCGTTGCCCAGGGGCGGGCTGTGATCCCGCTGCCCTTGGCACGCAGACCTTGCACTGCGGGCGGTTTGCTGGGCTGTAAACAGGCTGCCCTGAGGAAGGTGGCTGTGTCGCAGTCTCTGAAAAAAACCCGCAGTGTCTGCCTTGAGGACCGCACATTCTGCAGGTAAGCTGGTGAAAAACGTGTTTCTGTTATTTATTGACCAGCCAGGCAGGTACCTCCTCGGCTGGTGCTGCGGGGGCAGCCCGGGAGCGCCCCCGTGGCTGTGGGTAGAGGAGGCAGCCCCAGTTTGTGCCGGCCACGGGCTATAAAACTACGGCAGATGGGAAGCAGCGCAGCTCTCCCGCTGCCATCCTCGGTGCTTCACCATCCCGATGACTCATCCCTCCATCCCAGCAAACGTCAGTCCTCCTGTGGGCTGCCTTTCACAGCAGAGATGCTGCTCTTCACCTTATCCAAATAAAACCATGGGGTAGAATTTACTTATGCTGCCCAGAAGTAGGTCTGGCGTGCTGCTGGTGTCCATCCCTCTGCCCACACGCTGCCGGCTGAGCACCCGGGGATGTGACCCATGCTGAGGTGACCCACAGCACCGTACCCCTAGCCCTTCCTCGAATCGGTCCTTGGCCGCTCTCTGCCCAGACGGCGACCACAGGGCTTTTTTCCAGGCTGCAAAACAGGAAAGGGCCGTCAAGAGGGAAGAGCCAGGGGACCAAGGGGAGCTGCAGACCCTCTTTGCAGCCGGCATTTACAAACAGCGGTTCTCCCCGCCGGTGCCGGGAAGGGTTTGGGATGGTGGCACAGTCGCCCTCACGCGCAGGCAGCCCCGAGCACCAGCCGCGGGAGAAGCCGTCCTTGCGTTTATCGCAGCTGGCATCGCTCCCTGGAAAACGCTCGCGGTTTCCCATTTCTTTTATCGGTGCCCACCTCTTTTGCCTCCAGCCCGTGGGGAGAATTAGGAGCGCCCTAGAGCGGGGCTGGGTCGCTGGGCACGGGGGGGGCTCATGCCATCCCACAGGAGATGGTACGAGCGGGTGGGTGCTCCCTCCTCTCCCGGCACCCTCGGTGTGCTGGCTGCTGGAGGGGGAGAGAGAGGAGGACGCCGATGGCTGCGCCGCGGGGCACGAAGCA
>NW_009647418.1:4152103-4152497 GCF_000708025.1 Charadrius vociferus
ACCCCGAGCGCAAGGGCTGCGAGCAATGGAGAAACGTTGCCCTGCCACCGTGGCAAACTACATCCCCCACACCCCCGCCATATCCGTGATTTCAGTGCTTGGTCAGCGCAGGCAGGTGTTGAAGAGGATTTTGGAGGCTTGACAAGAAATGCACACAAAATGCACCGAGCTGCAGCGCGGCCCCTTCCCTGCAGCCCAGCTCCGCTCCAGCAGCAGAGCCGAGGGCAGGTCAGGTCCGGCAGGAGCCTATCTTCCCCCCCTCGGGAACCCCTGGCATGTCCAAGCAGCTCCCCGGTGCCAGCGCTGCCATTCAGGTGTTTCCCCCCATGCAGAGAGCCGCAGCCATGCGCGTGGCCGTCATCGGGGCCGGGGTGATCGGCCTTTCCACCGCCCC
>NW_009647418.1:4152533-4155184 GCF_000708025.1 Charadrius vociferus
CTATGCGGACCGCTACACGCCCCACGCCACCAGCGACGGGGCGGCCGGCTTGTGGCAGCCCTACCTGAACGACCACGGCAACCTACAAGAGACGTAAGTGAGGACGAGGATGATGAGGAGGCGGCTGGCCCCGTGTCCGTCCCCCGGCGTGCCCAGCGATGCACGAGGGGCTGAGCTGCCCAGGCACAGCTCCGTGGGGCTGGCAGAGCCACCGCTCTCCTGTTTCCATCGCAGGCTCTGGAATAAAGAGACGTTCGATTACTTCCTGGGGCACCTGGGCTCACCGGCAGCGAAGGAAATGGGACTTTTCCTAATTTCTGGCTACAACCTGTTTACGCAGCCGGTGCCGGTAAGGAGGAAGTCACAGCCAGGGCTGGGAAGGGCTCCAGCCCGGAGGCTGCCTGGGGGCAGGCAGGGTTGTACTTCTTCCCAGACGATGTTCTGAATGCTTCTAAATCCTTCCAAGTTCGTCTTGTGACAGTTTGCCCGGGGACTCAGTGTTTTCTGTGCCCTCAGTGTAATTTTGGTATGAAGTAAGGGCTGGGTGGGAGCCGGCAGAGCCGTGGCTGCGCCGCAGCTACACGCGCTCCTTTGGGATGGACTGTGCAGTCAGGCTGTGTGTCCCCCAACGCTTCTGTCCCGCGGTGGCATGGCGATTCGGGTTCATTAACGAGCTCGGACCTTTTTCCCCATTGCAGGACCCGTCTTGGAAGAACATCGTCCTGGGATTCAGGAATTTGACACCGAAAGAGCTTGAGCTCTTCCCTGGTTACAGGTATTTTTCAGTCTGCTTTTCCAGAGAGCCGCTGATGTGCTTTCCCTCTCCCCCCCCCCAGGCAGGGGAGGTATGGCTGGATGGTCTCAGGCACGTCCCCGTTGAAGGGCAGCAAGGATGAGAAACTGCGGTGCAGAAGTCACCTTGCTTCGTTACAGCCGCTTCCCTTAAAATAAGTAGGAAACACCTCAAACAAACCAAAAAAGTAGCAGCCCAGTATATAAACCATTCCAGCCCTTCTCTTACCTCGCCGGGTATTGTCAAACCGGGGGAAGAAAATCAGCAGAAAGTGCTTTATGCTGTAAACAGAGGGAAAAAGTCACGCGCTTGTTGTGCGAGGGGGAATCGGGGTCGCAGCGCTGCGGTGGCCATCTGGAGCGCCGGGGCGGGAGGCGGCTGCTCGTGTAAAGCTGCTGCGGGTCCTTATGGCTTCGTCTCCTCGTCTGCTTTCAGCTACGGGTGGTTCAACACGGCGCTGATGCTGGAGTGCAGGAGTTACCTGCCGTGGCTCACCAACAGGTGAGTGCGGAGCCGCCGCAGCGCCGGGGCCGGGGCTGCGCGCTCCCCCCGGTTCTCGCTGGCCATCAGGACGTGGGATGAAGCTGTGGATTTGCATCAGGTGTTGCCCCGGATCCTTCTCTAATGCCAAGTTGGTGGCTGAGTTTAGGCAGCACTGGTTTTTGGTGGCCACCCCGTGTCCTGCTGCACCGCTGACCTGCTCAGCCTGAAAATGCTGGTGCTGGTGGCTTCCACCTGACGTGCCGTCAGGGGGACCTGAGCATCCTCCCCTGCGCTTGGCAGCCCTCACCCTGTGCCCTGCAGCGACGCACGGTGGGATGAGGCGACGGAGAGGGGAGGCAGGGATGCACCCCTGGGAAGCGGGAAAAAAGGGTCTGGAATTCCCGCTCGTTGCCCCAGTGGGGTGACACACTCCCCACTGTAATAGTTAGCCCAGGGGTGTATTTTTGCGTGACAAAAAATGAAAGTAGTGGCATAGTTAGAGCTGCATCCGAGAGCACTTTTAGCCGTGGGAGTATCTGGGGCTTGGTTTTGCTCTTGGCATCGCTAACGTGGAGCGGGTGCCCTGTCGGCAGCGGAAAGCCTGGGCGCTGGTGCAGGGCTTAGCAGGAACAACCACCCACAGTAGATCTGAGCCGTTAGGGAAAGGAGCTAATGACTGGTGATCGTTAGGAACCACCCAGAAGACCACGGATGTTTATTACGAGGAGCAACAAGTCATACCTGCTCTGGGTATCCATTGCAGGCACTAATTTGAACGGTACATTTGCTTTTAATTTGCTGGTAATGAATGAACTTGTTCTCCCCAGGTTAACGCAGAGAGGAGTGAAGTTTTTCCATAAGAAGGTTGAATCTTTCCAGGAGGTGAGTGGTCGAGCCGGGGCAGAGCGGGCACAGCCCCATCCTGGCATGGAGAAGCAGTCTCCAGCGGGTATGGGCTGCTCCGGGAGGTCCCTTGGCACAGCCAGGACAGGGCACAGCAGCAAGAGTACACCAAGATCTAGGAAAGAAATTCTACCGGGAAAGAGAGAGGCTTTTGGGCATCCAGAGGTGGCTGAGAGGGGACGGGGTAGCGCATTGCGCCGGTGGGGAGCGAAGATGCAGCCAAGCAGCGGCAGTACGGCTTTCCCTTAAACCGCAAACGTTCTCCTTGCCTGCGCACACGGGGTCTCTGCGGGAGCCGCGCCGGGGGAAGTGATGCCAAGAAAGCTGGAGAGAGACTTTTTACTAAGGCCTGTAGCGACAGGACAGGGGGCAACTGTTTTAAACTGTAGAAGGGTAGATGTAGATTGGACATAGAATCACAGGATGGTTTAGGTTGGAAAGGACCTTGAAGATCACCGAGTTCCAACCCCCC
>NW_009647418.1:4155340-4186663 GCF_000708025.1 Charadrius vociferus
ACTGGAAGGCCGCAATAAGATCTCCCCGAAGCCTTTTCTTCTCCAGGCTGACATAAGGAAGAAAAGTTTTTATGAGGGAGGTGAGCCCCTGGGGCAGGTTGCCCCGAGAAGCTGTGGCTGCCCCATCCCTGGAGGTGTTCAAGGCCAGGTTGGACGGGGCTTGGAGCAACATGATCTAGTTGAAGATGTCCCTGCCCAGGGCAGTGGGGTTGGACTAGATGATCTTTGAAGGTCCCTTCCAACCCAAACCATTCTATGATTCATCGCCAGACTGTTGGCCCAAGTATTTGGCTTGGCTTTGACGCAGGAATCTCGTGCATGTGTGTGTGTGTCCCCCGCCATGGGCAGCATCGCTGTGCGTGTGCTGCTCACCGCACTGCCTCTGTCTCTCCTCAGATGTTTGCCCGGGGTGTGGATGTTGTGATAAACTGCACCGGGATGCGTGCGGGGGAGCTGCAGCCTGACCCGGAGCTACAGCCCGGCCGTGGACAGGTCATAAAGGTGAGGTGGGTGCAGGGCTTGTGTCCCCCTCCTTCTTTTTCCTGGAGGAGTCATTTGTTAACCATGAGGTGTACCTGTGTCCTCTGGGGCAAATCATGGGTTTGTGGGCTCGATCCGCACCGGGATCAGGTCCTGATTCCCCACAAATGTTGGTCATGTAAAAACCCTCATGTGCATGGAGGCCAGAGCAAAAAAAAAACCTGCATCCCATTCCTGGTCCAGCCGTGGGGATGCCCTGAGTCTCCAGCCCCTTTCTTGGTCAGGTGGGGGAAGCCAGAGGCGTAATGCTAATTATAAAAAGACATAAAATCCTTGGGAGAAGTTGATGATTATTAGGGGGAAACAGACTCACGCCAGGTAGGAAGCTCCTCTGGTTGCCCACCTACCCTCCCATCTCCCCGTCTTCCCATGGCCGTGCGGGGCAGCCAGGGCCGTGGTGTACGTAGAGCCTGAGCAGGAGGCAGGGCACCATGTGCAGACCCCGGTGGCCATGCTCGCTGAGCTGCCCTCGTCCCTCTCACCACCTTCCGGAGCCGGGAACGTCGCTCTCCGCCTCTCCCTGACCCTTTCCCCTTCATCTCCCAGGTCCTGGCTCCGTGGGTGAAGCATTTCATCATCACTCACGACATCAAATCTGGTATCTACAACTCGCCGTACGTCATCCCGGGGTAGGTGATGGCGGGTGAGGCGGGGTCTGGGCTGGCGTTAGCGATGCTCTGCTCTCAGCACCCCGAAAGCAGCGGCTTGGGCACGGGTCCCCGCTGACGCCTGCCCTGTTGCAGCCGCTCAGAGCCGGCTTGGTACCCGGCCTCGCGATGCTTTTATTTGCTGCGTGGGAGGAGAGCAGAAGGACATGGGCAGGCACAGCGAGGGAGCTCCCGCGGTCGGCACAGAGAGTGACCCCGGCTCGGCACTCAGATGCAAGAGGGGTCCCGGGTGGTCCCGGGCTCCTGGGATCTGGGATCAGGCAGCACCACAGGGCTTCAACGTCCCTGGTCCTGTCCTTTTCCAAGGAACAAATCCCACCAAAGCAAAACGCCGGTCCTGGCCGGGTCCTCAAAAGAGCCAAACACTGACAGCAGGGCAAACATTTGGGGAGACATCTTTTGTTTTCACCTTTCGACCCATTTCTTTTGTCGATGGTGTTGCCGTACGGCTGCTCATCATGGGGAACGGCTCTTCTGATTCATGCTCCCATTAAAACCAGTGGCCGGAATCCTTTTTACTTTAATAAAAGCTCAGCCTTCCTCGCACTGTTACCCTGAGCTGTGCCCACAGCTGTTGGTGACACATCTCCTGAGGGCATCCCATTCGGTTTTGCACCCCGCAGGGCTCCCTGCCGCCTCCCTGCAGGAACCGAGGAGGGCTCCCGGCGGAAAACTCGATTTTTTGAGTCCCCATAGGGGTGAGAAAGGCTGAAAGAAGATCCTGGCCGCAAAAAGCACCGTGTCCTGAGCTCAGCGAGCGGCAGCGGCTGTGCCTGGGCAGAGTCCAGCTTCCAGCAGTGATCTTGCACTTTCCACCTGCTCTCCACCAGCAGCTTTCTTTGGGGAGTTGGGATGTATTTGAGACGGCAGCGCATGCACGTACCCAGGGATTGCAGGATATTCGGGATAAATACATATCTACTGTTCATCCCGCCTCTGTTTCCTCCTGAGAGCGGCCATCTACCCCACTTTGGCAATGAAGAGGCTTTTTTTGTTTGTTTGTTTGTTTGTTTTAAGCTGTAACTTGAAGGCTGCATTTCTGGCACTTCCCGCCGTGCTAATATTTCGGGATTAGGCAATAAGCCACTGTGTAAATAGGAACTTTGAATGCCCGCCGCCCCCGTGCAAAGTATTCCAAGGGATTGCTGCTCACGGTCCTGGCTACGCGTGAATTTCTCTCCCTGCGTTTCTTTTAGCTCACCCCCGTCGTGGCTGGGCACCAGGCTGGCTCCCAAAGGAAGGTGCCGGGTCCGGCGCTCACGCGTGGAGGACACCTCTTCCACGCCGGAGAGCTCATCCCCAGGGGTTGACCGCCCCGGCATTCAGCCCTCTTGTCTTTCTGCTTCCCAGAGCTCCCGCAAGGTTTTAGAAGGGTCTAGAAGGCACAGACACCCCCAGCTCCCCCCCTCGCCCCCCTCCAGCCTTAACCTGTCTCTCGTCCTCTTAATCCGCCGGAGTTTTGGGGCGACAGCAAGAGAAGTCTGATTCTTCATGTTCCCCGCTGCAGGCAGCCCGCTCCTGCCAACTCCCTTCCCCAGACAGGCAGGAGAGGACCTGTTTGACAGAAGATGAAATGAGCTGTTTGGTTTGCCCGGGCAAAGGTCTTTGGGGCGCTGATGGTATTTTAACGCGTGACTTGCTCACGAGCAGACACGCGCGGGTACCACCGCTCTCTTGCCTGCTTGGCGTGAGCGCCTCGCCAGCGGGAGACACTGAGTCCCCAGCGAGGCAGGATAAGCGTGAGGGACCAGCCACGGAACTCTTATAAGAAACTCCATTTATTCTTTGAGGTGCTTGCTGCAAAATGTTTATGAACAGTGCGTTATCCCAAATGCATTTATAAAATATATTCATGCAGAAGATTTAGGACAAGAGGAAACAGCCTCAAGTTGCACCAGGGGAGGTTTGGGATGGTTATTAGGAGAAATTTCTTCACGGAAAGGGTTGTCAAGCACTGGCACAGGCTGCCCAGGGCAGTGGTGGAGTTGGCATCCCTGGAGGTGTTTAAAGGACAGGCAGACGTGGTGCTGAGGGACGTGGGTTAGTGGTGGGCTGGGCAGTGTTGGTTTAATGGTTGGACTCGACGATCTTAAAGGTCCCTTCCAACCCAGACGATTCTGTGATTCTGGTTCTGTGAGTGCGTGCGGGCTCGGGGCGTAGCAGGATCCGTACATCACTCACGCGCGGATGTCCCTCTGCGTGGTGGCCGGGCGAGGGGCGGCCGGCGACACTCACCACCATCTACCTCCTTTGGCTTTCGGTGCAGGAGTGAGTTCACGGTCTTGGGAGGCATCTATCAGCACGGCAACTGGAGCGAAGAAAACAGTGCCCAGGACCACAAAACCATCTGGGAGAACTGCTGCAGGCTGCTCCCCTCTCTCCAGGTGGGTGACCCCAACCGAACGCCCACCGCTGGGGCGCGGGATGAGGGACCCATGGGGAGGGAAGGGGACACGGAGAGCCTGGGTGCTCCAGCGCAGCTGAGGCCGCCGGGGAAGGATGCTGAGGACAAAACCACAAAAAGCTGAATCTTTATATGAGTAACGGGCAGCACCTGCCTTCAGATGGCCAGGAGAGCTGCAAAGCCACTGTTGTTTATGCGGAGTCAGCCACCGTGCCAGGGGACATGGCAGTGACGGATGAAGTGTGCGCATGGAGTGACCCCGGGCAGCACGTAGCACTCGGCCTGAGGGTAAAACATGGGGTGGTGGCATGGCTGGGTGTTTGGTGTGCCTGGCAGCGTTCATCACGGCTGCCTCGGGCTCAGTACGCCCGGCTGATGGATGGGTGGGCTCTGGGCTGGCACTAGGGAGGGGATTCTGCCCCTCTGCTCCGCTCTGGGGACACCCACCTGGAGTCCTGCCTCCAGCTCTGGAGCCACCAACATGGGAAGGACACGGAGCTGTTGGAGCGGGGCCAGAGGAGGCCCCGGAGATGCTGGGAGGGCTGGAGCCCCTCTGCTGGGAGGACAGGCTGGGAGAGTTGGGGGGGTTCAGCCTGGAGAAGAGAAGGCGAAAAAGGGGAGAGCTCAGAGCCCCTTCCAGTGCCTAAAGGGGCTCCAGGAGAGCTGGGGAGGGACTTTCTACGAGGGCATGGAGTGATGGGACGAGGGGGAATGGCTTCAAACTGGAAGAGGGCAGATTGGGATGAGATATGAGGAATCAAGGCCAGGTTGGACGGGGCTTGGAGCAACCTGGGCTGGGGGGAGGTGGCCCTGCCCAGGGCAGGGGGTGGCACTGGATAGTCTTCAAGGTCCCTTCCAACCCAAACCATTCTGTGATTACTTTTGAGACAAGGTTTGTAGGAAAAAGTAATTACTCATCTAGCTGGTTAAAAATAAGAACAAGAACTTTGGGAGGTCCCAGCCCTTCGGTCGTGGTCCGTGTCCCCCCCTCTGCCTTTTGGCACTGCTGCATTAGGGGAAGCTGCTTTGTGTCTACTCTTGTCACTACCGTTGTGCCCGGGGTTGGCAGGAAGGGCAGCGCGGGGCTTCGGCACCACCGTTTGCCTCGCCGGCTCTGCGGGCTGCCATCCGAAATTGTTCCACCCAGTTGCCCCTTTGCAGCATCACAGGAGCGGGTGCAGCAGCGGGGATGGAGGGTCCCTGTCCCCGCTCGTTGTAAGAGCTCTCACCTTCGCTTGAGAGATGCTGCGCAGGTGCTGATGTGCTTTTGCTTTCAGAAAGCCAAGATCGTACAGGAGTGGAGCGGCTTGAGACCGGCGCGTCCCTGCGTTCGCTTGGAGCGGGAGACGGTCCGGCAGGGACAATTCCAGGCAGAGGTACTGTGCTCAGCCCCCAGATGTCCCCGAGTGCCATCGACCGCCGCACTATAATTGTGCATCAGTTGCTGCGCCCTCAGCTGTGCAGCACCAACATGCAGCGACCGCTGGTGCTCTTCAGCCCACGGTCATCCTCGCTCCGTCTCCCCTCTTATAATGGGTGACTCTTTGAGCCAGTTTCAGCCCAGTGTGAGAGATAAGTGTGGAAGACGTTGAGTTCGGTTGGGTTTTATGGGGAGAGCGGGCAGGGAGCGCTCCTGCCAAAGGAAAACCTGCAGCTGGAGCTTAGTCCTTAACAGACACCAAAAAACCCAGATGGGAGAAAAAACCCCAAGGAACCAGAGCCCACAGGCTCTGCTGCTGCCAGAACAACACGAGACACTTGTGAACCGTGTTTCGGTGTCAGCATTTAAAGTAGCGTGGGTTTCGGCTGGGAGCCCGTAAGCGTGCAGCCCTCGTGCACGCAAACTTCCTGTCTCCTTTTAAGAAAACCCCATACGCAGTTTTTTAATAAACTGCTCGTGGCCTCCAGCACTGGCGCCAGGTTGTTGGTGCAAAAGATTGGATTTCTCAAGATTTCTTCCGGTTGGAAGCTCAGCAGCAGCACAAAAGGAAACGTGGTGAAGGCTCCGAGGGACGCTGGTGGGGCTGTACCCGCCGTGGGGCTCTGACAAATTCAGCTGCCTCCATGTAGGTAAAGCTGGGTGCCATCCCCGGGGCAATGGCTCTTTAAATTGCCTTGCACTACTAAGACAGCTTTTAAGAGAAAGGAGATGGGGGGATGGCATGAGTTTCAGTGTGCCATCCGGTCTCGGACCCTCCGCACAGCACCTTTCCGCGTAGGACCACGTCACTCCTTAGTGCTGTTGCCTGAAGGCTCCTCAGCAAACCTGCAGAGGGAATCCTTGATTCGATTGCGTGCGTGTGTCTCTGTACAGCTTGGGAAAAGAGATTACAGCTCCAAAGGGGATGGCGACTGCAACATGTAATTAAACGCAACGAAAATATATTCAATTTTTAGCTGGAGAATCTCCGAAAGAAATTGGTGTTCGTAGGCAAAGCCCAGAGCGTGGTTCAGAGCGATGCTGTGTTTGAATTAATTTACGGATCGCTCTGTTCCTTTATCGGCACAGCGCATCTGCGCTGCCGTGGCACAGGAGAGGAGCAGCTGTGGATCCCAGCCGTGGGTCAGGGCTCCTGCCGACGCCGAGCGCTTTCCCTTGGCAGGAGCAGACACTGGGGAGGATGGGCCGCGTTGGGCACTGAGGACCGCGGCCGTGAGCCCCGCTGCTGCCTTTCGGGGTGGTGGGAGCAGCAGGCACAGAGGATGCTCCGGGGTCCCCGCTGAACCACACGGAGTTTCTTCCGCCTCTTCGGTGGCTTTTGGAGGGAGCGGAGGAGCAGCAGGTGGCCGAGCTGTGCTCCGGGAGCTCCCAGGGGGATGGCTCCATCCAAAGACACTAAGGACATTCCCAGCCACGCTCTTGCTGCCCCCAGCCCCAGAGAGCTCCAGCGCAGCTTTCCCAGCACTCATTCCCTCTCTTCTCCCCCAGGTGATACACAACTCCGGCCACGGCGGGTTTGGGATCACCATCCACTGGGGCTGTGCCATGGCAGCGGCCAGACTCTTTGGGAGCATCCTCCAGGAGAAGAAGCTGGCCAGCCCGCCGCAGCCCCGCTTTTGAGTTGCCCGCTCACCCGGGATTACCGTGACAGCAGTAGCTTAGAAATCACAGCAGAAAGATGCGAATAACACAGTGATACGCGTGGGCTGCTCAACCCTCCCCCTACCCCAGCTCCAACACCGGTTCGCAGTGTCTCGTCTTCAGGCTGCTGCCAGTTCTGCCGCTGCCGTGTGCCAGACGGCCGAGTTCCCTCCACCCTGGCCTCGCACCACCCGCCTAAAGGAAGTGCTTTAAAATATGAACTAATTATCTGCGACAAAGCGCACTTCTGTCCCGGGGACCAGTCTGCAAAGGGCAGGCAGGCTTCAGCTGAAATCTTGACCTTCCTGCCGCTCATCTGCACGATGGGACAGGATCGGAAACCGAGCCCGTGCCACCTGAGGTCTCCTCCGACTGCTCCGACTCCCAGCATGTAATTAGATTTGCAAGCTTCCCCCAGGAGGCAAAAGCTCCTTAGTAGGAAGAAGCTCTGAAGCTCCCGGGGAAGTAACAGCAGCGCTGAAAGCACGTGCTTCGGTAACCACTACGTGCTCACGTTCATGCCAGGACAGAGCATGGGTCGCCAGCACCTGGTTAGTGTATCTGGCAACAGACAGCAGCAGTTGCCTAAAATGGGCCTTCCAAATGATGTTTTTAGCAACAAAAGCAACATGTTCCAGCCCCGTGTACTCGCCAGACTCTATATATAGCAGAGAGCATACGCAAAATAGCTCTTCTCGTCCCTAAAACTCCCACGGGCCCTCCGGTTTCTCGATTCCTCCAGCTGTGAGACGCGTCTGGAGCAGCAGCGCCGGGCGAGGAGTTGCCTCGGGGTGGGTTGTGCCTCCCGAGGGAGTTGGGGACAGTTCCCAGGAGGGTGTCCCTTTTCGGGGGTGCTCAGTGCCACTGCTATGGACCCAGCACGCTGTTGCAACCATACAGTTTGGCCTATTTTTCCACCCCGCTTGTCTTCCCTGCTCCAAAAAACATCACAGACGAGGTACGGAACGGTCAAGAAGCATCAGCCCCCGATCAGAAGGTTGTCCCACGCCCAGCACGCGGTGCCTGGCTCGCGCTCCTCCGCAGAGAAGCCAACTCTTTCTTACTCATCTGCGATGCGGCTCCTCTCTCCCGCTGACTCCAAGTGCCAGAAATAGCTCATCAACCTGATTTGTGATGTACCAGGCGGCTGCGCCTACTGAATGAGAGATGCTGCAGCGCAGCGGGGCTCGTTTTACCTCCCGGGCACCTGGATTTAAAATAGTCCCACAAAACCCACACGTTTCCTGGCCACAGCCTGGCACCAGGCTTGCTCCCTGCCGAAGCGCCCGTCTCCTGACGTTCTGCTGCGGTTTCACCGAGCAAAAAGAGAAACTGGTGAGGGCTTTGTAGGAAGGGATCAGCAGGCGGTGCTGCTGGAGATGGTCCACGCACACGAGATCTGCTGCCTCGTGGGAGCGTGTGAGACTTGTCTCGTTCTCGGCGGTGCGATGGAGGTTACCGTGCCAGCACAGCCCTGGCCCCAGGAGACCTTCCAGCAACCTCATTTTCCACTGCAGACTGTGTGACCGTTGTGCGCTTCTCCAGCTTACACGCCCCGGGGAAGCCAGAAAGCTCTGACGAGCTCTGCTGAGCGCACCTGCTAATTGTCTGCCCTTTTACAAAAGCAGCAATGGTTACCCTCACCGTGAGGGGCAGAATTTCTCCGCGGCGGCTGCCACCTCCCCTTTCCTTCCCCTCTTCCTTTTGTAAAGTTCTGGGAGGGTTGTGTTCGCCTCTGCTGTGACACCCAGCGAAGTGACATCGCGTGGGAATTCTCACGCCTGCGGCACTCGCGTCCAAGGCAACAATTTGCTGTCGAAGGCACCACCGAGAGCAGATGCTACGTTCCTCCAGCTGCGATTTTGGCCTAACGCTGGTGCTCCCTCACATCCTCGCAAAGTATAAACCGCCGTACGATAACCACGGTCGTTTGTGCTTTCTGATTGTTGCTCCACCGTGGAACGCAGTTGCTTAGGCCGGTCCTGTCCACCACCGCAGAGGTGACGGGACACTGCGTTAGCTGCTGCGGAGGTCTGGCACAGGTTAGGGCAGAGCGGTGTCCGTCCTGGGAAGGCAGCGGAGTGTCGGGGTGCATTAAAACCTCTGCTGCTGTCTGGTAGAGGTGCTCCGAGGCACCTCTGCAGCGTGCTGAAAAACCAAAAGGAGAGATAGGAAAATTAGGAGCCCCTGTCACGTCCAGTCTGTCTGTCGAAAGGGTTTCCCACTTCATCTGGCAGCTCACCTGACACAGCGCAGCCACATTCACCACGAAAAGGATGGAAAAAAAGAAAACAATAGCTGGAGAAAATTTACCATTGATTAATGCTAAACCTAACGGTCTGTGATACCCCTTCAGCAGAAGCCATTCCGTGAAATAGCATCCACCCACTTTCACTTGTGCCAGATACGAGATATGAAGGACCACGTTCTCCTCCCGTTCACACGGCTGTAAATCCAAACCCGCTTACCCGGTTTGAGAAGCGCTACGCTGGGTAGCGGGGGTGTAGCAAATCATTGTACAGCTTGCAATAAGCAGTTGATTCTTCCGATGGTAAAGCCTATAGGAGCAGCTGCCCTGTGATTTCACACAGCGTTTTAGAAAACAAACAGAAATCATTAGAGGTGTAATTTTATTTGCGGTCTAATTTTGCTTATTTTCTAAAAGGCCAAAATTTAATATGCGAGCACAATAAAGGCAATACTCCAAAGTCTCATGTGTGATGCTTTCTCTTCTTAATGCTGCATGGATAGGACCTCAAACGCTAATTCCATAGGAATATTCCAGTAGATCATCATTCCACTTCTCCCCATGCATTTTTCCTGAACACTTCCACCTGTGGGAAGAAGAGCCGTCATTTCAGATTCTGAGTAGAATCCCCCTTTAGGCACTGGAAGGGGCTCTGAGGTCTCCCCTTTTTCGCCTTCTCTTCTCCAGGATGAACCCCCCCACCTCTCCCAGCCTGTCCTCCCAGCAGAGGGGCTCCAGCCCTCCCAGCATCTCCGGGGCCTCCTCTGGACCCGCTCCAACAGCTCCATGTCTTTCCTATGTTGAGGGCTCCAGAGCTGGAGGCAGTACTCCAGGTGGGGTGTCCCCAGAGCGCAGCAGAGGGGCAGAATCCCCCCCTCGCCCTGCTGGCCACACTTCTTCTGATGCAGCCCAGGATGTGGGTGGCCTTCTGGGCTGCGATCGCCCATTGCCGCCTCATGTTGAGCTTCTCATCCACCAACACCCCCAGGGCCTTCTCCTCAGGGCTGCTCTCCAGCCATTCCCCGCCCAGCCTGGAGTCATGCTTGGGGTTGCCCTGACCCACATGTAGGACCTTGGCCTTGGCCTGGTTGAACTTCATGAGGGTGGCACGGGCCCACCTCGCCAGCCTGTCCAGGTCCCTCTGGACGGCATCCCTCCCCTCCAGCGTGTCCACCTCGCCATACAGGTAGACAAATGCTCGGGACACTCTCAGGTAGCTCAGCTGATCACTCTGTTTTGAGACGAAAGCGACAGGAAAGGTATTTTCCAGTGTTGGCAGCACAGATGACACACCGCAGGACAGAAGAGTTGTGAGACTGGAGTTCCCTTGTGTGGCAGCGGTAAGGTAAGAGAGAGTCGGTGGGATGTCTGCACAGCTATTGCATGGACATTGTCGACGAGCACAAACGCCGTCTCCAGCAGCCGACATCAGCACATTTTATGAACTCAGAGTTCTCAACAACAATTGTCTGTGACACAGAACAAAGCTGGAAATACATCAAGTATCAGGAAAGTTATCCTCTGTAAGCAAACAGCGGCTCTGGCATTTTGAAAAACAGAATGAGCTTTAGAAAGGGCTGAAGATGCCAAAAAGTTCACAGAAAACACAGAAGAATGAATATTCTCCCAAAGTATTGCTTCCGCAGTACAAACCCCTCCGTAGTTACCAACTGTTTCCATTCCCAGAAATAAGTCTTCATCCCAGTGGACTGTCATCGGCTGCACAAGCTGCGAGAGGGAAGATTAATGCACGCTGAGAGAACACGCTGTATTAGCATGCGAAGTATTCGCAGATCGTTCGTCATTTTGACTCCGACATGAACAACCTTACGTTTGCAAATTACTGGATATCAAAATAAGAATATCTTTTAAAGGGTAGAGGAATACAGGCAAGGTTATGCACTTAATTATATTTTATAAAAACAAGATAGGTAAATGAAAAGTTCGCACTAAAAAGTAAATAAATAGAAGAACTCTCCCTTCCCCAAAATCCAGACACGTGCAAAGCCATCTCCTCCCGACACGGCTTTGTGATCGCCAGTCGCATCCGGCAGCATTAAAGGCATGGCTAGAAAATGCCCATAGGCAAGAAGCAAAACTGACGGGTTGTTATTGTCCAAACTGAATTAAATGCAAAAAGCAACTAAAGATCTTAGGATAATTTTTAAAATATTTAGCTGTAGTTTTCTATGAGGTTACTTATAATGTGAACGTGAACTCTGTGATTTTCTTTATGCCCAAACGCATAAAACACGCACACGAAATGAGTCAGATCTGCACAGCGCCCTTGTGTATCCGGCAGAGTCCACACAGCAGCACGACTCTCAAATCTCTGAACATCAAGACAAAAAAAAATGGTAAAGTTATTGACCGACCCTTCGTGAAAGTCCCATAGAAGAGCCAAAGGCATTTTTACTGAAAAAACTATTTATTTGTTTAACATAAAATATCCAGTGTGGAATTAAACTATCCAATGTTGCATCAGTAACATAGGAACAAAAGGAGTATTTTACAACAAGCTCCATATACACAAAGTTTTTAAACATTAAAATGTATCCAGCTTAGAAACTGTACATTCAAACACAGGGAAACATTCAATGTTCTTTCGGCAAGCATTTAGGAATAATAAATCATTCCATCAAAGCACACTTGGAGAATTATTTTTCCCACAACAGCTTTGCACACGAACATATTGGACAGTTAGCAAATCTCTGAATCCCACAATTCTGTTTGCTCTCAATTTTTATTCAAAATTATCTCACTTTACTGTTTTAAATGAACTAGCTATATTAATTCCTTCATCAGTGAAAAATACTCGACAGTGTGTAAAACAATCTTTGGAGGCTTATTCTATACATCAATGGTGTTGCCGTATTAACAAAATATGACTTGTGATTATTTATAGGCTGTTGTGTGTCAACCCGAATCTTCTTCGGTTTTTCAGTGAACAATCTAAACCGTCCTGCCATTATTAACAACACGGAAGGATCTACAAAACCTGAACTTCAGTTTCTTCAGTGCCCAACAGGCTCCGACCAATCTCAGCGAGGTGGGACCAGCTGCGGGGGGCTTCTACCCGTCCCCCTCTATTTAGGTGATCCAAAGCCCACGAATACCCATGGGAGATTCTCCCAGACTTTGGTGAGCTCTGGATCACGCTTTAGGCATCACCGTCTTTAAATCAAAGACCCAGAGTATGAAGTTGGCTCCGCAGGACCCATCTTGGCATTTACACCACTATATACGTCTTCAATGCAGAATTCGTAAAAAGTGAAAAGCAAAAATGCCTTTGATTTTCTTTTAATACTGTAAATGTCACAGGTTAACAGTGAACTACTCAACAGCATGAAAAGGTTTTGCATTACCTATAAATCTTTACCTAGGAAATATTTCATTTGAAGTATACATGTATGCAAATTTAAAAGTATACTTCATCTGAAACTCTCTGAATGCACATGTTGAAGACTGTTGCAATGCTGTCCTTTAAAACTGTTGAATATTGACTCAAAAAACCGAAGCGACATGTGAACATTAACACTGGAAAAGCAGAACTTTAACTAAAGGCGCCCAATAACGGAGAAACAAACCCAGCAGCTAGGTGAGGTGAGGTGGCACTCCTTCCGGCCACGCGTGTCATGCCCCGTATATCCATTCTCGCCTCTAACGCAGGCTGAGTTCTCCTGAGTTCTACACACCGCTGAGTTCTCCTAGAGGCCATCCAGTTTTGGGGGGTACCCCGAACTGTAGACACGGCTAACGGCAAGCCCATGTGGCAAGAGGCACGTAAGCTCCTGGACGTGCCCCCATTGGGTGTGGACTGGTACACTCTCAAGCGCCCTCACCAGCAGGAGGAAGAAGATGGTAGTCAGAACTGCCATTCAAGGGTGAAGAGTCCACACTACGCAAAGGCGAAGCAGGTTTTCTAACTCGCTGTTCGCACGGGTGGTCTAATATCTGATCTAAACCCACCCAGGAGCTGCTTCCTCACTGCCAGTGTCCTGTCCAGCTCTCGCACGTGGGAGGGACATTCCAAGAGAAACGAGTCCATCTCTCTCTACTTCGAGGCAGCACTGAGCTACCCCAGTTGCACAGTGCGTGCAGGAGAATTACCCAACTACAGCCTGACAGAAGGAGACAAAACCAAATTATTTGCACTGGTTGTCAGCGCCGTGAGGGCCCTGTCTGTTAACTGGGGACCGACCAGAGCTTGAGCTTGCTGGAGCTCAAGCACACGGGATACACAGACAGCAGAGACAGAGAAAACCAAACCAGCCCGTGGCAACCGCCACCAGAACAGACGGTGTGTTCCTGTGTCATCAGCCACATCTGAAGCGGGACCCCCTGTGAGCTGAAGCGCATTTTCACATTACTGGGAAAAGGAAAGTTTGCCTGTTTAGACCAACCGCTTCTGGAGTCTTTCATCGCAGTCACCATCATCGGGCGGTAAATGAACGGACGGACATTTTGGTGCCTTGTCAAACTTTAACTTTTCTGAGCAGAAGATACCCCCGCACCGAATATCAATAACCACTTTGGCCTTTTTTTGTGAAGTCTGAGTTTCTTCCATTTCTTTAAGAAATTAACCCACTTCTAGTTTTCCTTCAGTGCTATAAACAAACAGCCTAACACGTCTTGGAGCATTACACTGCACTAGAGTGCTGTAAAACCCTAAGTGGAAGCTGAACCCCAACTGTGTTCATTGGTATTGCACCCAAACACGGACTCAGTGACCTATTCTCGCCCCACAGAAAAGGGGCCAGAAAGGAATACTTAAATATTCTACTGTGCAAAAGTTTGTTGCACGCTTACCTACGTTAACGTGAGACAACCGACCACACATACTATAAAAATGTATTGCTTCCCACAGCCTAGTGATTAGCATGTAGTCCATCTCACTTACATTTGGTTCTGTGTTCCAGTCTGGAATCCTGAAAACAGACTGAGACAGGGATGAGACACGTCTCAGCTTCCTTACGCGTTTCCCCGCTGCACATCCACAGACTCTGAAATCTGACTTCC
This sequence comes from Charadrius vociferus, assembly GCF_000708025.1. Classification (NCBI taxonomy): domain Eukaryota; kingdom Metazoa; phylum Chordata; class Aves; order Charadriiformes; family Charadriidae; genus Charadrius; species Charadrius vociferus. The sequence goes on from NW_009647418.1 coordinate 4,169,302, forward strand.
TGCACAGTGACAGATTTCTGACAAACAAGACAAACTTATCCTCACCCGAACTCTGTTACGTTCCCCGACAAGAGCAGATTCATCAGCCTCGAGGAGCGACATCTGAAGGAGTGAAGTTCCTCGTCTAAGGATGACTGCAGTTCGGCTCTTCCCGTGATTTTTGTTCGTTTACGACACGACGCCAGCTACATTCCTTCGTCACCAGCTTGACGTTACAGTCAAGGTACAATCAGCAGCTATGGAAAAGTTCTGCCCAGCTGTCAGGAGGCCAAGCTTCTGTTGGGAGACACCTGAAAGCTGCTCCATCCAAACTGCGACACGCAGCTGTTGAGACTTGAGGCATTTTTATCAAAGGTTTTGGCTACACCACCGTGAGGACATACTTAGGCGAACTGAGCAGAAACATACCCGGACCCATGCAGAAAACCACAGCGTGCATCTCCACACACAAAGAGACACCAGTACAGCTGAAGCAGTCTTCACCAAGCAACAGACAGACTGCCCAACGATTCTGGCAATGTTAGAAAAGTAAAATTCTGCTCCAAACCAGAAGGATTTATGTTTCTTATGTAAGGTTCCATCTCTGCAACAAATACCACTCCTCACTGACTCAAACTACCTGCCAGGGATGAGAGAAACATTCAGAAAATCATTTCCAAGCAATCAGTGCCCATTAATTCTCAAGGAACAGAACCCAGAAGCAAGGGAACTAGAAAGCGTTGGTTGATTTGCCGTTACCACATTTTGTCGTCGTTGTGGTTGTTGATGGCTAAAAAGTGCAAGGCAGGCATCTAATTCATAAAACCTACTCTGTAGTGTATGGAATCCACCCTGTGCTACGCCAGGTACACAATAAATATTAATCTTTTGTTTTTAGGCATCAAGAGTACATTATTTTAATTACAGCTTATACTGAGTTGCATTCAGTTAGCTATTTGCTTGACACGGGACATTTTAAGCTGAAGAGCTGACCATGCAAGCACAACGGACTTAAGAAAAACCCTTCCTGCTAAACTCCAAATGATAACTGGATCAAACGCCTCTCAATACAGAAGTAAAGTTTTTATGAGTGTGAGCAAAGAGCAGCAGAGACACAATTTGCTTAGGTTCAACCCAAAAGTTCCTGCAGTTTGACACATGACATTGGCAGTGACGGTATGGTCAGCTTTCTACGCTTCAGGGTTGGATTTTTTTTGTGAAAGAGATCTTGCTCATACCATTCATTCTTTCAGCAGGTTCCAAGTCCCATCATTCCTGTGATCCGGAGTTTGACCTGGTGACCCCCGGGGAATGAGATCCTCTCCCAACCATCTCCTGGCCCCATTCTCTGTGGCTGGACTCCTGTAAGCCACGACCTTTAGTTTCAATGGGCAAGAAGCAGGAAGCCACAGCGGCCAGCAGGCAACATCCACTGTAAACTACCAGCGTTAAATAGACTGAAGATTCCAACATCACCTGCAGAAAGAGGGCAGAAAACACAGAATACTATTCCTGAGCCTTCTCACAGAAAGAAATATAAATACTAATGTAGCAGTAGAAATTTTAATTACAGTATTGGGAAAAAAGTGTTTAACATGCACTGCTGCACAATTTCGTTCCTCAGTGATGATACAGCGCTACTGAACATGGACAAAACAGTCTGGACTACAAGTGCCACGAGGTGCTGCCGCCCTTATGTATATGACAAGACTTAAGCAAATCACAAGTTTTCTACCTCGCGCTCTGCAGAGCCACTGGTCCTCACACAGTCTTCTGAGCCCTGTCCCCGTGGAGCCTGCCTCCCCCAACCTCCCTGCCTAGCTCCTTCCACGTGCCCTTAAGGTTTGCATCCTCCAGGACCGCAGCCTGGGATCTCAAGAGAAAGGTGGCAATGCACCACACGCAGAAACTCCTTGCCTCTCCCAAATCCCGTCTCCAGGTGGTGGGTTCCAAGGCGCCCTCAAATCCAGCCTGCTTCTTGGTTATTCATCCCCCATCATACGGACCTCCAAAGCAAGAGGTAAATTCAGAGATGAACCTGAACTCTCCTCCAGGAACAGGCAACAACAACCCTCCTTCAATACACCCTGTACAGATTGCCCTTGGTTTGGCCCTTACAGCAGAAAAGCAAGTTCTCCATCACCTTCCTGTGCCTTCAGTCGCAGGAGAAGGGATTTTACCTGTGCAATGAACGGGGTTATGAGGGCTCCCACTCTAGCCATTCCACTGCACGTTCCCAGGCCCAAAGCACGTGTGGCTGTTGGATAAACCTGTCAACAAAGCATCAGTCCGTTAACCCTAGTGGGAAGTTCTCTTCCCTCTAGTCTCCTAAATCAATGGAAATTCATAAGTGGTACTACAGCAAGTTCTGTTAGACAATGAGATCATCGACTTATATCTGGGGTAAGGTCCCTTGTGAAGAGGTCATAAAAAGGACTTTCCCACCATGTTCTCACTCCCCTTAAATATTCTCATTACAAAAACAACCTCCTTACCTCAGGAGTGTAAACATAAGCAGCCTGAAATCCTCCTGAAATAAAAGCTCTTGCAATGAAGAGCAGCACAGTAAGAACATTTCTGTGAGAATAAAAAGGAGAGCAGTGTTTGGGATTGTTCTGTACAATCTGTTTGTTTAGCTTGGAGGCAAGTGCAATAAAAATGCTAAATCGTTAGAACGATTTCTTTTGGGGTTTTTTTAATGAACCCTTTGTATTTTTTCTGGACCTTTAATACAACAATGATGCCAAACAATCTGCATTCCCACAATCACATCAGTTTTCTAAGTATGCTCATTCCAACCGACAGCTGTGGCCTATTGAAATAATCAGCAAATGCCTAAGCTTATCTAAATAAGAAAAATGTATTTCACGTTAAGAATGGGGCTAATAAAAAAACGGCACACACGAGAAGGAGATGAGGGTGCAGCTTTCCTGTTTAAAAGACGTGAAGCTACATACCACCTGCATATTTACAATTTCTTATTACAAGGTTTCTGTACTATAAGGTTTTTTACCGTGCCTGAAAAGGTTTAAACTCCGAGAGCTCTCCTCTGGCTGTTAGGCCATTTCCTTGTTCGTCAGCCCCAAGGTACAGACATTGTCACACGCACGTGGCATGAAGGCCAGACGCAGTCAGAGGCAGACTCTAGGAGCTCAGCTGGAAATTTGGTACCGTTAGGATTCAAGGGCAGAGCTGCCAACTGACTCGTTCTTTGGAAAATCTGCATAAAGCACAGACGCTGAACAATCCCAAAATGTGAGCCCACGTTCTTTTGGAAGTCGGGCCCCATGCAACACCAGCATCAGGCTCCGCCAGCCGCACTGTACACAACTTTGGGGTTGTGCCAGTCTGTGTCTACTGCTTCTCTTGTGACTGTGCCACAGCATTTCGGCCACCAAGAGCCCGTGACAAGTGAATCAGTCCGAGCAGCTGAATGGGAGGCAGAGACTGGGCTTGGTTATGAAGTGCTGCCCCGGGACAGTCAGCCTGGGGAAACACAGGTAATGAATGGCAGAAAGCAGTACATGAAACAGCTACCGAGGCTCATGACATCAGATCTGATTCAAAAATTGTCCAAAGGTTACCTCCTACTCAGACACGAGCTCTTATTTTCCCATTTGGATTGTTCTGCCCACAAAATTATAGTGAGACATTTCTCCTCTCCTGCTTCTTTTAGTTTCCTTCCAAACTCTGGCGAGAAAACCTAACACCATCCTTAATTCTTTCTCCAGTTGAACATGACCATCTTATGGCTTTTCAAACCACCACTTCCAGTTCTCCTGCCATAATCAAGAGAACATGGATGAATCAGATATACCAGTCGTTTACCATGTTTTACTTACCTTCCAACGCAGAGAAACAGCAGAAGACTGCAAAACGAGAAGACAAAAAAGGACAGGGCCATGGTTTTCTTGCGGCCTATCCGATCAATAATCCATAGTGTTACTAACACACCTGTAGAAGGAGACAAGTTGACTGGTGGGAATTGAGCAAAGGTGGAGGCTGCAGCAGCTCGCTTTTAACCTAGGCTGGGTTATTTAGATTTGAAATTTTGTTCTCTCTTTCTTTACAATACTTTGCTGACAGAGGCATCAGACAGGGGTGTAGGATGGACTGCCCTAGCCACACGTGGTGTCACGTGGAGACAGACGTCCTGTGTCCCAGCTGGTGAGTCTTTGCTTCATGTTCACAGCCCCACTGGTCCACACATCCACGTGCCCACGCACTCAGGGGCTGCACACTGACGTAGGAGCGAGCAAACAGCTCTGACATCTCTTAACCACTGATTTTTGCAGTGGTTACCAATATGAATGCTAAAAATGCCTGCCTTATGTCTCATTGGAATATCTTTTGTTCAACTTCTGACCATTGTTCCCTGCTAATCCTCCTATTGGTAGATTTAAGGGCTCTCTAGAACTTAACATTTTCTTTCCATTGCGTTATTTATATGCTGCCGTCAAATTATTTCTCACCTGCTCTTCGATAAAGGAAATAGCTCAAGCTCTGCAAGTCTCACAATATTAAGTCTTCCCTCCTATGCAACTTTTCCAGATCCTTTTAAAAGCCGATGTCTAGCAAGAGCGGGGATTATTCAAGCATCAGAGTTGCCAGTGTCATATTCAGAGGTATCCCTGTTAATATTTCTTACTCCTACCTTAGTATGTGTCAGGATCAAATCAGTCCTTCCAGCTACAGTATCAGTCCAAGATTACCATCTCTCTTTTCTGTCCCCTGTACACTGACATCCTTCCCAGAATGTCTGTTATGCAGGACAGCCCTCCTATAAGGTAGCGACTTTGCGTATTTATCAATCGTAGACTTACGACTTTTCACCAATTAAATGGCTTCTCTTTGAGCATTTGTCCTTGAAATTATAATCTAGAGCAGTGAAAATAACCTGACCACTGCCTCACAGTATTATTTCAAACAGATTAATACTGAGAGATCACCTTCTACATCTGAAGAAAGGACAGCTATAACATACTATCTTGCCTGTACTGTGTCAGACTGTTCATTGAAACTCACTGAAATCGCCTGGAAATCATGGCTGAGGCTGGACACAGAGCTTTTGGGACCAAGGTCTCCATTGACTCACTATACCCACGATCCTTTTAAAATAGTTCTGGAAAGTCATTTACAGATAAAAGTTCAAGTGATTGTGCCCCTTTGATTTAATTGTTACTCTTCCCCTGAATGCCTAATACGTTGCTTGGATAGAATCCATAGTCAGATGGGCCATTATAGCGTCACAAAGCAATTACTAGTGATTTTTATCTGTAGCGATCACATGGGCAGTGAAGAGAGCTACAGCTACTGTGTGTACTGCATACATCAAGTAGTCTAAGCAAGGAGCTCCAGCGCTGCGGGAAATGCATTAGGCCAGACCGAAGAGCCCATTTCATTGCTCCTACCAGAGCCCATTCCAATCACACGGAGCCACCGGCAGTGAAAAACTGGAGCTTCTTATTGCCACTTACCAGGGAATTCTGACAGGGTTGTCCAGAGCAGATCGGTGTAGTCTTCCTCTGTCAGATACTCACAGGTCAGGCTGCACTTTGCTTTAACTTCTTTCCTTCTACTGGATACTGTGGGAGGAAAAAGAAAAAAAACCCAAAATTTAATATATTTTAGGTAACCTCTTCTCTGCTTACCTTCCTTTACTCCTGCTATGTCTTTATCACTCTTTCTGCTGAAACCAATAGAAGGGATGTACTGAAAAGACCCTGCCGCACAGCAGGTACGCTCTACCTGGATGATACAGCTGAAACTGAACAGTTTATAACCTTATTTGTGGCAGGATGTCTTACCTCTGCAACCATCGCTATCAGAATGAATACACTTCCTTACCAGCTGTACAGGCTTAGTCATTTTTCAGTCCAGGGCTCATGACAGTGAACAGAATTAATATCAATAATTCAGTTTCTCCCTATGTAAATTGGGATACTAACACTTCATCTATACTTTGAGAAGACTGAATAATACCGTATCCTTGTAAAAACAAGGATTTTTAACGGATGCACGCTCCTTTGTGGAGGCTAACCAGAGTTAGACCTCTGTAATAGCTAATACACTGTCGTACAAGCTTGGGATTTGTGTCTTATCCCAATACTATCCATTTTCTTCCTATAATTTTCCAACTATCAGACAGTTTTCACTAATTACAAGTGTTCTGAATACAATCATGCCCCCCCTAGGGAGTCACACTTTTCAAGCCTCTTCTTAATGCGGTCAAAGCACTTTTTTTTTTTTTATACAAAAATTTGCAACAAAAAGGGCAATGGTTTCCCACCATTATCTTCTTTTTCTCAGCAGGTCTTCACATCTTGAGAGCCTGGGAGCTCCACAGCAGCAGCAATCTCTATCTCAGAACTAATTAGGCCCTGTCAAATCTGGAAACTTACATTTATTCAATCACTTTTTTCTCAAGAAGAACAGATACTTTTTCTAACAGGACTCCCTTGAAGGTTGTCTTGCTGTTTTACATTTTGGGCTCAGAGACACTACAGGACCTCTCCTCATTGTGCAGGAGATGAGGAACAGTCTATCAAAAATGTTTAAAATAAGTAACCCTTTAAGCGGATGCCTTAAAATTCAGGCCGGCAGCCACAGTCCTTTCCAAAGTAATAGCAGAAGGTGATCTAATAAAAGATATTCCACCACTTAACAGGGTATATTTAAAAAGAAAAAATGGATTATTACTCACTGCTGCAGACGTCTCCTGCTTGGAAGAACTCTGTAGTTAATAAAACTAACCCATAATATGAAAAAGCATTGGAAAACCTGCAAGGAAGAAAATGAGAGAGGAAGTCTCAGCCGGTCAAACCTGTAGTAAACAACGTGAATCAAAATTGAACCCACTGGGTGATGACTTCCACTAAGTGCTCCCTCAAAGCTATTTCCTATCAGCGTTTCCAAAATGAAAGGGCAATTAGATTGAGAACGCTAGTGATTGCGTGGTTTAATAAATTACAAATCAATACAGGTTGGGTTGGGTTTTTTTTGAGGAGGAAGTTGCTGTATTTTAGTGATATTGTAAAACACCTCCATTAAAAAACATTTAGAATCGTGCTGGCACTGAACCATTGATATTTCCTCTTACCATATAAACCAGAGTAACAACGTGGTCCATCTAAAATGGGGTGTAAAAAGGTCCCTCATTTTTCCTCGGTCTTCCTGTTGAAAACAAGCGGAAGTCAGATGATCAGAGGGCACTCACTGGTCCTGGACTGGAGGATGCAGAGGGGTAAGGGACAATACAATACACACTACTATGTGCTATATCCTAGGATGAGCGTTTGCTTTCAGCTGAGGGCTCTTCAGGTTGTAGGAGTCACACTGGAGTGGGGATGCAAGTAAAGAATTCCTCTGCCAAGGGGAATTCTCCAGGAGCATAACGTTATCAAAACCAGTTCACGCACAGAGCACACTACTCCTCCAGGAGGGAGGTGAGAAACTGTCAGAATGAGGTGGGGCTGAAAAGAGGTAGAGCAGAACTGCCAGTCCACAGGTGGCACACGATTCATGTGGCCCACAGACAGCTCCTCGAAATTACAGCAGCCCCTCAGGGATTCGGATCTACTCAGGGACTACAAGCAGACCCTTTGTAAACTGTGTGGTTCTTAGAGAGAGAGAGTGGAGGGCTCAGCACATAAACTTGTGGTTAAGGAAAAGTACTTTCCCACCCCACCCTGAAAACAAAACCATCCAAAACTTGAGAGAGCATTACCCCGACTGAACCAAATATTTGTGAAATGAACAAGAGCTCAAATCCTCACTGATCAGAACCTTAGAAAATCAAACCTCCATCTCTCATTAGTAGGATGCTGCCATTACCAACAGGCTCCTGCCTAACTTTACAGTTTTGCTGCTGTTCAAATCTACAAGTCTCCCTCTGCTGTCCCTCCTTGCTGGCTTTCTAACTTCCTTTTCTTATAAAAGTCTGCTCTTTGTTCTGTAAATGCAGAGCTGCTATACATGTTGACAGGGCTGCTGAAAAGTTGGCCATGTAAAGCTGAAATAAAAAAAAAAAAAATCCAGTGCAATTCATACAGTAATAGGCAGCTCAGAAGTAACAGCCTGAATTTCTCCATGCATTAGGACTGAATAGGAGCTCACAGCTTTCCCACTCCAGAAAATCAGGATTAGATTAAAAATGAGGTACAGCTAAAGAGTCAAATACCATCTTGTCTCGTGAGTTCTGATCTGAGTTCTTCAGTAGCTTCAAGGCTTGATTTTCTTTAATAATAGGGTCTTAGTGTGAGGTTAAATAACATTAATGCCCACAATAAAGGTCCTTTTCACTTTCAGGATTTTCATGTAAATAAAAATGAGAAACTAACTCTTCCTTACTGTGAAAGAGCCATATATGACCATCTCTCATTTTTTTACTACTAGTTGAGACATTAAAATTAAACTTAACATTGATTATTTGCTTATAAAAACTCATATGAATGTAGCCCAGTTTCATTGTACCCCACATTACTAATGTGCCTGTTACCTGTACATACCTGTCTGGAAATAATTAATTTTCCCAAAGGCATTGGAGCTCCATTCTCTGTTGCTATCCGCTTTAAAGTGGCGATTGCTTTTTCTTGATTTCCAGATAACACATCATACCGGGCACTTTCTGGCAGCCACTAAGAGAGCAAAGCAGAGCACATGCACAACGATGTCAAAAACACAGCAATAAAAAATACGGGGATTTTTTTGTGGGCTTACAGTGGGAAATCTCAGTGACTCCAACAGACTACTCACACAAGAAAGGACTGCAGAACTAATCTTTAAGAATTCAGAGAACCATCTTTCTGCCAAACTCCTCATTTGGCTTTAAGGAACTGCAAAACCCCACTTTCACCATAAAGTCAGAACTTCAGGCTAAAATCTTTCCCTTCTGTTATCTTGGGTTTATTCTGGAGAAATGTTAGGCATCTTTGCAGGCTCTTTACATTATACCTTCTCAGCAGGGAAAGCAAAGCATCCAGGGCAGATAACAAGATGCTCTAGGCACTCCAAAATTTGCATTTTTAAGCTCCTTTTAAAAAGAAGCCCAGTTAGCACCTGTATAACTGGAGGTATTCCTGAAAAACAATGACAGTGACTAAAGAATAATAAGAGCTGCTAAACAACCTGACAGGGACATATATCTTTGAGAAGACTGGGTGACTGACAAATATATTACCTAATAGTGCACTGAAGCTCAGGTTTAACTCCTATACATCTTATTTTAGAATCTGACCTGCACTATGCTGATTTTACCCTGATTCGGGTGGATTTTTAAGTGGTCAGTAATTATAAAAGCCATGATTTTGATGAAATAATTTAAAAATCTAAAGAGCAATCAGGGAAATAGCAACAGCTATTTAATAAAATGTTGATTCCACTGAGCTTAGTTGAAACAAAGTCATTAAATTGGAGAGATTTCCAGGCCTGATTTGGTTTCACAAAATTCCAGCCCACCATTGTCCTCCAGCAATTACAGTCACATAAACACAGCTCTCGCTGGAATGTTTTTACTAGCACCCTGTTGAAACAACAGCATTTTTGTCATTATTTCAAATGTTTCAAAGAAGACACCAACAGAGAGCTCAAAACCGTCAGGATTTCCTTCAATTGGGTTAAAGAATCAGGCAGAGAAGCGGTAGATTGAGGGAACATACATTTGTTTTGAAAGAATACCTACAAAACATAGGACAGCGAAGAGCAAGAGTGGGAGGGCAGAAAGAACGAGAAGCCACCGCCAGCCAAGAGTGGGCATCACCACCACTGCTAGAAGGACTTCAAACACAGTCCCAATGGCCCAAAAGACCTGGCAAAGGGAAAAGAAACAGTCACGAATGAGAATAAGAGTGCTCTTAAGGCCTTCTCCTTCGTAACATTCCAAGACGTGCTCTCTAGGGACAGCTGGAGAGAGAAATGCCAGAGACGCTTCACATAATCACCACCGTATGGAAATAGAGTCCAGACATTTTAAGGGGTTTTGTTCCAATGTTGCAGGAGTTTAAATGTTCAGTTCTGAAAACTTAATATCACCTTTCTCTAGACACTCATGTTTAACTGTAGGTAGCTTCTCATAAGGAATAGGCTCATCACATGGTGTCTCTTAAACAAAATTACTATTAATATATCCTTCTATGAGTATTATTCCCAGCTACCACCGTGAGATTTACGGTATTTGGTTTCCTTGCCGAAAATAAGCTACCAAAGCCACAGCGTTTGGCCTGTAGATGAAAGAAGGGATTGACACCTTCTTAGCAAATAATGGAGCTGGCATCCTCTTGCATATCCTACCCATACAGAATTATTCTCCTTTGGATTATGAATCCACTTAGCTCATTATTTAATATATTTCTAACCCGGGGTTGCTCAGAGACAGCCAAACTGTGGCATAACAAAAGTAACACAGAAAGAATTCATTCGTCTGCTGAACTCTACGAAAGATTAATCAACGGAATGTAGGACTAGCCAGCAGTTATCTTAGAAGATGGGTTTTGCATTGAGAAGCTGTTTCAGTTTGCTGAGGTTTTCCACAAGGACGCTCCTTCCAAACTGACTGATGCAGACAAGTAATAGTCCTGTTCTCTGACCCTTCAACCATCCATTAAAATATTTATAGGGCAAAATTCTGCTCTCTGTGACTTTGATACATTTGGATTGAATATGGGGACCTGAATTTAGCCCTGCGTTTACTGAACAGCCAGTTCTCCACTATCCGTTACCAAGTTGCAAATTAATTTCACCATGAAATTAGGTGACACCCAAAGGGCCCCCCTTGTGCGACCAGCAGGAACTTACGCAGCACTGGATGCAAGTTAATGTCTAAAAAGGCAGATTCACCAAAAAGAGTGGAGCGATTCCCAAATGCATTATGCTGGTTTGGGACCCGAGTGAGTTAATACTAGCGTATGGGGTAACCTCAGCTCCACAGAAACTCGGACAATCAAGATTTGAGTGCAGCTATGTGTGAGATTTCTAGTCAGCAGGATTGAATGGATGGAACCACCAGCAGAATTTGTCCCTCTAGGGACCAGTACGCATCGCTACAGCGCTCACCTCTATTAATAAAATGCATTTTGCTCTGGCTTTCATTGGAAGGAATTCAGCATATAAGGTTACCCTGTAAAGAGTGAACATTGAGAAAAATGTCATGTTAGCACATTGAGAAAAATGCCACGTTAGCACAATGAGAGAGGTTCAAACCTTTTGTTTGCCTTTTATTAAAATCGCCAAACCCACAGCAGTAACGCAAACCCCTTCCTAGCCCTCAGAGTCAGCAAGACTGCGGACACTGGTTCAGGCTCCCCTTTCTACAGCAGAAAAAAAAACCCTTTAGTTCAGCATTGCAATGGAGGACAGAATTTGCTCTCTTCGTGTGACTTTGTAACCCTGCAGTTGTTAGCTAGAGGTAGCAGCTCTTGATGCATATGTTTTCACAACCCTGCTCTGGTCTGGGACAGGCAGTATGCCTGTTATTTGCAGTGTGGTCCATCAGCATTCAACACAAACTCTTGCTGGGTGAAGTATTTCTTCAGGGCTTTACAGCTGCCTCAGAGAATTTCACATTGGTCTACTCCGCCAGTTTTCAGTTCTCCAAGAGGTGAATACTTCCAAGGTCTGCTATAAAACAATTTGCATTCTTTTATTGTGGGAATTCAGAAAGAAATCGTCTAACTCTGAAGAGTCTTTGTTTCATGACTGTGCCAAAGAGTAATGGTACAGCTTCGCTGTGAGTACTTCCTGAGGATGAACACAAGGGCCAGCAGCCAGTCAAGGCTCTCTTTTCTTCTTCAAACCATCTGGTAAGACTTGTTGTTCTTTGCTGCTGCTCTGTTTGCATTCCATTGACTCATCCTGTTCCTGCCTCTAAACTCCTCAGGCTTGCTTTGATGTTTGTGACAAAACTCCTACTAACTTAACAAACGGTGGATTGATCCCCAAGTAGCCTCCCAGAACTCAGTTCACTGGGGTACAAAGTTGCACACGGTATTATATTAAATCAGCAATTAAGAGGAGAAGGAAGTAAAATCCCATAATGAAATGCAGAGCAATCCCCTATATATCACAGCAGAAAACAGGACCTGATTAATGCTGTACAGAAGTGTTTTCTTAAGAGAATACTCCATATCTTTGCGAGTCCTTTGTTGGCACTGTGGATGAATAGTCATACCCAGCATTAGACAGTATCTTGCAGAAAATTCCCAGAGAAGGCCACAGCTTCTCAGGTGCAGCTCCTACATACGTATAGATAGAGGGATATCTGCTATAGTCAGTTAATTTATTATGGCCGGATGCTTTCTTTTAAATAGCACCTTTCATAAAATTCTCTCTCTCATACCCATTATAGAATACAATACTACAATTATAAAGATACCCCTGTCATTGCACTGAAATTCAGCCGCACGTATCCAAAGTTGCACAGCCTACTTAAGGATATTATAAAGGAGCTACTTTCCCTGCTTCATACACATTTACTCCTCCGTCAAAAGAATCACTATTATAGTTAGAACAAGAAACAGATTCAGCAGCAATGGAATCCACTCTGAGTTCTGTAACCGGCTCTTCTTTGTCTCTCATTAAGTCACGTAGCCTTTGTGCGTGATCGCCCCTCTGTAAAGCGGCACTAGCTGTGCTGGAGCTGTTCCACTGGGGCTCTGTGGAACATCATTAATATGTGTTTGCAGTACGAGGCATTATTAACTCCGACGCTTTGTCTTTGCGGTTCTCCTGCCTCATTCCAGTTGTGCTCAGCTGGAACTGCATGGCAGAAACTGCCTCGCTGTTGGTCAATGCACAGCAGGCTACGGACTCTCCTGTTTTACATGCATGTTATGCTTTTGTGCAGCTTCTAGAAGTGGGCAGGAGAGCAGTAAAAGAAAATTAATAATACTGTGTTGTTCCATCTCAGCTCTGAATCTTTTATCTGGGAACGGCAATAGAAAAGACAGGATATTGACTTGCCTTGTGATGAAGTCTATGAGGCATCAATCAAAGTTAGACTCTGATTACTCTGAAATAGCACCTCCATGGGGCAAATTATCAATTATTAATAAGGATAAAAGACTACACAGAGAGAGAATGGCTATACTCTTCTCTTTACATTTATAATTAAAAGCCTAGAGCAGAGTTTTTTATTCCAGGTGGAAAATTTAGAGATCCTCCTCTTCAGTGTCTGGAATGACACAGTAATAGCGAAATATCCTCATGCTGCCTTCTTAGTAGAAATGTGTCTGAGCTGTCAACATATCTTCAGTGCTCCGGCTTTGGGTTGTGCGGTTTTGGAATTCCAACTCAGGTTCAGACGTGAAAGTTCAGGCTCTGACTGAAGAATAATCTGCAGTTTTACAACCCCCAGGAGTCAGGGCTCCGCTCTACCCCTAATGCGAGTGTTTAGGTCATGACCCATCTTGCAAACAAGAAGATGTCATCCCTCATGGACTCTGCCAATACAATCTAGCAACGCAGGATTTAGGCACAGCTACAAAATGCTTTCTGTTGTGTTTTAGCCACGTCTAGGTGGGCTCTTTGGGCCTCTAAATAAGAGGAAAATATCACCATGGTTTACCTGAGGCAATGAGAGAAGCTTGAAAGGACTTCAGGCGCATAACACACTACATTTAGGTACCCAGCTTGTTCACATAAAAGTAATTGTAAATCTGATTCACCTCAGTGATATATTAGATATCCTCAAAACCTTCTCAGAGTTTAATATATTCGTTCCAATATACTTAAGAGAAAAATGGGTTTGGGACAATTGAACAGAAGCATGTCTTCAATTTGATATGAGCATTTTTAAAAAACTAATTAGAAAAGAGAAAGTTTGGACTTGTGAATATTTACTTACGACTGAGGTACTCCTCCGATGCCAAAGCCCACCAGGCCCCTCAGCACCAAGATCCAGCTATACACTGGTGCAAAACCACTCAGGATCCCATAGTAGAGCGTCCATAACACGCTGATCTTTAGGCCCTGTATTTAACGAACAAGCGCCAGGAAAAGAGTTTCTGCTGTAACTCAAATTAACAAAACGTAAAGTAGAGCCTCAAATTCCTTTTATTTCATGGGAGGTCCATTCTGGCTCTGCTTAATTCTGCTTCATACATGTGGACTATGACATTTGTGACCACCACGCACTGAAACATCCACACTGTGAAAATCACAGAATATATTCTAATAGGAGCTGAAGACTTACTGTTTTTCTCCCATACTGGTCTGAAATGTTTCCCCAGAGGGTGGAGCTGGACATCATTCCCACAAACACCACCTATGAAACACCAGAAAAAAAATCTTCCCCTTAACAACAAGACAGGGGAAAATTTCCACGTTACAGCAAAGAGAACAAACACAACTTCACAGTGAAACTACAAAATTTCAGCTCTAACAATAGAGCAAAATGTCCAGGTGTTCTGGGTATCGTTCTTTTGCAGTAGAGACTAATAAAGATAATTATTCATATAGTGGGATTTTTCAAAAGTCACTAACTTCACTTCCATTGACTTGAAAGGGAATTTGCTATTGCCCGGGAATGCGAATGAGCGTCAGCAGACTGTTCAAGCCAAGGTCTCTCAGCTTCTGCCAGCAGTGGGCCCATTTTCAGTACTTGCCAGGCTGCTTGTCATCACCTCACCTTTATCTTACCTTTTCATTTGTGAACTGAATTAGATTGGTGATGAATATTTTTGAGCTTTTGATAAATGTAAGAAAATTAATTACAAGAAATGACTGGAGTGCACAATTTGCCCCTAAATGGAAATGATTTTCCTGTTTCTGAGTTGTGGTTTTTTTAGCTGAAGGGTTTTCATAACCCACAAAATAATCTTTCAACTGCTTCACAGCAAGGCCCCACTGAGAGTTGCATTAGCATTACTGAGGGGACAGGCAAGTGGAGAGAGGAGCAAGTGCCTGCGTTGGAGAGGGGAAGCAAATAGGCACTGCTCAAGTCAGCTCTGCAATGAAAAGATCCATTCAGTGACAAACCAGTCTGACACTAGAACGTGCACTCTGGTATTATACACACTGTGAGTTCAGCCCTGGAACATGCTGAGTTCTCTGGTTCCAATGGACATACTCATGAATAAAAGCTGATCAGTGTTGCCTGAGATCTGCAAGACAGAGGTGTTCTGGGAACCCAGCGCTGACGCTCAGCCAGCTCACCTCCAGTCTCTTATTGCCATTCTCAGCAGGTTGTCTCAGCTTTGAATGCAGATAAAATTCGATCTTACAACTTTTGGAAAAGTCTGAAAAAAGACTGAGGCGTCAAAGAAAATATACTGTACCCTTTTCACAGCTGAGACCAAAAAGTATAGTTTATTCTGTAGATGGAGAGAGAAATTTAATCCTGCCCCATGAATGTAATGGCAAAACCCAAGCATGTTTTTCCCCCATCAGCGCATTAAAACCCCAGGAATTCTGTCTGAGAAAGAAATGCATACTCAAGCAGTAAGTGGGGTTAGAAGCAGTTCTGTTTGTCAAAGCTTTTGCCTCGTGTGCACTGACCCCTTCTCCTTCTGATTTTGCTCACCAAGAACATAACTGTGCTGAGCTGAAAGAAGGAACAAGACTCTCCTTCAGATGGGCTGGCTGCACACAGGTACAGGAAAGGACATGATCTTAACTGATTTAAATCTACCAAGCATTTTGACCAATTTACACAACTCCACAAATGGCATCAAAAGCTAAAGGAAATGTAGGAGTTGGAGTGCATGCCACACAACGGTTGCATATGCTGAGAGAAGTGTCCCAAAACTAGTTTTCTTATCCCAAAAGACATTGCATGTTTCCAACATCATAGCACCATCCTTAGACATGGTATTGTAAGAGCTCGGCTTGCAAAGATCACTGGAAGATCCACCTCAAAAAGCACTTGCTTGCTCTCTCTCACGGCTCCCAGTCTGTCTATGTATAAGTGAGTTTAAATGTGGGGAGAGAGATTTTCAAGAAAAATAGTCAAAATTTGCCAATCCATTTTTTTTAATTCACCAAACGGTTTGAATTTTAGGATGAGTCTGAGTCAATTCATATATTTTCCTGGAAATTACATGACACTTTGAACCTGAAACTTGCAAAATTTCCTCAGTTCTCACTGAGTTTCATTTCTTCAAGCTCCGGCTTTTAAAAAAGACTCCTATATTCTTCCAAGCCAAAGGCAATCTGCAAAGGCCACAAACAGATTTAACTTTGGGATATAAAGCATAACGCCTAAATAACAACGAGTGGAAAAACCTTACAGAATACAGGAGCTGTCAGTTATTTTTCCTACCGATGTGAGCAATGCAACCTGCCAGCTTGGTAATCGCCACTCACAATGAAGCTGAGGAGCTAGGATACTTAAAATCATCATTTCCATAGCATCTGCCATCTAGAAGGGTAAAAAAGAAACAAAAATAAGTAAGTGTCAGAAAATTAGATTGACATAGCAGTGGATAATACACCTTCTTGAAATTAACCTTGTTAATGGCTAATGGCTCTGTGCCATTCCCACTCTGTAGGTGAAACTCTGGATTTGTATCAAATATATCGATAGATCATCTGTAGACCAAATTCCACTAGTGACTTAGGATATAAACCATGTCAGATTGTAACCTTATATGTAGACGATAGCTAGTGAGTACAGGCTCCGGACATCGTTACCCTAAAACAGTAGATGTAACATATAGTGCTTCAGAAATAGCAGAAAAGTGAAAACAAAGCCTGTCTTTCTGTTCTTGATATCAAGGTTAAATCTAGAAGTACTGGGTTGCTCTTCACCTGAAATCAAGATTACAGTAATACTGACTAATACAGAAAACAGAGACTGTAGCTAATGGGATGTATGTGGTAAAATCACTGCATGAAAACTGAGATCTGCTTCTGTAGGAATAGCCTGGTGCCCCTTCCATTTGAAACAAGCAGTTGAAGTAGAGAATCAAAATGATTTTTCAAACCCTGATTTATAAGAACTTCAGAGAGAGAGAAATCAATCAGTTATTTGTTACCCCCACATAAAAAGTTTCAGCTGCCATTTTTGTATATCAAGTAAAATTCCGTCTTTATTGTACTATTATCTGTTTGGAGACTCTTTGTCTACGGAGAGCAGCTACACCATTTGAAATCACTGAGATTCTCTAACTGATGATCATGCAATTGACCTTGATAACAATTACTTGCCCATGCTAATCCAGTAATAACAGAGAGCTTCCACTGGAACTTTCCAAATCCAATGGCTTCCACCGCATCTTCCACCATGAAAGTATCTAGGAAGAAAACAATTCTAGTGCAGAAGTGTGTTCCTTTCCTAGCATGAGCCATCCCTCGAGACAGCATTTTCTGTGAATGCAATTATTAACTGGGTAATCTACTGAGATCCAAAATATATAACAGAGAGCAACTTAGCTTTCATACAGTTCCTGCT
>NW_009647418.1:4186752-4191669 GCF_000708025.1 Charadrius vociferus
AGGAATTGTGCTAAAGCCAAAATAATTCTAAATGTTCTTAGAATATTTTATTCACACAGAAGTAAATCAGTGTAGCACAAATGACTCCAGCACACGTTCAGCCTATTGCTCCTGGGATTGACTCCACCAGCCACTGAATTGTAGCTTCCTCTGGCAGGAAGTATACGAGCTCCTCAACAGCGTACAGCAATACTATGCAAGTGATGGAAACTGCAGAAGAATATTTTATTGCATGGAGAGTCAAACTGTAATTATCTGAATCAAGAATTTGTCCAAGACACATATATCTTGAAACATACTTTTGTTAAAAATGCTGATGGTTCTTGTCTCCCACACATTGCCATGACCTCCTTATTTTGTTCTGTCTGAAGACACTGACCCTCTTATCTGGGGAACTTCAACTTCTCTAAACCCAATGTATTCAGCCTGATTGCAACACGAGTGAAATGAAGAGGCCACACCTTTCCTTGCAGGAAAACAAGAAACGTACTCACCATCAGTTGGGTTGGCAAATTCTTTTGGCACTGCAGCTCCATCCTCTAGCTCAATAGGCTCTAGCTCTGTCCGAACACCCTCAATCTGAATTTCATGTTCTCCCGAAATGACATCCTCATCTGACCTCGAACTTTCCCCAGTGCGGCGAAACTTGACCACCCTAAGAATACAGACACAAGGATTAATACTTTGGTGAGCCTTTTCGAGGTCGAAGCTGCGTTTGGTTAGTCCTGATCCTATTTGGTCAAACAGCAGCCGGGTTTCTCCCTCCTCTCCTGTCTCCGTTTCACATTCACACAGAAGGCTGTGACTTTTATTTGTATCTGCTTTTAGATAGGTTATCCTGTTGGTTGTTACTGGCTTTGGAAAAACTGTAGAGTACATTGCCATGTGATATAGTCACCATTTTTGTACAAAGAGGATGTTATCACGCTAACTATAAAGTCATAAAAGCATTCAGGTTATAAAAATATGATTAAATGATACATATTTAATGATAGCCATGTTTTGTGCGTCTAGACTTTTATTGCGAATTACACACAGCCATGTCATTGAATTTCAGACGCTTTGTCCTTGTAGGAAGAGCCCAAATTCCATTTTCCACATCATTTTCATAAGAGTGACTTGTGTCTTAGGAGAAGCAGAAGTCCTGAAATTGGTCAGATTTTTAAACATTACTTAGTAAAGCAGGATTCCTGAGATAATTCAGTGAATTGACTGGATTTTTCTCGTTATGGTGATGATTCTGTGACTACAGATACAATTGCTTTCATCTCTTGTCTTAAACTGAAGTCTTAACTAAATACCTATATTTTAAGAAGCTATTGGTTTCTCAGTACTTGGTTCATCTGTGCATTTGTTGAATCTTTTAGGTAATGAGGCAGGACGGAATAAGAAAGTGCATCAAAGGATACTTCTTTTCTCATTAAGTCCAAGTCAAGACTGAAGAGTGTACCTGCCTGCCAATTATAGCCCTGGCAGAACGAATCATGATTGTCACATGAGTGTCACACTCACAGCTGTCTGTATTTTATATCACTTCTGGCACTAGCTGAGAGATAATTGACTAATCTCTGCAGCAAGGCCATGGAGAGAATACAACATGAAAACAGAACTTTGTTAAATTGACACAACTTTCATGTTTTGGTTAGAATGATTTTGTGCAAAGCTTCATATATACAGAGGAGGCCCATTTTCCATCAGTTACATGTCTGGTGACCAAACAAAGATTTTGTACCAGATCTACTACATTTAACGTAACAGATTCCTCAAGATTCCTTCACTTTACCTGCAGCATCAGTGTAACTTTTTCACCTTGGCAACTGACAGTTTCTTGGACTTCAGTGAAATAGTTTTTTGGAAATAGATTAAATTAGTCTTGCTACTACCTCTTCTGACTTGCAATAAATACCTGAACAGTTTAATTCTACAATAAAGATTAGCAGAGAGCCTCTTGAACTTCAGTTTAATCCTTTGGTTTAAAAGTCAGCAAAACTAAACTATCAGCATCCTTGCCAGCTGCAGCAAACTGACAGGCATGTATGACATTTCTAAAGGTGATCTGAAAGACTTTTCATATTTGGCAAGACCTCAACTCTTATTTTCTCTTACAAGTGCCGATGACACAATCAAGATTTAATATAAGGGCAAAGCAATGGGCAATCTACAAAACTCCTGTAAATGGATTTTGGTCCAGTGGTGGACAGGAGGATGAAGGAATGAACACCTCGGCCACTCATGGGTTTTTTTTACAAAGAAAGAAGTCCTGGCCACCACCAGCCATTCAGTCCAGCTTAGGATTTCACTGCGGTAGAAACAGAAAGCAGAGGGATACAAAACGTTATTTTATTTTTTTCTCATAGTCCTGGCACATATATTATTTCCCTGACCACATCCCATCTGGGGAAATGCACATATTCACTAATGATATTCTCGCAGCAACCTGGAGAGAAAGAGAAGTACAGTGATCGCTTTGTGAGGGTATCACTCATCTTTAGGATGGCTGATTTGCAGGCTGTTTTGAGATGACTTTTGAGATGTTTTGAGATGACTTTTTCAGGTAAACAGGGCATTCCGAGATCTCTATGGGGCAAACATTCCTTGTACTACTTTAGAAACACTCTTATCTGCAGCAGGAAGCTGAATGCTTTCCTCTGGCCTTTATGTCTTGGCAGACAAACAACAGAGTCACAAATTTTGTTTTCTAAGATAACATTTTAAGATCTTAAACATAAGAACACAGAACAAAACCCCAGGCCTCTTATGAAATGAACAGGAAAACTACACTGACTGCAGTGAAACTAGGGTTTGTCTCACATTCTGCTTTGGGGTACGCAGAGGATCCCTCACGCCATTATAAGAAAAGACAAACAAAACAGCGAAACTTGTCTAATTCAGGTTTGTATTTAGTTCCATTGAGAAACTGAATTTTAAATTTTCTTCATATGACTGTTTTTTTTAACCTTAATACACCTATCTTGGTTTGCCTTTTCTTTTGCTGACCCTACAGGACAAACACAAGTAACTATTACTCTCGTGTTAAAATTGTCACTGAAGATATAATCCTCCTATCACCTACAAAATACACACTCTCAGCAAAGAAACACTAAAATTTGTATGCCCATGAGATGACTTTTTTATTACACAGAGCAATTAATATCAAAGTACCATTCATATCTTATTTGCAAAAGCTTTACAATTAACTCTACAGAGAAGTAAACTTTTATATCTGTTTTTTTAAAGGAGGACTATTAACAGTGTCGAAGTCTGCTGCAAAGTTCACAGATGTATATGGACAACTTTTCCCCAGACTTCAGGAGGCCTAAAGTGCCATTACTCCGGGGGACTATGACTGAAAATCATTAATACAATCTATGCTGGTAACTGTTCAGTGTCCGAGTAAGCCACAAGCAAAATAAACATGCCAATAAAAACCTTCCTGACTTTAAAGTACCTGATCACAAAACCTCTGTGTTACTGTTTCTTATTTTGTAATATTTTCAGAACACTTGTAATACTTTCAGAACTGACCATTTTGGAGGTTCCAGACGCTATAAAAAGGCAGTGACTAATCTGAAAATTGTAAATATTTCAATGGCAACCTGAGTAGTGCGCTATCTGGCCACATTCCTCATCACAGGAAATAAAAAAATGTGTTTATCACTTAGGAACCTACGAAACAAATTGACATAAATGAAGAAAAAACCCACACAGTGATATTGACTGTTCCATACTCGCAAAATTCTTCACAGCTGAGACATGTCAGAGAGCCACATCTGTTTGCAAAATCTGACAGCATCAAATATGTCTAATTATACCTACATTGAAAGGTATTTTAGAACAGTTTTCTGTGGATTTAAAAGAAAAAAAAATACTGGGAAAAATGGCCTAATGAAATCATGTCTTACTCCTTTCACTGCCAAGCTGAATGCATCCAAACTAAGTATTTGAAAATAATTGGAGTTCATGTCCATTTTCCCAACTTATTAGAAATGGGACAGTTTGCTCTGTCATTGACATGAGCTCATTAATATTTAAAATCAACTTTAAGCATTTATCCCCTGCCTTGCCCAGCCAATGATTTATAAATAGGAATAGGTTTCAAAGCACCCGATAACGGAGCATTAGGCAAGATGCACTTGTTTTTAATGGCAACATTTAGCATTCTTGAAAAGGAAAGGCGATGCTGGCGTTAAAAGCCAGCAATACTTTTACCCCTTTTTTGCACAGATCCAGCAAACCGCATCCTAAGAGCGAGGAGTTCCTCGCAAATAACAGCATTTTCCTTGCGCATGCAACGCTCGCTTCTCTGAAGCACAGGGTGAGGAAACACCGCTGCTACTCGCTGCAAACTACACCTTTGTGAAAATAAAAAAAAAAAGGTGGTGGTCTGCATGAAGGAGGGCAGGAGGGAGCAGGGGAAGGCGCCTTCCCCGCACCACGGTAATTACCGATGCCATCCACCTCGCAAACACCGACAATCATGTTTCACTCTCCAAAAAAAAATAAAATAATAAAAACAACCAACGTTTGGCGCTCGCACAGTTTTATCCCACCCCTCCTTATTTCTACCACCATCAAGTTCAGGCCAAAAAAAAAAAAACCCTAAATTAAAATAATAAAAAATTGAGTGAATTTATATAACAAACCGGATCCCTGCATACCCCCGGGATGCTGAACCCCACACGGAAAATGGCCTGCTTCCGAGGGCCTAAGACATCTCCTAGAAATAATTCCCTTAACCGCTCCCCCCCCTCCCCCCCAAGGATTCCCGACATCCCTGCCCGCCCGTTTTTGGGGGGGAATCCTGCGCATCCCCGCTCCCCCGCCGGTGCTACTCACGGCAGCTGTCTCAGCTGGAATAAATCATCCTCCATTGCCGGGCTGCGTCCGCAGGAGCTGCTCTCATCGCTCTCGCATGGC
>NW_009647418.1:4191781-4194814 GCF_000708025.1 Charadrius vociferus
CTAAAGCGCAGCCTCGGAGAAAGGCGAAGCGGAGAGAGAGGATGGAGACGGCCCCAAAGGAAAGGCGAGTCGGTTCAGGTGCCTCCGGTGCCGGGAGGAGAGCGGGAGGGTCTGCGGGGGAACGGGGCGCCGGCCCGCAGAACTGGAGGACCGCTGGATTTCGGCAAAGGGCTTCACAGAAAATTACATCCTTACAGTGAACACTTCATGGAAGCCGAGGGAAGCTCCTGGATGTCATCTCTTGCGGTGACCTGGTAGGGCTTCCGAGTGTGCGCTCCTCAGATGCAGAGTGAATCACAGAATGGTTTGGGTTGGAAGGGACCTTGAAGATCATTGACTTCCAACCCCCCTGCCCTGGGCAGGGCCACCTCCCCCCAGCCCAGGTTGCTCCAAGCCCCGTCCAACCTGGCGTTGAACACCTCCAGGGATGGGGCAGCCACAGCTTCTCGGGGCAACCTGCCCCAGGGGCTCACCACCCGCACAGCCAAGAATTTCTTCCTAATATCTCATCTAAATCTGCCCTCTTCCAGTTTGAAGCCATTCCGCCTCATCCTATCACTACACACCCTTGTAACAAGTCCCTCCCCAGCTCTCCTGGAGCCCCTTTAGGCACTGGAAGGGGCTCTGAGGTCTCCCCTTTTTCACCTTCTCTTCTCCAGGCTGAACCCCCCCAACTCTCCCAGCCTGTCCTCCCAGAAGAGGGGCTCCAGCCCTCCCAGCATCTCCGGGGCCTTCTCTTTCCTGTGTCCATGTCTTTCCTATGTTGGGGGCTCCAGAGCTGGAGGCAAGACTCCAGGTGGGGTGAGATTAGTTTGTAAAAATCTCAAATTATTTACCTAAAAAAATATACCGTTACCCTGGCACATTCATCTCTGTAAGCCTTCTCCTTCTATTGGAAGAGGCAGCTTACTTGTGTGTATGCTTGCATTTATGGAAGAATCCTTTGCAGAGAATGTCCTGCGGGAGAAAATGACAAGGGAAATATACACTAGGAAGATGACTAGGAGACATTTGACGAGATTAAAATTTAAAATACATTTGAAAAATTGGAGAAATGGCCTGAAATCAACAAGACAACGTGAAGTGGAGACAGGTGAAAAGCGCTACAGTGAGGAAGAAGTATTCAATTGTACAAGTTCAGGTCAGGAAACAACGGATGATGCAAGATGTTTGGGCTTAGCAATGCCAAAACAAACAGGCTTCAGTTTGTGAATGGGATTTGTTCAGCTATCGCACAGATTTAGTTTGTGACACTGAATATTGAAAATGTTAGCAGGTATTTATAAGAAAAGACTTGCAGCTGACCTAGCTAGGGCTTCAGCTTACTTTAAAATAGTGAGAATAATTGTTTAATGAAGCATTTGCCACTAGGAGTGGAACCTAGATGCCTACACGTAGACATCGGCTCCATTTTAGGTAATTCTGTATCTGCTGTGGCCTCCCGCTGTGGATTTCGCACAGGACCTGTGGGTGTCTCGGGCACCTTAGGGCTCTCTCACATGGATGAAGGTGCCTGTGCTTAGGCAACTGTACTACCCTAAAAGTGTGATTAAAAACCAATTTTAATTGCATGAAATGCATGCACGTTCTGTAATATATTCTCAAAAGCATTAAAACCCAGGCTTTTTCAGAGAACAAGTTTAGAGAACGTATTCAGGATGTGTTTGCTCTCTCCCTCTGCTCTCCATTCTTTGTCACCTCTTGCCATTTTCTGCTTGTCCTTCACAGGCACAGAAATTTCCATAAACAAGACGACTCTTCAGTGGTGCACCCTTTTACTTGTCTTTGGATGGGGTGGTGACGCGTTCAAGCTGAAGAATGGCATAATTCCAGCTATTTGTTACCATGAAGGAGCTGAGCAGTTTATTTGGAATGAAAGGCAGCCTGGCCCATCGCAATTAAAACATGAAAAGGCCTCAGTAGATAAAACTGGTCTACCCAACACTTTCCTGAGTTGCAGGATTTATGTTTCCTCTTCAGAAAATGTGGGTTAAAGGAACCATAGTTCAATGCTTTATACGATCCAAGAAGTCTGTTCTGTTTCACTGGGTAAAGTACTGCAGATAAAGTCAGTGCAGCGAGAGGAGATACTGAACTGAAGCTTCCAGAGGAAAGCAGTCATTGTGCGCCTTCATCAGAGCCGTCTCAGCAGAGCAGCCCAACTGAGTTCCAGGACGAGATTTATCTACAAAACACATGTTCACAGAGACTCCGGGCTGCTTCTCCCAAAAACCTGGTAGAAAAATGGCATTTTTCAAGCAGAGTTTTAGCTTACACATTCATTGCATAAGCAACAGCTTTCTTTCTAGAATACAGCAGCTATATTACTTTTTTACTGAATAAGGTCAAATTTTCCAGTAAGTTAAGGGTATGAGATCACATCCTCTAAGCAGGCTGGCTCTTCTGTCTCACGTATTTAACGTGCATGAGACGGCCATGAGAAGGGTACGTTGCACATGGACACCACAGCCATCAGGATGACTTTGTTTCTTCACATCCTCCTTCTGTCTGTCACTCCCCTGTTTCTCTCAGCCTCTTGCTGTCTCAGCCCTTACTCTCCAGACCGCTCTCCTCTTACGAACAGCCTTCTGGCACATGGGGAGCACTGTCAGGCGCACAAGGACCCGGCTACAAAGACACAGAGGGTGTACCAGACACTTTGGCTAACGAAGCTGGTTAGAATGAATGTGGGGAGGCGTGAGGAGGGAGCCCGTTACCTGCCAGGCCCACAGGCGCGATCAGCAGCTGCCATCTCGAGGTGCTCTCAAAAGCTGCATCTGTCAGTCATTTCTGCCCACAAACGTGCCGGGAGGCCTCCTCTCCTGGCACTGACATGAAATACTTCTCGCTCTAAACAATCTCCCAAATGCATTAGTTAAAACCAAAAAAAAAAAATATAACAGCCCGCGGTGGAAGAGCAAATGGAGGGGGGCCCTCAGGTACGGGTGCGGGGGGAGAGGGGTGGCCGGCGGCACAGAGGAGCCTTGGGGCTGGCCTGTGCCACGCAGCGACCAGAGCTCAACTCTCGCTGTG
>NW_009647418.1:4195522-4211718 GCF_000708025.1 Charadrius vociferus
TATGTGGTGATTTTATATTCATTTATTTTATCCCCCCCCCTCCCGTTTCAGGTATAAAGTGATGAAGAACTGGGGCGTTATCGGGGGGGTGGCGGCTGCCGTGGCGGCGGGGATGTACGTGCTGTGGGGTCCCATCACCGAGAGGAAGCGGCGGAGGAAAGGTAGGGAGGGCCCACCCCCCCGGGGCGTTGGAACCGCACCTGCTTCTATTTTTTTTATTATTTGTATCCGTAAATATTTTTTTTTTTCCTCGCTAAATATAAAATTTTGGTCACTGTCCTGCTTAGAAATGTGACAAATTGGAAAAAAAAATACGTATTGCACAAAGGAGTTTTGTTACTGACGCGGTGTATTAATTGCTTCAACGGACATTTTTTTTCTAAAATTGTGACTTACTAGAGATATTTTTGTGTTTTGTGTTAAGTTAATTCCCGGGAATGAACGTTTCCACATTTTGGAATGCAAATTAAACGTGTTCCTATTGAACGCTGGCACAAGAGAGGTGAAAGTCCCTCGCTAAGCAGAGTTGTACAGAAATACCTCTAATTAATCCCTGGCGACCCGGGAGTTTTCGTAACAACATACTAATTTGAGCAAAAGAGAAAGTAAGCTGCACCAAACCACCGGCGCCGCGGTGAACCCGCGGGCTCCGGTAAACCCCCACGACAAGGGCTGCCTGCACGGGGTATCAGAACCAAGAATTTACCAGTTTGTACGGTATTTTGCAGATAATCCTGAAATTTAGTGTTGCTGATAGAAATCTATTCCTATTGGGGGGGGGGGGGAGAAGAGTATTTTTCAAAGAAATTTTAGGAAGATTTTTTACAGCAGTGTAAGTCTTAGACACCACCATGTATATAAACACTTTAAAGTACGCCCTTGTACATACAAGGTCTTAGTTTTCATGGAGTGCAAGTACCAAATGAACTGAAATAATTTAATTTTAATGTCATTTTAATACCTCACACAACACTTGCTACTGAAAATAGTAAGTTTTTCCTTACTTTATGGTGTAAACTCTTACGCTTCTGTCTGCAGGGCTCGTACCCGGCCTTCTCAACTTAGGCAACACGTGTTTCATGAACTCTCTGCTGCAAGGCTTGTCTTCCTGTCCGTCCTTCATCAAGTGGCTGGAGGAATTTACAGCACAATACAAGACAGACCAGAACCAGCCTACTAAGCATCAATACTTGTCGGTCACTTTGCTGCATCTCCTGAGAGGTACTTTTAACATTTTCACGTTACGATAAACTAAGGAGAAAATATTTAGCATAAACGTTATCGTTTCTAGCATCCCTTCCCAAAGAAAGGAAGCTCATGCGGTCTTGTATTCTCTGTTTAATTTCCCTCTACTAACTTTGAACTCCTTGGCCAAGTTCAACCAACTTTCACAGAGGGGTAGAGATCCGAAAGGCATTAACTTACTGTGCTGAACCCGAACAACGCGAGGCTCAGCTGCGTGTGTCCCCAAAGCTGATTGTTTCTTGGCCAGCAGCTGAAGGGTTTCAGGTTTTGGCAATCGAGAAGCCGTGGGCAGCCAACCCAGCACACGGGCTCCGAAGAAGCCGTTTGCCAGCAGGTTGAACAAACAGAGGTAGAGGGCAACAGCGGGGCTGAAAATGTGGTTATGGAACCTGTTGCCACGGGCTTTAATGCTTTTGCTCTTCACAGAGTATTAATGGTTAAAACAATATGAATATGGACTCAGTATTATTGAAGAAATAGGAGAACTATTATCACAATTAGATGGACACTCAGAATTCTAGATCAAAGAAAAATAAGGCATTCTAAAATAATTTAAGCATTTTTCCCCAAGCTTACTGTTTTACCCAAAATATGGACTATGAAATAGGAAACTTTTTATGATGTCGGATACAAATGTCAAAGCCTCTAAAATGGATTTGGTAGCCCATTTCAGACTTGCCCCTGTGCTAAATTCCCGTATCAGTTACATCCTGTTTAAGCACTCAAAATGTTTAAGCAATTTGTTGGCTCTCCCTGGCTTTCCTCACAGGGCTTTGTTTTAAAGGAAACTCAGGATAGTCTTCATACTAAAGTTGTGCCTGTTAAGCACATACATTTAACGGATGTAAGGACGATGGGGCATTAATATTGGGGTTTCTGTGACGTGTAAACTACCGATTTTTACCCAATCCACTCGTAAAAATTTGTCTTTTCAGTCAGTGGTTCTGTTTATTCTCTCTGTATCAGTTAGTTGAAAAACCTTTAAATTTGCATATGTATTAGATGAGGAGAATGTATGCAGTCAGCCTGAGTCAGATGAGAATGGTAATTAATATACTAGTTTGATTGTCATTGTCTACCTGTCTTAATCAAGAATAACTGCTGTAATGGATTATATGACACTTAAGTAACATAAAGTCTAAAATAGACAAATTTGTGTTCTAACCATTCTTTGTGGCTCCCTCTAACTTTTTCAATGCAATGTCTCTAGCTTTATCCTGTCAAGAGGTAACAGAAGATGATGTCCTGGACGCAAGCTGCCTGTTAGAAGTTTTAAGAATGTACAGGTGGCAGATCTCATCATTTGAAGAGCAGGTGATTACAGAATTCAACTTAGACCGCCTGATACACTCCTCAGTGCTTGGATATGGAATAACAGAAAACTGAAGCTATGGCACTAATAGCCCTGAGTGTCAATGCTGAATCTTTGGTGATGTGAAAACTTTGCTTTAAAAAGTGAAGGGAGACAACCATGTGATTGGTGAATGGTGTTTTCAGTTTGCTTCGATCTTTGTCGTGGAAACCCTGTCTGCTTCAAAACCTCATACTTAATTACCTTCAGATTTGGTACAATGGAGCCAGTAATATTAAAATAGAACAGCTACAGCCCTGGATTCTCTATAGATAATGGGTCTATGTTACGCTAATGTGCCACGCTGCTTTGAGGGATGGACTCCACTAACATTGCCAAATTTAGTTACATGTAACATACAAGACTTCTAATTCATTGTCAGTATATTCAGCCCCTAAGTAAGAGCAGCTGGCCAATGACCTCCACCAATTATCTTGCTCATAAAGCATGGTTCTGTCTCTTATATTTCAGAGCCAAAGCAAACCACGTAGATTTCAAATATGCTTTTATTGAAATCAAGGAAAGCAAGCATTGTGCATTCATTTTTCTTTTTTTTTTCCTCCAAGTATTTTAGTCTCTTTGGAGTTTATATGGCCCAGAATGTTTTTAATAATGTGTGCTGTTATAAAGTTCAGCTTTTTGGCAAAACTGTAGCAGATGCACAAATGATTACTGTTAATACCTAAGGTGGGCTCTAAGCAGTAATTTTTCCTTCAATTTCCTACTGCAATGATGTAGTTGTATGTGTATCAGTACCCTTGGTGTATGTTCTGATGTCTCGTTTTCGCTTCCTCTAAGTCTTATGCCTCTATTTAATAGGATGCTCATGAGCTATTTCATGTCCTTACCTCTTCATTAGAAGATGAACGGGATCGTCAGCCACGGGTGACACATTTGTTCGATGTGCATTCGCTGGAGGTGACTTCTTTACCAATGTTATTTCAGTATTGGGAGAAGTTTCTGTAGTCTGCCTCGATTCCTAAGTGTGTCAAGTATAAAGTGTTTAGAAACTGAACATATTTTCACTATGTTTACAAAGCTGTTCTTTAGTACTCTGATAGAAATGAATCGATAAGTCAGGCAATCTAAAGAACAAAAAAATGGTTTCCGTAAACCAATGTATTTGAATTTACAGTCATCCCACTTTCATGAGGACTTTTGCATTCCTAAATCCATAGAATAGAGGGATTGAAATTACTAGCAAAGAACAGGAGTCCGTCTAAGCAGTTACTCTTATCTGTAAGAGTTGACCCATGAAAGAGGTTTGAAAACTGCAAAGTGGACGTTTATGGAATAGTCCATTTGGAGGTGAAATTTATCTTATCCTTCAGTTTAGTGGTAAACTTAGTACACATGGAAAGTTTCCACCTTTTTGTCTAAAATATATACAAAAGGCTTATAAAATCTGTTAAGCTTTTATCTCAGTACTCTGGGTCAGAGAGTTCTGCAGATTAATTATTCACTTTATTAGAAGCATTTGTCAGTTACAAATTTGTTGCGTACTAGGTTTTTTGGCCTTCCTCAAATATAAAGAGGCACTAAAACTCCCACAATTGTTCTAATGTCAGAAAAGCATATCAGGGATGAAATAAGAACATACTTAGTACTTAATGCTTTCTGAGGTGGGGTTAATGAAATCTTTTATCTTCCTCTGTAGCAGCCAGAAATAACCCAAAAGCAAATAAGCTGCAGAACAAGAGGTATGCTTTTTTCCATTCTGAAATATGAATATTCAGTCATAGTGTAGTAATTTTGTTTACTCAGAGGATAATATTAATTGATCTTTGTCTGTACTGGACTGAAATATATCTCTTCAGCCATAAAAAAAAACCCATTAATTATTTTTTCAGTGGGACAGAACATGTTTTAGAGCAGTTACTTTTGTTACTGTGGACGAAAAATGCGATGAACATGGATATAGTGAAACTGAAAGGACAATTTCAATTTTGTGTTTCAGGGTCTCTTCCCCCTGTGTCAAATCACTGGAAATCTCAGCATCCTTTTCACGGAAGGCTGACCAGCAACATGGTTTGCAAACACTGCGAACACCAGGTATGAGAATGTGTATCTCGTTGTATGTATACATGAAGAAGGATGCCCAACACTCGGAGAGTGTCATCCCCTGTTTCTGACGTAGTTGGTTTAAGCTCCAAAGCTTTGCTGGACTGACAGCTTAGACTGTTACTTTTTCAGGTACTTGTTACGAACAGTGCCGAACAAGAATGTATCACTGAAGAAAATTAAGCGTGATCCTCTTTGTGGGGATAATAGCTGCCTTATCAAACACAATAATAGCTCTCTTGTTATATTTAGTATTCAGTACCACAGCTATCGTATACTGAAAATCCACTCACATGCGTAGCGTTTTAGGACTAGCTATTCATTCAGCACGCGGTACTGAGATTGTACGTGCAAAGCCAAATAAAGTTGCAGTCTGGTTATCCAGAGTAAGGAGATGAAGATAACCTGCATAAAGACAAAATACAGAAAGTAAATCTGATCTGTAGATCAGACTGTAAGAATACATTTAGTACTTTTACTTTTCAAAACCTTGTAAACAAATGTAGGAGAGCCAGGGGCAGCTGCAGCAGAAACAGGCGAAGTAGCACCTTGTGTGTGTGTAGCGTTCCCTGGCACCTTGCTTGGGAAAGTGGCGGGGTTTGACCCTATTCCGCCAGATAATTGTGGACTGCAGAGGGCGTATGTTCATCTTTTGTGAAGTTGTTTTTTTGGTTCTTTTGGACTGTTGTAAATCTTAGCTCACTGGGTACGTGAAATACTTTCTTGCAGAGTCCTGTGAGGTATGATACCTTTGACAGTCTCTCGCTGAGTATTCCGGCAGCTGTGTGGGTATGTATCCCTCACCGACACACCAGTCTGTCCTGGTCGTCACAACTTTATCTTCACTACTGCCTTTTAAAGATGCCACAGCCTAAGCATAAATGAGTAGCTACAGTTTATTTTCTTGTCTTTTTATAAATGATCCTGTTGTGCTAATACAGTACCTTATCAATAACGTGTTGGTGCAAATTACCAGTTAGTACAACAAGCATGACTTTGTTGACACAAATAAGAGTTTTCTGTTTCTCCTAGTGGAGTATTTGGTCCTTTCTGCGTAATTTGAACAGACCAGATCGTATCCTGAGGGCTGTGTGTTTCTGGCGGTCTCAGAAGGTGACCTTCCAGTACTTTGCCTCTGTGGTAACAGTACACAAGTTACCCAATACGGCCTTTTGGATCAAGTGATTTCAAATGGAAGTTGTTTCTGTGTCTTTTTGGCTCTCTGAAAAACTCTGAACAACAAAACATTGTATATTTTTGGAGCAAAACGTGCAGGACATTTTTGAATTATAAGTGTTACTTAAAGTCTGCCAGAGATTTGTCTTTCCAGACAAGTAGCAACTACTTGCGCTCATGGAAACCTCTGACTCATACCTACAGAATACACTCCTGGACAGCTAGAATTGGGATTTGGACACATCTTCTGCTATTTGTGGTTTATCTTACACATCATTGAAGATTAAACCCTTCACACTTGGTAGTATGTAGTACTCCCTACAAGGATAGGAAGGAGTGCCTAAATTCACCGAAATGCTATAGTTCTCCTATGTAGAGGCTCAGATTGCATGAAGTGGCCCATGAAGTGCTGGAACTTTAGAGAAAAACAGTATCAGGGCCAGGAATCCATAGTTTAAAACCCCACTAAAAGAGTCGCACAGACTCTTAGAGTCTTAAGAGTCATAGCTGCTGTTCCTATCTACAGGCTGCGATGTTTTCCACGTTTAATCCAGGCTGAGAAAGAATCCCCACAGTTAGTTACTTATCAGTGTTCTATACTCAAATCCATTTAGTCAGTTTTCTCAAGAAATAAGTCTGCAATTCTCTAGTTTCTATGATAGAAATTACGAAAAATCCTTTCACAAAATTAAGTGGTATGCACCCTAAAACCTACCTAAGTAACTTTGGGTTTTTGTACTAAGGGTCGTCCCATGACGCTGGACCACTGCCTCCATCACTTCATCTCCTCTGAATCTGTAAAGGATGTTGTGTGTGACAACTGCACTAAAGTATGTCATTTTACTTTATATAACCTGCTAGCTCAGTTTTAAGCCTGCTGACAGCATTACGGCTTCAGTTCTCTACTCCTTTTTTCGTGACTTCACGAAAGCCTCTGGCCTGCCTGGGATTTCTTATATTTAAAATGGAGTTCTTATCTCACAGAATATTCTGAAGCTGTATTTATTACTAATATTACAAAAATTGCAAATATTATATTCTGTAATTGCCAGGTATTATTTAGATAATATTTGGGATAAGTTTTTTGTTCTGGCATTTTAAACAGTATTTTACAGTTGCCTGTAATTTGATGATGGCACAGAGCCAAAGTGGCTTGTTTGAAAACCGACAGAAATGACTGCACGTAAACCTGGAGACTGGGCTTGTTCTGTAAATGCTCATTTCTGCTTGATTTTGGTTGAGAATTCTGATCTATTAGGATAAGCCAACAACTCTTAAGAAAGTTCCCAGAAAACTGTAGGTGTAACTAATATATGGCGCACAGTTGTAGATAGACAATTACTGTTGTCTGCAGTGTGTAGACCTGCACTATTACGTGGAATCTGGTACAGCAAGTAATCAAATGGCTTTATTTTTTTTCCCTTTGATTTCAGATTCAGGCAGAAGGGACTCTGAACGGACAGAGCATAGAAAACCAGAGAACAACATTTTTTAAGCAACTAAAGTTAGGAAAGGTGAGGCAAGCTAACCCTCCAAATCTATTTTTAAATCCTATTATACTGTAACTGCTTTCATTGATCTCTCTGCTTGATGCCCACTTCTTGGTATTGGTACTTTAATGTTTTACTTAAAAAGTAAGCTCATTTATCAAATAGTTGTAGGCATTGAGGCCTCAATTTAGCAAAATATCAAACTCTATAGCTTAAAGAATGTGAGTATTCTACTGATACTCAGTGAAATGCTTAAATGTGACTTTGCTCAGTGGCAGTTCATATGTCTTGCATTAATTCTTGATTGCCTTGGTAAGTAAAGTGATTCATATATACTGTGTTTGTAGGAGCTTTAGCAATTGCATGTTTCAAAGAAATTAAAATGTTCTCAATACAGCTGACTTAAACAAGTGAATGTGGTGCTAAACATCAGCTGTAGCTTATAGTAGAAGCTTTTATTATTTTTTTGGTCTGTAATCACATAGTGCAGAGGACAACAGGGCACTGCTCTGTAATTAAGAGCCTCAGGTGCCATTAATAATAATATGTACTTATTGTTAGAGGTTAACCCCGGCATGACTTCAAATGTCAGATATTTATAACTACTTGACCTTTTTTCCCCTTGATACTCTCGCTGTGCAAAGCCGTTACTTATTGAGTATTAGCGAATGTCTTACAACAACTTGCTCCAACAAATTCCAATCCTCATTTCTACCTTGCAGATCAACAAGCTAGATGAGATTGACAGGGGGGCTTTTTAGGAGCACGCATGTATTTTTATTAATGTTTTTTTTTCTTCCATTTGGAGAAAGCAATTAACATCGGCTATCTATCCTACTGCCTAGTGAGTGAGCAGTAGTGGCGTTATCAGAAATCTCAGGATAGTTGTGAGTTAGTGTCATGTCTTAGGGATACTATTGCCAATAAGCTTACACACAGATATAGTAGCATATAGGGGAACAGTTCAGTGATGTATTAGTTCCTTACTCGCTAGACTTACCCATTTTGTTAGTATGCTTTTCACTTGAACAGCTGTTTTTCTTAATTAAAAATGTATTTTGACTCTCCTTTCCTATGGAACATTGCCGAAGCTCCCCCAGTGTTTGTGTATCCATCTGCAAAGACTGAGCTGGTCAAACCAAGGCACTCCTCTGAAACGTCACGAACACGTGCAGTTCAATGAGTTCCTGATTATGGACATCTACAAATACCGCATTCCTGTTCATAAATCAAATCAGAATGAGCTGAATCAGAAAAACTCCGAAGAGACAACACCTGGGACAAAGGATGGGATAGCAGTAAAACCTTCAGGTGCTTATTTTGAAAATAAAATCTATCAGGTATTTCTACTTTTCAGTGATAAAAATTCTAATCTGCAGAATGAACAGAAGAGCAGTATCTTTATTTGAATTTGTCAAAGAGGACAGGTAGAAATCCCTTTCCCAACAAGCATTAGAATCCCCTGTTCCAAGTTTACAGTTCAGTTTTGATAATTTAATTTGATCCTATTAAATATTAAAAAAAAATTACAAACAAACGAAAAAATCCCAGATAGCACAGAACTTGCGTCTTTTATGTTCAAGGGACAAAGGAATGTTGAACTTAGGAAGTCCTTGGGATTATCTTGTTAGTGATCTCTTCTAAAGCTTCAGGACAAGCATAGAGAATGCTGGGAATGGCGACTTCTTGAAAAAAATTGGAAAATCTAGCTGTAATAGGTCTGTCATTTAGGCAGCTCAGTGTTCTATTTAGTTGGGATTTTGTAAACATGGTCATGTTCATATTTGTGTCATCTAAAAACAATTACCACTGTCTTTGGATGTTACACTCCTCTGCATCTCTTAAGGAATTGTAATATGTAATGAATTAGAATAAGCAAAATACCTTCACATTCTGTGATGAAAGGTATTGCAGGAACAGAAGTACTGTTATTAGCAATACTAATAGTAGCATTTAAGTTAAATTACTGAATGTCTACTTTCTCTTGCAGATGCCGAACAGCCATCTGGTACTAAACCATTCTTCATGAATGGTGCCTGCTCCTCTTCATTTTTAATGTCCTCAGGAACGTTTCCACTTGCTGCGTTCCCTGAATGCAGGTAAGTTAGAGATTTGTACCCTATCCTGTAATTTCTGTCCCTGCAAATTATGTTTTCCTTTATTCTGTCTTTCCTATGAGGCGGCATAGTGACAGAATTTAACATCCTTTCTAGCTCCTCTGCAGAAATTTTTTGCTTTTCTCTTGGCTGATTTTTAGTGGTTGTCTTTGGCTCCGTTTCTCTCTTAGAAAAGGGAGTAGGGCATATTACAAGCAAAACTCAAAATCTCCTTTCTCTGGTTCATGGTGCAGTAAGTCATCCTTCTGAATAGCCATAACCTTATTCTTGCTGTTTTCTTCTACCCCTTCCTTTCATTTTTCCTCTTACTCTGATTTTAAAACTATTGCAAGAAAGCCAGACTTTTTTTTTTTTAAACATTATTGATTTAAGTTGCAGCTGCTATGATTCTACTTGGTAAATCAGCCTTGATGCTTCTCCTGATAATCTGCTTTCTTGGCCTTTGAGAACCTTCACTTATTTTTCATGCCAGTTAGTTCTATACCACTTCTTCTGCCATTGTGTATTTTCCCCACGTGGAAGACAACTCCCACGATCTCTGTGTGAAATAAGAAGCCTGGAAGCATTTTGTGCCAAACGTCTGTTATGAAGACAGTTGTAGAGCAAGTCCTTGAAAGCGTGTCCAGTTTTATCTGTGGGTTACCTACTGCAGTGTTACCTCTTTGCAGTTAAAACCACATTTTTCCAGAATAGCTTTTCTGTACAGTAACAGTGCTTTAAGAATAAAATACTGGCACATTGGTAGGTTTGATAGAAAACTCAATCAGTTATGCTGTACAAAATGCAGTAGCCCTCTGTAGCACCAATTTTTTAAAATAAATGGTTCAGTTTTCTCAATAATAGAATAAAGCAGGACTGCAGCGAAGACTTGGTATACTGAAAAGTAGTTGCAAGGAAGTATGTCTCTTACGGAGCTATCCGTTTCCTCTAAAAAGAAATGGCAACTGAAGACAAAGCAAGTGGGGCTGCTTCTGCTATGTGCGTGATCCACAAGAGCTGCTGACCCTCTCCTTTTTCTCCTTTGTCCTTCAGTTCCCCTGTATACCTTTACCGTCTGATGGCAGTTGTCGTTCATCATGGAGACATGCATTCTGGACACTTTGTGACTTACCGCCGCTCTCCACCTTCTCCCAAGAACCCCCTCTCTGTCAGCAGTCAGTGGCTGTGGATTTCAGATGACACTGTTCGCAGAGCCAGTTTGCAAGAAGTCCTTTCGTCTAGCGCTTACTTGCTTTTTTATGAGCGTGTTCACTCGAGGGTACAGCACCAAAGCTTGGAGTTGAGGGCTGAAGAGTGATTAAGAGAGCAGAAGGACAAAAACTGACAAAATTCCTCTAATGCGATCGACGTTGCACCTCCTGTCTGTTATGCAAATAACCCACCACAGGCCCTTTAACTTTCCCCTCCCTCTATGGCAATGGCTGGCTCCTGCTGGGAGTTGTGTTTTGTACCAAAATTACGCTACCCAAAGTTGGTCTGCTAACCTTGTGCAGTCCAAAGTGTATCTGTATTAGAGAAGCATTTATTCTGTTAGGTAGTAATTTTGTCAACATCACAGCTCTGAAACAGACATTTCAAACAGACTTCCCAAGGCTGTATTCCATATTCTGACACATATGTAAATTTTCAAAGGGAGATGCTTAATCCTACACATTTCACTGCAGACGTTTCTGAACAGGGGAGCCCCAGAAGCAGTTGATGGGAAGCTACTGTTATCAAAGGCAAGGATTTAAGAAACAAAGTGCCTTGAGCTTCTTTGAATATCTACCTTACCATTGTCTGAGTCCACTGCATGTCAGTTGCGTTCTGATAAATGTCTCAAGATGATGAGATGAACTACTAACGGAATCAGATTTCTTTTGATATCCCAGCTAAGGCATCTCTACATAACATTCACGACCCAAAAACCAACTTTCCTGTTCACGTCATTTTCTTAATATTTTAGTTCTTTATACATGATAGAAGTACTTCTGCTGATTCAAAGTGCGGTCTCCTTTTTCCGGGAGAAAATATAATTTTTTTTTTAATCTATGAAGAGCCAAGACCCTGACTTATTGCTCTGTATCTTTGGAAAATAGCTGAAATTAAGAGACAGAAGTGTTTGCTAGCAATCAGTATTGTAATTTCCTTCGTCACTATGAAGCTGTTGAATACGGTTGCTTGTAGTATTGACTACAACTTTTAATGCTGTGATTTCAAGGCTACTGTAATTGGTGTTCTAGACTTGCCCTTCCTATTTTAACGCTGAAAACTGCCATTTCTCATCAAGCATTCAGATACGTGCTGTCTGCCTTGCAGTTGAGCTCTAGAGCTTGTGCCAGTTGTGTTTGTGAGCTGAGATGTATAGCAGCCCAAGCATCCTTGTCAAGTTAGAGTGTACACAACTGAATCAGGACTGGTGGGCACTTACTTGTCTTGTGAAGCCGTATGGCCAACTGTAGAGACTGGTGTCACTGCATTAGATACAGATTGCCACATAAATAGAAGTAAGGTGTGCTTTGCTGCTCTAGATTGTTTGACACGTTAAAAAAAACAGTCCCAAACAAAGCATGGAGGGAGAAGCAGCAAAAATGCTCCTTTTGACTGCTTTGAAATTACCAGGAATAAAGTATGTAGGCTATTTTTAGTTCTTTTCTATCCTTGTAAGCTTGGAGGAGAAAAAGACTAATCCATCAGACAAGCTTTTTCAGTGTAAAACACACTAAGTTTTTGAATAGTAACAACTGTCTTAATAGTTTTTTAGGGCAACTTTGTACCTCATATATTCATATTGCTGCCCAAAGCTCACAGGCGTTCAGAGTTCCTTACCGGGAGGCTCAAAACCAGCCAAAACAGGAGTGGTAATGGATGTATATGCAAAACTATTTACACAACTCATCATTCCAGAGTATGGATCACAATTCCTGCTCCAAGTAATGCTCATAGTACATAAAATAGTCTTTATAAAAATCTACTGATGTGCTAGTTCCTGAGAAGTCTCCCTGTCTGTGCTAGGCTAGCAGTAGCATGGTTTTAACCCTTCTATTTTAAGTTACGGAAAAACAACAACAACAACAAAAAAAAAACACCCTAGAAGGATGCAAAATGCCAAAAACACCCTGGCCATTGAACTAAGACGGACTTGCAGAAGGTGAAAGCCCTCTGTTCTGGGCAGCACGGGTGTGCAGGAGCTCTATAAAGCAGTGCTGGGTGTCATCTAAGGAAAAACATCACGCAAAGCATCTAGCTCCAGCAGGTCTACCATTTGTACCTCAGAACTTCAAAACATTTCCACTGCCAGCAATGTATATTCTGCAATACCTATTCTCAATGGGATCTGTTTAGAATCTTTGACTGAGTTTTTGAGAAGTTCATCTGAACAGGTCACTTTGTTTAGAAAGCAGTAATGCTGGAGGTGGGTCAGAACATACGCACACAATGGATTAAATCTTAAATTTGTCAGCTTGTAACAGGGACATAAAGCCACATTCCTGCAAGCTTGCATGTTCAATATATTTTTCTTTTGCATAGAGCTGCTTTCCAACAGGGGCTAGTTTGATGAGAATGAAAGCACAGTCACTGTACGACACTGATAAACTGCTCAATTTCACTCTGCTGCCAATTTACTCTGAAAGCTTCCTCAAGGACTATAGAGATGAGGGTCGAGTAGTCAGCATTTGTTCTAGCTTTCACTGTTAGGAAGGAGTAGACAGTCTTGGCTTAACCCTCAGTGTGAGGAAGGAAGCAAAGTGTCAGCACCTGGGTTCTGGTCCCGAGCTGTGCTAGATACTCCCAGCCTGCTGTGAGCATCAAAGGCCTCTGCGGGTGTTTGCTGCCCAACCCTTGCCTTTTGAAGTCACTGGGCTCTGCAAAAGCATATGAAGCTCATCAAATGCTGTTACAAGCTTTCATAGTAGAAAAGGTGTTAATAAAATGTAAAAGGTTAAAAAAAAACATCAGGTAAGCCTCCAAGATGACATCTCTGTGTTTGGATTATTCTTGTCTTATTTTGTGCATTATTTAAAAAATTACGATGTTGTTGTCAAACCACTGCACTGCTGTTTGAAGTTACGTTTTCACTTCAGGGTATTTTTGTAACTGTACAGTAGCAATAAAAGAACAAACTTATTAGAAAAAAGTAGCTGTTCATGTGTGGCTATGTCTTGAAACAAAGACCAGTCTGTAGGCCAAACCACATTCGATATATCTGATAGAGGCAGCACTCACATTCTCTGGTTAAGCAGCATTCACGGAGGAGCAATTCATGCTATATATAGCACTTTCTGGTAGCGGCAGAGGGTGGGAAGTACCAACTCCAAATTGTCTAAACAGACATAGCCCTAATGGACTTACTCTTGAAGGACAGAACCCATCGCTAACTCAGAAGCTTCTAGCCTGGTTACACAGGGACCAGGTCAGAGCCTCACTCACTACTTACCATTGCTCGATTCCTCAACACCTGTCGGTGACTTCGCATGGTCTTTCCTCCTTTCAGCATGACTCGCAGCCAGCATGGAAGGTGATGGCTTTCAGGTGGTCAGAATGGAATCCCTAGGGATGATTATTTAGAAAAACAGACGCTCTCAGAAGTTATAGCCTTTCATGCTGCCTTGTCTCTGTAAATGGTCCAACCCAGTCTCTCCCCAAAAGGTCTGTCTTACGCTCTCTGGTTTCTGTACAAAGGACCGAAGGAAGAAGATGCCCTCACTCCGTGCAGCAGCACTGCATGCTTCCTCCTGCCCCACCATGCCACTGACCAAAAGTACCCAGAAACCCACATAAACAGAGGAGGTAGAGCAGCAGAGGAATATAAGCAGGCAAAAGTCGCAGTGACTGTAAAACGTGCAGACAGCAATGTTGCACTCGCTATATTCATATCTTAGCGCTCCTCTTTTTCATGTCAGTCTCGTTTGTATTTTATTTAAAAAAACAAACGAGCAAACCATAGCTCATTGACAGAGCATACAAGAAAGTGTCATGTGTTGAACAGTGTGAGCTTCCAGGCTCACTCTAAATGATTACATCTTTTACTTTATAGTATTTATAAACTGTTTCACTGATATCTGAAGGATATAGAGCGTTTTTGATCTTTTTGGAAAACTGGCTAGATTAAGATCAGTTGAGAACAAACTTCCTCCTGAACAAAACAAGGGTATTACTCATTTAAAATATGTATCAGCAGGACTACAGTAACTTTTCACAGAGAGAAAGCATTCTTGGCATTTAAGATCAGTAGTCGCAGCCTTTATTAGCAAGTTACCAAGTACACTATCTCCTCTCCTAGTTTAATTTGCTCCTCTGGCACCTTGGATCATCAAAGACAGTGTCTGAATGAGAGACTGACGGTTATGTCAGGGAAGAAAGCTCCTATTTTCAGCGTCAAAAGACCAGGTGCTTGATTGCTGTATATTTCACTTCTTGGCTATAGTCATCACTTTCCGAAATGTGAGGTTGATTCTTGGGGCAAGTACTCTCTTGCGGGTGGGCAGGCTGTGGTACCAATACACATTGGTGGGGTACTTCATCATTAGCAGGCTGCCATGGGCTAGCTGCAGTTTGATGGGCTTAATGTGGCGCGTTGCATTTTTCCCTCTGGAATCACAGTGCCTGAAAACAAAGTCCCTGCAAGCTCCAAAGGACACAGACGCAATAGGGCTGCGTGGAACCAGTTCTCTCTCATCATCTCGATGTTCACCCATGTGGTCCTCACCATCTTTATATCTGTACACAGAAGAGATTAATTAGTTCTTCCGCCAATTCAATTAAATGAATGTAAAACAACTTGTCGATGATCTGTCACTAGCGTTGCACAAGCAAATTTTCATTTGAACAAGTTGCTTGATGCAATCAGAAATCAGACATACCTGTTAATAAGAACAAAATTGAAAGTATGTCCTGTGTCCAAAGCGATGCGGTCTCTGATACGGTTGAGAACTGGGATCCATGGCTTAGGCGAAAAGGTAACGCCCGAGTAAGTGTATGTTAACTCAGGGTCTCCATAGGTTACCTGCTTCCTTGGAATGTCATGCCATTTGCCAAACACATGCAACTTCGTCATTTCACCTGTTTAAACAAGAGATGAGAAGGATCAAAACCAACTCCGTATTACCTCTGCAATTCACAGTTTCAACAATCTCCTTGATTTGGAGCTCCTGTGAATCTCCAGTGGGACAACAGAAATGAGGATGCTGATGACAACCCAAAAGCTGTTATCCGTGGGCAAGTGTTTCTGTCTCAGCAAAGTACCTGGGCTGGTGGGAGCTGTCCCTGCCCATGGCAGGGGGGTTGGAACACGATGATCTTCAAGGTCCCTTCCAACCTAAACCATCCTATGATTCTACTTAACTCTCAAGTCTGACACTGCTTTACTACCCCCCTTGAACGTGATGAATAGCAGGAGCACCCCCATCATATTCTGTTGTTGAATTAACGTGACTGGGGATATCTCATATACTACACCTACCGACAACCTCCTGTCACCCTTCCAAGACTATCCCTGTTCTTTGCAAAGATGAAAACACGAATGAAACTGCTCGGCACGCGCTTCAAGCTACGCAAAACCCACCCGGTGGGATCAGACCCGTTGTTTGCCATTTCACTCGGCAGGGCCAGGCGACGCAAACACCAGGCGCCTGCAGAAACCTCTCCACTACCCACCAGCTCTGCCCGGGCCACAGCAATCACCCCGGGACTCCTCTGGGGCGGCCCGGGCCGGGAAACACCTCCCCGGGGGTGATTGGGGGGGGGAGGGGGGAGATGGAAGCCGACCCCCGCTTC
>NW_009647418.1:4212989-4216939 GCF_000708025.1 Charadrius vociferus
CCCCCCACCACCTTTCTCCCCCCCCCTCAGCTGATGGCGTTTGTAGCAGAGGAGAGAAAACGCTACACGGTCTACCCGCCGCCCGACCAAGTCTTCACCTGGACGCAGATGTGCGACATCAGGGATGTGAGTAGAGCTGCAGGTGCTGGGGAGAGCTGGGGGAGGTCCCTCCGGCTGCTGCTGCGTTTAAAACGGTTAAACAGCGGCGTTGGGCGCACAAACACGTCAATCTGATGTGTGGTCCTTTAAGCTTCAACCCCATGGGATGCGGATGCTGTTGTTTCTCTTGTGTAACTTGTAAATCCCGGCTTCTCTTTCATCTCTGCTACTGAAACGTGGTTTTATTGTTTTATTACCCTCAGTGGCCACAGAATTTCCTTCAAAACTTCAGTTGGACTTTTGACCATATTTCCAATGTTACCAACTCAATGTAGCATTTGATTTTTGGATCTTGTACATCTCTTGTTAATTCATCAGTAACAAACTATAACAAAAAAAAAGTGTGTTTAAGGTAATCGCGTTGCCAATAAGTTATGTCAGTATCACAGCAAGCATGGCATAAAACTAAAATGTGAGGAACTCTCCTTGAAAAATACAGGGTGTTTTATTGTCTTTTGCACTCCAAATATCTTCATAATCTTAGTAGCAAAGCTGTGGTGATGTTAATCCTTAGTGTTAGGTGGGGACTGTGCTCTTTAACTTGTTTCTAATGAGATGTCGGTGATTTAACTTCAGTTTCTGGGGTTTGGTGTTTTGGGTTTTTTTTTTTGTCTGTGTGTTTGTTTTAGGATAAAACTTATTTATAAGGGTGTGGGGTTTTTTTCCTCCCCTCCTTTGGGAATAATACTGATTATAATTCAGAGCTAACAAAGGTCTGCTTTCAGGTGAAGGTTGTCATTTTGGGACAAGATCCATATCATGGACCTAATCAAGCTCATGGGCTCTGTTTCAGTGTCCAGAAGCCTGTTCCACCTCCCCCCAGGTATGATAGCGCTCAATTTGCAACATCCCTATTTACAAATTAGCTGCGGTTCTGGGTTAGTTACGGCTGTGAGTACGGTAAGTGATAGGAAGCAGTTGCGGCTACTGAAATTTGAGTTGTGTATTGCCTAGAAACAAAACCACTGCAAAACTATGGATAATTCTATGTAGTTTGATATTCTGAAAAGCACACTGGATGTAAATTTGCATTTTCAATTGTGCAGAGACCTTCTCATTAAGCTTTTATCCAGGCATACAAAGGGGGGGAGGGTATCCTTGTTACCCTGCTTCTGCAAATGGCTTTATTATCTTAAGCGATAAGATTAAAGTCAATACTCTTCTTGTCTAGTGTAAGAGCAGTAAGTGGTGCTGTTTGCTCTTATCTATAAATGTGTGTATTTAAAATCTTCTGATGGTTTTGTTTGCAGTTTAGAAAATATTTACAAAGAACTGTCTACGGATATTGAGGATTTCACTCATCCTGGTCACGGTGATCTAAGTGGTTGGGCCAAACAAGGTGAGTTAAAAGACACTCTAGTAACATGTCCACTACAGGTCATGAAGCAGCTTAGCTAGAAAAAAAATCCATGGTTGGAAACAGTCCATCTGTAAGAGAGGAAATAAATTCTGAGTGCCTGCCGCTTGGCCGCGTACCTTGGAATGAAAATTGAATTTACCATTTCTCAGGGGAAGCAGGAAAAAGCAGCTAACGCTGGGTTCTGCTTCACCCTCTGTCCCTCTGCTTTCTTTGTTCGCCAGGAGTGCTCCTGCTCAACGCGGTCCTCACGGTGCGAGCTCACCAGGCCACCTCTCACAAGGAGAGAGGCTGGGAGCAGTTCACAGACGTGGTGGTGTCCTGGCTCAACAAGAACTTGCACGGGGTTGTCTTCATGCTGTGGGGAGCCTACGCCCAGAAGAAAGGCAGCTCCATCGACAGGGTACAGAGTGCTCCTTCTCATCTCTTCCTTCTCGCTAATTTTCTTCAGTTGACTGGACACTAGAGGGCACTTCCCTTACAGATTTGGGGTTTTCTTCCTGCTTGAACTGCGCTGTCAGACTTGGTTGCCCTTTCTGTTACAGCTTCGCCTTTGCCAGAATTAAGCAATAAAAGTGGAGCAAGTGTAACCCTCTGTTGTCAGAAAAGCCTCTGGTTCAGTACAGAACTGTTTTTTCTAGGAAAAGGCTCATGAATAAGCATAAAATTTGCTGTTAGGATTACAGCAATTGAAAAATGGCCAGGGTGTTGCTGCTGCTTTACGTAGTCCATCCTCCTCTGCTCAGTGGGGTAAAAGTCTTGGTCCTCATGGCCAGTTTTTTGGGTCCTCAGGCTGGTGGCTGAGGAGGTGTAGAGAGGAAATCACACCTGCGCGGTTGGGGCCAAAGCAGCCAGCCTTGTCCGGGGAGCTGAAAGCATGCAAATCTAACGAGCAGTTTCCTCTAACGCTTTACAGAAACGCCACCACGTCCTGCAGACGGTTCATCCCTCGCCTCTCTCTGTCAACAGAGGGTTTTTCGGCTGTCGCCATTTCTCGAAGACGAATGAATTGCTCAAGAAATCCGGCAAGAAACCCATTGACTGGAGAGCACTCTGAGCTGCGGGGTCTGATGGTTGGAAACAGCCCCCGTTTCAGGGGTTGTCTTGTTTCTGAACTTTTGCTGACCTGAGAATTACTCTTTGGATGGTGGTTAAGGAGCAAATGACCAAACTTTCAGAGTTGTTAAATTTTTTAAAATCTTTTTTTAAAGAGCGGATGGGAGTGTTTCATGGATGAGGGCTCTGCTGTTTGAACAGGTCTCAGCCTAGTTTGAAGCAAAAAAAAAACCAAAACAAAAAAAAACTTCTATATTAATCTGGCAGTGTCTGTTGTAATGGGAATATCTTTTCAGGCTCTTGTGAAGGGATGTCAGTTCTTACAGGTGAAGCTGTTTGGCTGTTGTAAATACCCCGCTGCGCCTCCTCCCGCTTCTTCGCCTCCTACTGTGCAAATCCAGATTTCATATTGGAGCGGGGATGTGGAGCTGACTCCGTGGGAGAAAGGGCAGATGCTTTTGGTTTTAGCTTTTAGCTGCAGATTGAGATTTATAAGAAACACGGCCTCTTGGGACTGTAAAGGCTGTGTACGCTGTCAGAAGCGTTACTTGGTATACCCATACTCTCAAGATTTTGGGGTGAATTCCCCCCAGCAGCCAAGGGGAGACTGCAACTGAGGCTCTGGTCGTACTCTGAGGTTTTTGTTGGCATTTAGAGAGCAAAATGTAATATTTTTTTCTTTAGATTCTTACTGGGTGTGTTAATCACTTGGATAATGGGTGACCTGTGATGACCATCAACT
Organism: Charadrius vociferus; assembly: GCF_000708025.1. Taxonomy (NCBI): domain Eukaryota; kingdom Metazoa; phylum Chordata; class Aves; order Charadriiformes; family Charadriidae; genus Charadrius; species Charadrius vociferus. Next base: position 4,216,304 of record NW_009647418.1, read on the forward strand.
TTGTGGTACCCGCCACTGGCAGCAGCGAAGGTTTGTTCATCGAGATCTGCCAACTGATGGGCTGACGGTTGGAAATTATTTAAGACCTTGAAGGATTTTTAAAACGGGGCAAGTTTTGTGCTTTGCCTTCATAGGAGCAAACCGAGCTTTCTGGCCACTGTTGAAAATAACTGTTGGGACTTCCAGGATGAAGACAAGGTTGGACTTTGCGCTTCTGGGTTTCCAGTTTGTCTTTGACTTCATAAATGCTTTAATGGAAGTGAAGTGCCTTCTTTGTTGGGGAAATTGTATCAGTTTTTATAGAATAACGCTGTAAACTTTTCTTTGATATTTGCTCTGATAGGTAACACTAGTACAAGTGAAGTTTACACTTTCTGTGGCTGTGTTGTATTTTTTTTGTGTTTTTATTTCCCCCGCCCCAGTTTGTTGGGGTTTTTTTGTTTGTTTGTTTTTAATAAAAACTGCTTTGTTTACGTTGTGGTGTGATCTCGCCCCTGGTAGGAACAAAGCAGGGAGGGAAGGGGTGCCTGAGGTGAGGCCCTGGCTCTGCAATGGCAACGGCTGCTGGCCTTGGGGAGGAGGGGGGGGTGTCCCTGTTTTCCCCCCACCCAGGGAGGCAGAGCCACAAGTGATGGA
>NW_009647418.1:4217895-4247000 GCF_000708025.1 Charadrius vociferus
AGCCAAACCCCCGGCCCCCAACCCGCCGCCGCGCTCCGGCAAGGCTGCAGTGGGGGAGCAGGAGCAGATCGCGGTGTACAACCCCGCCGCTCTCCGCCGACCAGCCCTGGACAAATTTGTTCTGGGATCCTTTGATGATAACTCCTCCGACGATGAGCTGGTGGCCGCGGCTTTCAGGGTGGGCAGCCGGCGCAGCAGCCTGGCCGGGGTGGGGGGCACCGGCACTGAGCCCTCCGCTGTGACTGCCACGCCAGAGCCCACCACCAACATGAGGTACGATGCGTGGGGTCGGGGGCAGCAGTGGTACAAAGACACCCTGCTTGGGGCGGGCAGGTGCTTTTCGTGGGTGCATTTCTCAGGGATGCTGTTGCTAAAATCAAGGTGTGCGTGCATGTGCTTCTCAGAGCCCCAAATCAATGCCCCAGTCCTGGCTCCCTTTAACTCAGTGCTGCATGAAAACCCCTGATAATAACGTTAATGGCAGAACCCTGGGAAGAGCAGACGTGTCCGAGTGCTCTGTGTGACAGTACTGCCACATGAACCAGTGGAGCAAGGACTGGGACAGGGGTTGCTCCGTTACAGTGATTTTGGATCAAAGAATGGGGTGGAAAGGGCTTTTAGCATGCATTGTGTTCCTTCAAACATGATCCCTAGTGCTGCAGCCAAATTACCAAATCACTCCTGTTTTCTCACAGCTTCCTCTCTCATTTTGCTGCTTCTCTCTGTCCCTGTACCATCTCCCAGTGCCGGGAGAGGCTGTGCCTATGCACTGGCTGCAGCTGTGGTTGGCACGGGACAGGGATGCGTTGGGGAGCAGGGATTTTCTTGAGTGGCAAGACAAGATTGGGGTTGGTTGAGGCAGTGAATGTGTGGACGGGCAGCAGCAGGCGCTGGTGGTATTTTCCCAGCACTTGCTGTCCTTCTGGGTGCACATCTTGTACATGAGCATTGCTGGGGGGCATTACATGGGGTGTATGTAAACCTGCAAGCTGAGCTGCGGCTCTTGACAGCACACCTGCATGTGCACATGCACTTGTGCCTGCAAATGTTGCCCTGTGCCCCCACGGCTGGATCCCACAAGGACCCACTTCTGCTGCTGCGTACACTTTGCTTCTGCTATGGTGGGGATGCTAACGTGCTCCCGGTATGACGTGTGGCGAAACAGCATCCCGGGAGAAGCGGGGTGCATAGGGTGCTCCTGGGCCGCTCCTGCCCTTCCTCTGCCTTGCAACTACCGCAGATAAATTATTCAAGGCAGAAAAGTAGCTCTTTGGTGGTTTTGCGATGAGTTAATGAAAAGTGGATGAGCTTTTGCTCCATGGGTAGCTTCGCAGCCACTTTTGCCCAGCACTGGTGCTGGTGGGGCCACAGGGCAGCTCACTGGTGCTTTCTGGCTTGTGCCAGGCGGCTTTCCCTCCGAGCACAGCTGACAGCCATAATAAATAACTGGAAACAAAGCGCTGCTGCCCAACTCCTCCTGACTGCTCCACTCCCGGTTAAAAATAAAAGACCTTTGGCTGCAGGGACACGTGATGAAACTTGACAGCCCAGTGGTGTCTTCTTGCCTAGCTGGGGTTTTGGGTGGTTTCACGCACCGTGCTGCCGGCGGGGAATAGCTGCTGTTCATCTGTGCTTTAACACGGGAGGAATTTCCTCATGTCGCTGCCTGAATCACGTTGTAGATGCGGTTGGTGCAGTTCGCAGGATGAGACGGGTGTGCTGGCACAGGCTTTGCGGTGGGGTTCGGGGCTGCGGGAGGGAAGCGGGCAGCATGGCTGGCACCGGCAGAGCAGCAGAAAGCCACGTGAGGGATGCACCGAAGTGCGTTAAACCCAGCACCGCTGAATGCAGTGCTCCAGCTACTTGGAAAATACCCTGAGTGCATGGAGAGGTTGGAATATTTCCCAATCTCCCAGGGGGGTTCGGCACATTTCCCCTTAAAATAAAGATGCCAACTGCTGCTTATGTGAAATCCGCTCACTGGCAGGGAGGGAGCTGGTCCTTCTTCCTTTGCTTATTTATAGCACATCCGTGGAATAACAATCAGCAGTTCAAAATCTGGCTGAGCTATGAGGCGGGGGAATGTCAACCTGCTAATTAAAATAGAAAATTGCTTAAAACTCTGGGCAGAGCAGCAGGAAGGCAGGTGCCTGGCTGCCGGGGAGGTCCCTGCCTGCTCACGATGGGCTGCCAGTGCTGCCAGACCCTCCTGCGCCGGCTGCCGCCGTTCCAGGAGGTGGGAGGTGCGAGGGCTGTCTTATAGCACTGCTGGGGCCAGAGCCCTGCAGAAGGACTGGTCTGGCCGTCAGGCCACCAGCGCAGCCTGCTCCGACCTGCTCGCTTCAAGGATGCACGATGGGCTGTGAAACAGGGAATAGACTCCGGAGGGCATGGAAATGCCTTCAGTGGAAAACCATGGTAGGGGTGAGTCTGGCCAGCAGTGTAGTGAGCCTGGGAAGGTGTTTTGGGGTCGTGGAGCAGGCAGCACGGGTAGGATGGGGTCTGATGCGGCAAGGAGCTGCAGCTGCTGTCATTGCAGGCTGCGGGAGAGCAAATTCCCACGGCAGCTGCTGGGAGCAGTGCAGCAAGCTCTTTGCAAGGTTTCTTGCAGAGCAGAAACTTGCAGGCAGAGCACTGCCTGCTCTTTGCTCCCCCTTTAGTAACGGTAGCGCAGCTCGGGGTGGTCTCGTAAAGGCATTGCCGGCTGTGCCCCTCAGAGACCTGGTGCTCGTGTCATGGGGTTTGGAAGCAGCAATCCTGCTTGCCTTGCATGGACACGCAGAGCTCTGTGCTGTCCTGTGTACCCCTTTTTTTTCTTGCCACCCACACCACCCAGCCGAGCCGCCCCGGGTGTCCTCTGGGGATGTAGAGGATAGATACAGCTCTGCAATGGGGTTTGGTGTGAACCAGGAGCTGTGGGGGCTTTGCAGCAGAGCTTGGTTGCTGCAAAAAGGCATTTGTGTGTGAAACATCACTGGCAGTGGGAGGGGGGTCCGTGCTCAGTGCTGCGTCTCGGCCCCCTGGTAGTCTCTCCGTTCCTCAGCTGGGAGCAAAGCGTGGCACGTTTCCAGCCGCAGCCGGGCTGGGAGGTGTTAACGGTGCAGAAGCAGGCACAGCCGTGCTGCGGGGGTAGCAGTGCTCCCGTCACAAACATGCTCCCAAAACCCCTGAGCAGCTCTCTGCTCCCTGAAATGCAAACCCCGGGGCTTTTGTGCGGTGCAGCAGGGTCTCAGTCCAGCCCCCGTGGCTGCAAAACTGCTTGCCGGGGTGTTTGAATCAATGTGGACCCACAGCTCCTGGGAGGGGCATTTTAATTGCGAAACATGCTCTGTTCACCCCAAATTGCTTCCCCCATATAACAGCCGAAAACAGTTTTCCTCTGCAGTGTTGCAGCGGGTGTTAAACGTCCCTGGAGAGGTCCTGGTGCACAGCAGGGAGCTGGTAGTAAGGAAAGTGAATCCCAATGTCCCCTGCGTGTGTCAGCAGGGTGAAAGGTTTTATTGCTTTCCTCGGAAGAAACTGGGAAGGGGGCAAAGTCTGGTCTCCACTGCTGCAGGCTGCCAGGCTCTCTGCGGATCCGACCCCCTGGTGAAGCCCCAGCCGGCCGCAGCACACTCATCGTGCCTGGTGAGGGTTTGCTTGCGTGTCTGCGAGTTCCCTGACGGCCATCGTGTCCCACTGCAGGCCTAGCATGTCCGGGCTGCACCTGGCAAAGAAGGGCCGCGAGCACAGGAAGATGGATCTGCAACGGGACTTCACCGTCGCCTCGCCGGCAGAGTTCGTCACCCGCTTCGGGGGCAACCGTGTCATCGAGAAGGTCTTTCCCTGTGCACCCCCGCTTTTGCCTGGGTGGTGGGTCATTGCTTTTCACGGTGGCATCCTCAAGCCTTGCCCAAGTCTCCCGTGCCCGCCAGGCTCGGACCGATGGCAGCCCAGGGCTGCCCAGAGCTGTTTGCCCCCCGGCTTCACCCACCCTCGCGGGCTGGGAGAGGGAAACCCTCCCAACGCTGCCAATGCACGGTGGCTGCTTGCAGCAGCTTTGCATGGTGGCGCAAACAAAGGCCAAAGTCCCGTCCTTCATTAGCCCCAGTGCCAGGCATCAAAGCTGCTGTTAAGGAGCGTCCTGCTCCACCAGCACATACAACCGACTGTGGCAAAGTGCCCGTGTTAGCACGGCTGCCCTGCTTTCCTCACTACCTTCACCCAGCCCTCGCCTTCCTGCTGCCATCCCTCAGGGCCATGTGCCCAGCCCCGCGTCCCAGCAACAAGGAGAGGTTTCAGCCTGACGCCCCACGTCCCTGTCCCCCCAGGTCCTCATCGCCAACAACGGCATCGCCGCTGTGAAGTGCATGCGCTCCATCCGCCGGTGGGCCTACGAGATGTTCCGAAATGAGCGTGCCATTCGGTTCGTGGTCATGGTCACCCCTGAAGACCTCAAGGCTAATGCAGGTAATTCCTAAAAGCATCCCAGCAAGGGATGTTCCCCACTCTGGGACTGAGCTGGGGCATCCTTTTCCTTCTCCCTCTGCTGCTGCCTGGCACACGGGAGGCTCTGCACAGCCCAGGGTCACAGACTTTCCTCCTCTGCAGCCAGATCCAGGAGTAAATAATTTACCGCCCCCCCAGCCTCCCTGGGATTGAGGATTTGGGGAGAGGGTGCAAGGGGCAGCACGCGAGTGGGGTGCAGCTCGGTGGACTGGCTCCCACCACTGCCACGTGCTGTCTTTCAGAGTACATCAAAATGGCAGATCACTACGTGCCTGTACCCGGAGGAGCCAACAACAACAACTACGCCAACGTGGAGTTGATTGTGGACATTTCCAAACGGATCCCGGTCCAGGTAGCAGCCACTCGCAGGCCTCCCACCTCTTTGCCGCGGGAAGCCGATGGGGAAGAAGGGGCACTCAAACAGGGTGACGTCCCTCCGCGTGGAGGAGCTAGGGATGATGCTGTAGGTGATGGGAGGACGCCGGCACAGAGAGGTAAAGGCTCACACTGCTCCTTCTCTTGTGCCAGGCGGTGTGGGCTGGCTGGGGACATGCCTCGGAAAACCCCAAGCTGCCAGAGCTGCTGCAGAAAAACGGGATAGCTTTCCTAGGTAAGGTCTCGCCTCCTTCCCTGTGCCAGAGGGAGCAGCGGGCATTGGGCTAGTGTGTGCATGCATGCTCACTCCCCAGGGACACTGCACCGGGCAATGCCTGTTTCGTGCATCTGCCGTGTCCGCCCTGCGGTGTGGCAGTCCCCAAGCCGGTTTCCTGGAGCTGTCCCCAGAATCCTGCTGCTTTCTGGGTTTTCCCTGTAATGCAGCATTCACGGAGGAACTTTGGGTGGGAACAGACCTCATGGGTTTCCCAGCCAGTGGAGAGCCTGGGCTCCCCCTGGAGAAGGAAAAAGCTCCGTCCTGAACTGGACAGAGGGTTTGGGGAGGGTTTCCCGTGCCCCCACTCTTTGCAGAGGGGCTGATAGTGCGGGCTCAGTGGGGAGCAGCTTTCTGCAGCGCCAGTGTGATGGGGACAGGCCGTCTGGCCAGGCTGGCCCAGCTCACCCCTTCCCTCCCTGTTCGAAGGTCCACCGAGCGATGCCATGTGGGCACTGGGGGACAAAGTCGCCTCCACCATCGTGGCTCAGACGGTCCAGATCCCCACACTGCCATGGAGCGGGAGCGGTAAGCGCCTCTTCCCCAGCCATGCACACCCTCCCTGCTCCCCCATTTCTCTCCTCTCTGTCTCGTCGTCTCTCCCAAAGCAAGCACCAGGGTTGGGGTCACCAGCCCGGCTGGCCGCACAGTGGCTGCAGATATCGGGGACCTCACTGCAGCCGAGCAGCTGCTGGTTTGGGCAGAGGGGGTTTTGAAGATGAGGTGAGAGGAAACAGGGGAAATGGCATATGCCAAATGGGCACAGCCAGCACAGCACCCCAGCCACGCCACGCTGGCAGTGACCATAGCCCTGGCCGTGCTTGCAGGTCTGGTGGCCCAGTGGTCTGAGGAGGACCAGAAGAATCAGCAGACAATCAGCATTCCCCTTGAGACGTACGCACAGGGCTGTGTGAAGGACGTGGAGGAAGGCCTGGAGGTAAAGCTGAACCCGTGGGCAGCTCATTGTCTCTTGTCCACCATTATTTCTCTTTGGAGCCCTTTTGGGCTCCCAGTGCATGTGATGGCAGTTCTTCCTCTGCACAGATGCAGCTTGGGGCATCCTGCTCGGTGCTGCATGGGGCTGCGGCAGGGTGGGCTGTTGGGGTGATGGGTCAGGGTCTAAAGCACTTTGGTCACCTCAGTCCTTGTCTCTGCTCAGGTGGCCAAAAAGATTGGCTACCCACTGATGATCAAGGCAGCAGAAGGCGGTGGGGGCAAAGGCATCCGAAAAGTGGAGGCGGCAGAGGAATTTGGTGCCTGCTTCCGGCAGGTAAGAGGTGCCCAGAACCCCCATCCCTGTCCCCATCCCCATCCCACCCTGGGGCACGCAGCAGGATCTTGCTCCCACGTCAAGTGTCTCCTGCTTCCCACCTGGGCTCGCCACAGGTTGTGCCTTCATCCTGGGATGAATTTTGGGGGACAGTGCCAGGGCACAACCCTCTCCCCCACTGCAGGTGCAGGCGGAGGCACCCGGGTCCCCCATCTTCCTGATGAAGCTGGCGCAGCACGCACGGCACCTGGAGGTGCAGGTACTGGCTGATGAGTACGGCACTGCCATCTCCCTCTTCGGTCGTGACTGCTCCATCCAGCGCCGGCACCAGAAGATCATTGAGGAGGCACCCACCACCATTGCAGCACCCTCTGTCATCGAGGTGATGGAGCAGGTGGGTGGCCCTGGTCTTAGGGCAGCATGAGGTTTCAGTGAGAAACTGGTCTGGCTCTTGCTGGGTTTATTGTGGTTTTTGGCCCCTTGGGCTCCTAAGGAAGGGAGGGACGCCCTGAGCTGAGCAGGCAGCCCCAGACCTGTTTGTCTCCTTGGGTCCGTGCAAGGACACTGCTGCCGTGTTTCTTGGGACACCCCGACTCTGCTGCCGTGAACTCATTACTCCCCACGGCGGTTTCCCACTCTCCTGCAGTGCGCAGTCCGCCTGGCCCAGATGGTGGGTTACGTGAGCACAGGCACCGTCGAGTACCTCTACAGTGAGGACGGGAGCTTCCACTTCCTCGAGCTGAACCCCCGCCTGCAGGTGGAGCACCCTTGCACAGAGATGATCGCAGATGTGAACCTCCCTGCTGCCCAGCTGCAGGTACCTGAGTGCACACGGGCGACTTTGCGAGGTGTGTTAGATGGAGCAATTTTGTAATTTAGGGAGAAGTGCTAGGCTAGAGCCTGGCATAGGGAAGCTGTCCCATATACCCGCGTGTACAGTGCAGGCAGAAGCAATGTAGCATTCCCCCTTCACCTCTGGCTCCACGCTGGGAGCGTCTGCCTGCAGTGTGGTACCTTTTCCCCTTGTTCTTCATTCAGACCCTCTACTGATGTCTCCCAGTTGTAATTTTGATGCTAAAGCCTTCTTCTGGCAGCTTAAGTCCTTGTTTCTCGTGCAGATTGCAATGGGCATCCCCTTGCACAGGATAAAAGACATCCGGGTGCTGTATGGTGAGAGCCCCTGGGGTGATACGCCCATCCTCTTCCACGTCCCCACCAACCCCCCCGTGCCCAGGGGCCACGTCATCGCTGCCCGGATCACCAGCGAGAACCCCGAGGAGGTGAGCCGAGGGGATGGACTCTCATGCACCAGCCCCACGTGTGGGGACCGGGGAACCCTGCCACTCACAGGGGTGAACTGGGGACAGTCCTCCCTGGCCGGACAATGTTTGTGGGCACTGAACCCATGGGACCGGTGAGATCCACGTGCAGACTGATAAATGGCTCAGGGGTTCCCCTTCTATTTATGCTGTAGGAGTCTCAAGTTTGGTCTCTCCATGTCTTCTGCTCTGTTTTCGCTCAGGGTTTCAAGCCCAGCTCGGGGACAGTGCAGGAGCTGAATTTCCGCAGCAGCAAGAACGTCTGGGGGTACTTCAGTGTGGCGGCAGCCGGGGGGCTGCACGAGTTTGCCGATTCTCAGTTTGGCCACTGCTTCTCGTGGGGAGAGAACCGGGAGGAGGCGATCTCGTGAGTGTGGCAGGACGGGGTGGAGAGTGGGTGTCCTCGGGAAGACACACAATCGGTGCACGAGCCAGGAAAAGTGGCTTTTATCTGAGAGGAGCGGAATGGTGCTGCTGTGCTGAGCAGCTTGGTTTTGCTGCAGAGTTTGTCTGGCCAAGGCCAAAGTTTTCGGACTGGGGTGGTGGTTTGGCCCCAGCTGATCAACCTGATCCTTAAAGACATGTTGCAGTGATCTGCTAAGCATGAGCAGCAACGCTCATTCAGTAATTAAGCAATATGTAACGAGTCTGTCTTGGGTATTTAAGTATTTTATGAAGTTAATGCTGATTGTGGGGCTGTTTCATGCAGGCATGAGGGCATCCAGGGCTCGGGAGCTCAGCACCCTGGTCCCTGTGGTTCCCTGGTTTTCTCTGCTGACAGCCAAGCACCACCTCGTTGGTCATTAATGGAGTGTTTTGCTCCCTAAAAGGAACATGGTGGTTGCCCTGAAAGAGCTCTCTATCCGTGGGGATTTCCGGACCACAGTGGAGTATCTGATTAAGCTGCTGGAAACAGAGAGCTTCCAGAACAACGAGATAGACACTGGCTGGCTGGACCATCTGATTGCTGAGAAAGTGCAGGTGAGGGAGACCGGTCCCCCAGGTCCACCGCTCCCCTTCTGGTGGGGAGCCAGACCCAAACCCTGTTATTTTTGCCCCCCACAGGCAGAGAAGCCGGACACGATGCTGGGTGTCGTCTGCGGTGCCCTGAACGTTGCGGATGCTGCCTTCAGGACGTGCATGACTGACTTCCTGCACTCGCTGGAGAGGTATGGAGCAGGGGCTACCCGACAGGGGCACAGGGGGCACGGGAAGGGTATGTCCTACAGGGCGGCTCTTGGGAGCCCGCGTAGCTCCTGCAAGCACGGAGACCCAAGTGTTGCTCTCCCTGGGCCATCCTCCTTCTCAATTTTGCTGCAAAAGTTTTGCAAATCTGGAGGCAGTAGCACTGCAACAGTCTGGGAAACGGGAGGATCTGCTGTGACTCACAGCTCCGGCTTCTTGGCTATTGCTTTATCTGGAGAGTGGAAGAAGTTTCACACAGAAACAGCTTTCAAGGGAAAGTGGCTTGGCTGAATGCAGCTCGCTTTTGTTTTCGCATTTGAATGTCAAGGTTATTCCTCTGGCCTTGGAGGACGCCTGGGGCTCTCCCCTGCACCCTTATCTGAGCGTGTTTTGCCAGTGTCTGGCCTGCCTCCGGTTGCATTTTTACAAGGCACTCACGTGGGTCATTTAAAGCAGATGCTTGTTGCCTTCGGTCACCTTCGTGCTCTCCCGCAGTCAGCTCAGAGCCCGCACGGCCCGACGCCAGCAGCATCGCTGACATCTCGCACACTTGGCTCCCCGCCGGCACACAAGGCACGCAGTACTTGTGGTGCCTGACCCATCCGTTGTGTTTCAGGGGGCAGGTGCTGCCGGCAGCTTCCTTGCTGAACATCGTTGACGTGGAGCTCATCTATGAGGGTGTGAAGTATGTTCTCCAGGTGAGGGGTGGGCCATGCTCCTCCTGAACCAGCTGCAGCGCTGCAGGGGACAGGGATGTGTGCTCCTGTACTGAAGGAGAAAGGTGCAACAAATACAAGGTTGTCCTTTAAAAATGTGCAACGTAAAAATGAGGTTAATAACCACATTTTAATGAGGTTATATTAATAACCTCATTTTAACTAGACAGACATTTTCATACATCCTGTTGCCCTGAGTTTAATAAAGGACCTCCTTTTCTTGCTTTTAAACCCGATTAGTTGAACTTCATGCAAAAAACTCCCTACTCACAATGAAAGCAGCAGGTGAGCCATGAGTCAAAGCAGCTCTGGGCCGTGAGCTGAACCAGCTTTTTGGTGCAGCCAGAGGCTGCTATCTCCCGCCCTCCCCAGCACAGCCTTGTCCCATGGCAGCATGCTGCTCCTTCACCGGCCCTTGCACTGAGCGCAGGGAGATGGTCCTCATCGCCCACCATTCCCACCAGCCCCCAGAAAGGCCGTTGCACGCCTTTCAGGGGGTGGCACTGAGGGCTCTCCCTGGCTGCTGCCCCCAGGTTGCCCGCCAGTCCCTGACAACGTACGTCATCATCATGAACCGCACTCACATAGAGATAGACGTGCACCGGCTGAACGATGGTGGGCTGCTGCTCTCCTATGATGGCAACAGCTACACCACCTACATGAAGGAGGAGATTGACAGGTACCTCCCCACTGGGCCCCCACTGGCCCTCCCCACTGACTGGCAGCCGGTTGGTGAGACCTTTCCCTCTCCTTAAGATACCGGATCACCATCGGCAACAAAACGTGCGACTTCGAGAAGGAAAAGGACCCCACGGTGCTGCGCTCACCCTCTGCTGGGAAGCTGCTGCAGTACACGGTGGACGATGGTGGCCATGTGGCTGAGGGGAACGTTTTTGCAGAGATCGAGGTAAGTTTGTGGAAGAGCTTGGAGGAGCCCTGCTCTTCCAACTCCGGGACACGGCGAAGATCAAACCCACCGTTGTTGCCGCAGTGCCCCAGGCATTTGGCAGCACGTGAGCGCTGCTCGTTTGGTGACCGTTTCACCCATCCTCACCCAGGTGATGAAGATCATCATGACGTTGACGGTGGAGGAGGCCGGGCAGGTGCACTACGTCAAGCGGCCGGGCGCGCTGCTGGAGGCAGGCTGTGTCATAGCCCGGCTTGAGCTAGATGATCCCACCAAAGTGAAGCCCGTGAGTCTGCCGGGGGCTGGCCATGCTGCTGCCCTCTCCTGTCCGCTCCCAAATTGTGTCCCATGGGGCACTAGAAGTACTCAATGGGGACAAAGCAGAGGAGCCACCCCAGCTGGGGCATCATCAGGGATGTCTCTCTGTCCCGGCAAGGGGGTGGCACTGGCATGGCCATGCCGCATCCCCCAGCTGGCTATGCTGGGGCTTGAGTGGCAGCTTTGCACGCTGTGGCGTTGCTCTGCGTGAGCATCCCATGCACGTTCACTTAGTGTGCAGAAGCATCCCATGCCAGTTTGTCGTGTATCTGTATCACTGTCTACATCTCAAGTTTTTCTGCATTGTTTTCACGCTGGGGCACCAGCAGAGACATGAAGCTGAATATTAGGTGCTTCCTCTGTATCTAACCATAAGCAGGTGCTGGAGGGGTAGTGCTGGTTTCTCTGGGGCTTTTGAGGCAGCTGCAGCTCTTGGGGATCCCCGTCCCTCGTCAGCGAGGACATTAATAATAAGTTTTATGAGGAGCGGCTGAGGGACTTGGGGTTGTTTAGTCTGAAGAAAAGGAGGATGAGGGGACATCTCATTGCTCTCTACAGCTACCTGAAAGGAGGTGGGCGTTGGTCTCTTCTCACAAGTTACGACCGATAGGACAAGAGGAAATGACCTCAAGGGGAGGCACCAGGGGAGGTTTAGGTTAGACGTTAGGAAAAACTTCTACACTGAAGGGCTTATCAAAGACTGGCACAGGCTGCCCAAGGAAGTGGTTGAGTCGCCATCCTTGGATGAATTTAAAAGCCATCTAGGTATGGTGCTCAGGGACATGGTTTAAAAGTGGGCCTGGTAGAGTTAGATAGCGGTTGGACTTGATGATCTTAAAGGTCTTTTCCAGCCATAACAATTCTATGATTCTATGACGTGGGCCAGCCCACCTCTCTCTCTCTGCTCTCTCCAGGCACAGCCGTTCACTGGGGGGCTCCCAGCCCAGCAGACCCTCCCCATCACTGGTGAGAAGCAGCACCAGGTTCTCCGCAATGTGCTGGACAATCTCATCAACGTCATGAATGGGTACTGCCTACCCGAGCCCTACTTCAGCACCAAGGTGGGTGCTGGTGGCAAAGGCAGTCCAGGTGTCCTGCCCCATTGCCTTGTGTTTGCCATGACGGCAAGACTGGCAGCGCTGGTGGGTGCAGGCAGCACCAGCTTCTGCTCCCCACAGGTGAAGGAGTGGGTGGCGCAGTTGATGAAGACCCTGCGGGACCCCTCCCTGCCCCTCCTGGAACTGCAGGAGATCATGACAAGCATTTCGGGAAGAATCCCCCTGACCGTGGAGAAGTCGATCCGGAAGGTGATGGCACAGTATGCCAGCAACATCACCTCCGTGCTCTGCCGCTTCCCCAGCCAGCAGGTGAGTGGTGCGGGGGCTGCACTCCCCAGTTTGGCCTTCGCTTCCTTTTTAGCTAGAGCTACTTAGGAGTTTCTGCCTGAATTTCTCCTGCAAAGAGATAATATAAAAAACTAAAGGAGTGTGGCAAATATTTGTGGTTTTATGCTTGTGTTTTTATATTTATCTTTTTATATTTGTGCTTTTATATTTGTATTTCTTTATTTGCGTTTCTCTATTTATTTGTCACTTTGCATTTTTCACTTTGGGGGGGGGAAACCCAAACGAAAGGCTCTGCATGCAGCACCGCTGTCTCCAGGCAAGCTGGGGAGCTGGCCGCCCTACGGCCACTCTGGCCCCGAGCTGCACTGGACCTCGTGCCCTCTCCCTGCAGATCGCCAACGTGCTGGACACCCATGCGGCCACGCTGCAGAGGAAGGCTGAGCGGGAGGTCTTCTTCATGAACACGCAGAGCGTGGTGCAGCTGGTGCAGAGGTGAGCCCCGCGCTGTCCGAGACCCACCATCGTCATCCCACCATCGCCACCTCCTTGCAGCATGCTGGGCTCTCTGCTCCCCAGGTACCGCAGTGGCATCCGGGGCTACATGAAGGCAGTGGTGCTGGACCTGCTGAGACGATACCTGCAAGTGGAGACACAGTTCCAGCATGGTGAGGGATTGGAGGCTCTTGGGGAGGAGGGTGGGAGGGGTCTGCAGGGCTCTCTGGGATGTCTGCAGGGCTCTCACCATGCTCTGCCCCACAGCTCACTACGACAAGTGTGTCATCAGCCTGCGGGAGCAGTGCAAACCTGACATGACCCCCGTGCTGGAGAGCATCTTCTCCCATGCCCAGGTGGCGAAGAAGAACCTGCTGGTGACCATGTTAATTGTGAGTACAGCCCGTGTCCCAGGACACCAGAAGTAAAGGCTGATGGCAGGGAAAAGCCCGTAAGCAGAGGCAAGCTCTGCATCTCTGCGGGACGGGACGTGGCTGCAGGTGACCATCGCAGCCCTGTGCTTTCCCCTTGAAAGCGGGCAGACACCTGAGAAACCACTTTTCCACTCCTCTGTTTAATGCATCCCCAGGGTTTGGGTTTTGCATTCGAGCATCCATTACTGCCTTGGTAGAGGGACTTTATCTCCCCTCTGCAGCGTTGCGTTGTTGCACTTGGTTCAAAGAGCAGCATTTTTCTCATCTTAGTGCCCTGGGTCTCGTCCCTGTTGCCCGTGTGGCGCCAGGGGCACAAGGTGAAGCCGATCTGCAGTGAGGGGGCCTGAGCCGAGCCGTGGCGGCGCATGTGTTGCAGGACCAGCTATGCGGCCGTGACCCCACGCTGACAGACGAGCTGACAGCCATCCTCAATGAGCTGACCCAACTCAGCAAGACCGAGCACTCCAAAGTGGCGCTGAGAGCCCGGCAGGTCAGCGAGCACCTCCCTGTGCTGTCCCCATCCCTGTCCCCATCCCTGTCCCCTCTGCTTCCAGCTGTCTCTCCCCTTGCAGGTGCTTATCGCCTCTCACCTGCCCTCCTACGAGCTGCGGCACAACCAGGTGGAGTCCATCTTCCTCTCCGCTATCGACATGTACGGACACGAGTTCTGCCCTGAAAACCTGAAGGTTGGGAATTGCATGTTTTTCTGCAGAGGGAGTTTGGGTGGCTTCGGGGAGGAGCTCTGGCTGCAAGTGGCTTAGTCCTAAAAATAGGCAAAAAAGTAATCAAAGCAAATAATTTGCTGCAGTGTCAGTGCCTGTGTGGAGCAGAGGAGGGGGTGCACCCTATTGCTGCCAGTCTCTGTCCCCTGCTCCTCACCCCATTTGGAAGGGGACTGACGTGGATCTACAGCTGGGTCTGGTGGTGTCCCCATGGTGGGCTGGCTGTCCCACGGCACCCCGGTGGCCAGTCCTGCACAACCCCACATTGAAGGACCCCTCTGGAACATGCTTCCCCCATCCTGTGATGGGGCAAGGGGATCCTACTTCATCCTGCTCTAAATTTTGATTTCTGCCCCCAGAAACTGATCCTCTCAGAAACCACCATCTTCGACGTACTTCCCATCTTCTTCTACCACACCAACCAGGTGGTGCGCATGGCAGCGCTGGAGGTGAGGGCTGGGAAGGCCACGGGGGGCACGCGAGCTCTGAGGGGTGGTGGCATGGATATTTGTGGTGGCAGCAGGGGCATGGTGGTACCTCCTGCCGTCCCCCTCCCAGGTGTACGTGCGGCGCGGGTACATTGCCTACGAGCTGAACAGCCTGCAGCACCGGCAGCTCTCAGATGGCACCTGCCTGGTGGAATTCCAGTTCATGCTGCCCTCCTCCCACCCAAACAGGTATGGGGGCCCCCGCACGCCTGTCCTGCTCCCCTGGACATGGTCCTTTTTGCAAAGCTGTTGGGTTCGTATTGTCTCCTCCCTGCAAAATGTGGGGACCCTCGGAGGGAGCTCCCTTTGCCAGTGTAGCAGGACACACACCCTCTCCAAGTCAGGGTCCCATGTGGGACCTGCATGGTCTCTATTAGACGCAGGAACAGTGCTTCCACCCAGGGCTGATGGCTATCTTGCTGCCCCGTGCAGGATGTCTGTCCCCATCAGCATCTCCAACCCCGACCTGGCCCGGCACAGCACTGAGCTCTTCATGGACAGTGGCTTTTCTCCCCTGAGCCAGCGGATGGGAGCTATGGTGGCCTTTGACAGATTCGAGGACTTCACGAGGTAGGGGTGCAGGGACGTGCCTGGCCGGTCACGCACGTGACTTTTGGGTGCCACTGCAGTCGTTAGAGAGCAAAAGTGGGTGGAAGAGCCAAAGCTCATGGCAGCTGGGCAGTGCTTGGGGCAGCTTTTGTTCCTCCTGCAGCTGGAGGTCGGGGCCAAGTGGTATTTTCAGCACAACACTTACCTGATGGGGACATGACATGTCATATGGGGACATGGGGAGCCTGGGGGAGCTTGCCTGGCACGGGTGAAGCATCTCTGCACATTAACACAGCAGTGCTCAGAGCTGTGTTTCATGAGCTGTGGCTTTGCCGTGGGCTGGTGGAGCCCAGCTGAGCCAGCACATGCCCCACGGCCGCTGCGCTGGTACCCATGTCCCTGCAACAGTGGGTCCCTGGTGCTGTCCCCTCAGGCAGGGGGTGGGCACCACATGCTGACTTGTCACCCCATCCCCACCGTTTGGGCAGGAACTTCGATGAAGTGATCTCATGCTTTGCCGACCCACCTTCAGAGAGCACGCTCTTCAGTGAGGCACGAGCCACCGTCTACGAGGAGGAGGACGCCAAGGTGGGCACGATGCCATTGCCGTCCCCCTGGGTGGTGCTGGGATGGCAGTGGTGCTGCTGGTCAGATTTGACTGGGTGGTTTTGTTGCCAGAATGTCCGTGAGGAGCCAATCCACATCCTCAACATCGCGCTCCGCTGGGCCGAACATGTGGAGGATGAGAAGCTGGTGCCCATCTTCAGAGCCTTTGCCCAGTCCAAGGTCTGTTACTGGGGCCAGACTCCCTTTTTGCAGACCCCACACGCCAGGGCACCATATCCCAAGGCACTGCCCCATCCCCATGCAATGCTCCCCAAAACGCTGCACCCCAGGTCAGCCACTTGGGTTTTGTTTGCTCCCTCGGTGGAGACGTTTAAGCTCTCGTGACTGGTGGAGTCTTCTGTTTCCATGTAGAAAAACATCCTCGTCGACTGTGGTCTCCGAAGAATCACATTTCTCATTGCCCAGCAGGTGAGTGCAGACTCTCCCAACAGGCAGAGTGACTTCAGACACATCATGCTTCTGCCTCCCCAAAACCCCTAGAAACATCTATAAGTACATTATAGATATAACATTGCATGATGGATCTACTGTGCATCAGGAGCTGGGAATTAATTAATGAGGGATTCAATGAGGGATTTATCTCCTGCATTATCCTTTATACTGTTAACGTCTCCAGTAACGTGTGGTTCCTGTGTGGCCACTCCATAGCTTTAAGTTGTCTTTAAAAGGCATTGTTTACTCCCAGCTCTTTTCTCTTTGGGGGAGGAGGAAGCCTGCAAGGTTTTTTCTTTTTAATGAATTCACTGAAAATCAGAAAAATCCTCTGTGTGTCAGGATTATTCACATTGAGCTTTCTCTCCCCTTTGCTCTAGAGAGAGTTCCCAAAGTTTTTCACGTTCAGAGCGAGGGATGAGGTAAGCGCTGCGGTAAAAGCAGGGCCTGGCTAATGCCAGCTGGCCAGTTGCTCGCTCACCCCTCTGCATCACACCAGTTTGCAGAAGATCGCATCTACCGGCACCTGGAGCCAGCACTGGCCTTCCAGCTGGAGCTGAGCCGCATGCGCAACTTCGACCTGACGGCCATTCCCTGCGCCAACCACAAGATGCACCTCTACCTGGGGGCTGCCAAGGTGCAGGCGGGCACCGAGGCCACCGACTACCGCTTCTTCATCCGCGCCATCGTGCGCCACTCAGACCTCATCACCAAGGCAAGGCGGCGCCGGGTCCCCTGGGTGTGCGGGCAGAGGTGGGCGCATTTCAGGTGCCGGGGTTGCTCTGGCTGCCCCTGAGCCACCTGGTGCACCGCAGGAGGCTTCCTTCGAGTACCTGCAGAACGAGGGTGAGCGGCTGCTCCTGGAGGCGATGGATGAGCTGGAAGTTGCCTTCAACAACACCACTGTCCGCACCGACTGCAACCACATCTTCCTCAACTTTGTCCCGACGGTTGTCATGGACCCCTCCAAGGTGCGTTTCTCGGTGTTGTGCTTCCCATCAGTGCGGTGCTGATCTGGGGATGGAGGCTGCATCATCCCCCATGCTCGGTACTGCCGTGTGGATGGGCTGGCATCCCCCATCCAAGCTGTCAGACCCAGTTCTGTCCAGTACCCACCCAGCCCTGGCTGAGGGATGGCTTCAGGAGCCCCAGAGGCTCCTGCAGCTTAATTGCTGAGTCAGACCTTCACTGTGGGCTGTTTGCTGGGGAGGGGCTGAGATTTCACACTGTGCAATGAATTGGGGAGTATTGCACGGACTGGGACGAGTGGGCAGTTTGCTGGAGGATGCGAGGGTGAGTAGCAGGCTCTTCCCCTGGGCGCTCCATGCTCTGAAGGAGGGGTGCTGTGTCTGTTCAGAGGGACATGGGGCACTGTCTTTCCTTCTCCCCGGTGGAGAGGTTGGATGGCAGTTCCAGCCCCTAGGGATGGAGGGATGGAGAGAGGGAAGGGGCTCGAACAAAGCAGATCTGAAATAGCTGTTTGAGGTGGAGATGCAGTGGGGCTGCTTCAGCCTTGGCATCATGTGCTGGAGGACAGTGGTGTCCCTGGGGCCACGGTAGCATCCATGTGCTGTCCCCTACCTAGATCGAGGAGTCGGTGCGGTCCATGGTGATGCGCTATGGCAGCCGCCTCTGGAAGCTGCGGGTCCTGCAGGCCGAGGTGAAGATCAACATCCGCCTGACGCCCACGGCCACCGCCATCCCCATCCGCCTCTTCCTGACCAACGAATCCGGCTACTACCTGGACATCAGCCTCTACAAGGAAGTGAAGGACCCCGGCACCGGCAGCGTGAGTAACCGCAGGCGGCGGCTTGAAGTGGGAACCCAACCACAGCTACTTGAGCAGCTATCAGCTACAGCAAAGCTTTGGGGTGGTTTCTGCAAAAATCCTCGGGCACCTGTAGTGCTGGTCTGTCCCAGAGCCCTTGGGACTGTGCAGCAGCATTCCCAGGGCTGACCCAGTTTCAGTCCTCTCTGCACTGCATCTGGGCACCTCGGGGTGATGCTTTGCTCCAAAAATGGTGCTGAGCCCCAGGGAAGTTGCTGGTGTGTAGTTGGGCAGTTTTTCGTCTGAGAGGTGAAGGTCAGTGTTAGGGCATTGCTGGTACTTGCAGCACAGCAGCTTTGCAGTCTGTCGCCTCAGTAGCAAAGAGTGGGGTGGAAAATCATGTTGTTTGGTCCAGAAGAGCCATGGGCACGAGCATCTTGGCCAGGCAAAGCTCAGCAGTACTCTAGCCCCACCTTAGCGTTGCAGAGAGGACTCGCCTGCACACGGAGGGAAAGCAGCCAACGCTCTGCCCTTCTCTCCAGATCATGTTTCAGTCGTATGGGGACAAGCAAGGGCCACAGCACGGGATGCTCATCAACACCCCCTACGTCACCAAGGACCTGCTTCAGGCCAAGCGGTTCCAGGCACAGTCCTTGGGCACCACCTACGTGTATGACTTCCCAGAGATGATCAGGCAGGTGAGACCGGCTGAGCAGAAAGAGTCTCCAAATTACGGCATTTGCTTTTCTTCCGCACCCTGCCCAGTATTCCCATCTGAGCTGGCAAATGATAAAAAGAAAAGAGCCCAAGCCCCAATATTTTTGGTTCCATTAAGCATTCTAAACGGATTCCTAGCTCTTGCAAATTGCTGCAGCCATGCTCATGGAGGATGTGAACCTGAAAGCCCTCTGCAAGGAGGTCTGCAGCAGGGGGGGGGGGGTGAAGTTTTGCTCACCCAAGTCCCAGCCTGCTGCAGGAGTGTGTGTCTGTGCTCGACAACGGCCTCGGAGCTGCTGCAGCCCCATGCTTTCAGCTCATCCTGTGCACGGTGTCTCTGCAGGCTCTCTTCAAGCTGTGGGGCTCCTCGGACCTGTACCCCAAGGACATCCTGACGTACACCGAGCTGGTCCTGGACTCGCAGGGGCACCTGGTGCAGATGAACAGGGTCCCTGGAGGGAACGAGGTAGTGGGGGATGATTTGGGAATGGGGTGAGAGAGCGGGGCGCGGGCAAGCTGTGCTGCAGCAAGTGGGAACGGCTGGTGGCTTCCCTGGTCTGGCTGTGTTTAAAGCCCAGGGGATTCTCCTCAAGCAAGTGTTTTGTCTGATAGCTAATGCAGTTTGCAGCTCTGACCCCATTTGTCTGGAGGAGCCTGCCCTGTGACCTGGTGCTGTTTTGGAGCAGGTGGGGATGGTTGCTTTCAAAATGAAGCTGAAGACCCCTGAGTATCCTAAAGGCCGGGACATCGTGCTCATCTGCAACGACATCACACACAAGATCGGTTCCTTCGGGCCGGAGGAGGACCTGGTCTTCCTGCGGGCCTCGGAGCTGGCACGGGCCGAAGGCATCCCCCGCATCTATATTGCTGCCAACAGCGGTGCCCGCATTGGCTTTGCCGACGAGATAAAGCACATGTTCCAGGTGGCCTGGGTGGACTCTGAAGACCCCTACAAGGTGTGTGGGTGCCTCCCCTCCTGCCATCACAGAAAACAACAGAGGGCTTATTTGGGGAAGGAAGGACCAGAGCGAAATTGGGAGATAAAACTGTGGGATCGATGCTGGGGGGTGAGCCCACACCTGTACCCACTGCCACCGGGATGGTTCTCTGCGCTTTCGCCTCACCAGCAGAGGGGGAGATAAAGGTGCCGGTGCTGGCACGGCTGCTCTGTCCAGCCCTGGTCCCTGAGCTGCTATTGATGCACGGGATGGCTTTGGGTTGGGTTTGGAGAAGGGCCATGTCCCACAGGAGTGTGTGCATGGGGGGGCTCCACAGCTCATCCTCCTCGTTATTTCCAGGGGTTCAAGTACCTGTACCTGACTCCCCAGGACTACACAAGGATCAGCGCCATGAACTCGGTGCACTGTGAACACGTGGAGGAAGGGGGCGAGTCCAGGTGAGCCCCACTATCCCCTGGGGTACACGGAGCTGCCCCAAGCCTTGCCCCGCATCCCTGCTGAGATGCAGCTCCCGTGTCCTGGCCCAGCATCCTGCCAGACACATCACACGGGTGGGTGCTTCCCCCAGTCCTGCCCACTCCACCATGGCTCTGTCTTTCCTGCAGGTACGTCCTCCTGGACATCATCGGGAAGGACAACGGCTTTGGGGTGGAAAACCTGAGAGCTGCCGGTACCATCGCTGGGGAGTCCTCTCGAGCTTATGATGAAATAGTGACCATCAGCATGGTACAGCGGTGGGCCCTTCCCCTGCCCTGCTCCTCCCCTCTCTCCTGTTTGCTTTTAAGGTCACCCTGAGGGGAATAACAGGATGCGACAAATGACCTGGTGTAACCCCTGCAGAGCCAGGGACCGTAATTCTCCTGGTGCCTGCGAACTGTGCTGCAGCCCTGTCTCCCCAGTAACCCCCCTGTCCTTGTGTGTGTGCCCAGGTGACCTGTCGTGCCATCGGGATCGGCGCGTACCTGGTGAGGCTGGGCCAGCGCGTCATCCAGGTGGAGAACTCCCACATCATCCTCACTGGCGTCACGGCTCTCAATAAGGTACTGTGCTCCGGCTGCACATCCTTCCCCGGCACTGTCCATCATGCCGCTGCATGTGTGGGCTCTTTATCTGTCTTTATGGGAAAAGCTGGCAGTTCCCTGTGTGTCATCTCATGGGACACGTCTGGAGGAGCTGCAGGGGAGCTGCAACTGGGCTCCTCTCGCAGAGAATTGAGAGAATGCCACCCTGCAGTTATTTGTTATTGCTTTAGGGACCAGTTCATGGTGCATCATTCCTGGGGCAGGGTGGGATGACAGAGCTGCCATGGGGACTGTTCGTCTCTGGTCCCGGAGGCAGGACCCGTCTGTGGGCAGAACCACACTGGTTTGAGATGATTTGAATCCTGCTTAGCTAAACTGATGCACTTGTCTAAAGCAGGATCCCTTTGCTTTAACAATGAGCCTGGGAAACAGAGGTGGAAATTCGTCCTTAAACCAGAGGAATTGTGCCTGTACAGAGCTTTGACTTAACGAACAGAGCAAGGGGGAGCAGCTTCAGCATTAGCAGAGACCGATCTGTGTTTCCATTAATCATTCTGGCTAGGTGTTGGGACGTGAAGTTTACACATCCAATAACCAGCTGGGAGGTGTGCAGATCATGCACAACAATGGCGTTTCCCATGTCACCGTCCCGGATGACTTTGAGGGGGTCTACACCATCCTACAGTGGCTCTCGTACATACCCAAGGTAGGAGGGTGCTGCGGAATGGTGGTGTGGGGTGTTACCCCATATCTGGCTGGTGACCTGCCCTTCGGGGCTCTCCCTTGCAGGATAACCAAAGCCCAGTGCCTGTCACTGCCGTAAGTGACCCCATCGAAAGAGAAATCGATTTTGTCCCTTCCAAAGTCCCGTACGACCCCAGGTGGATGCTGGCAGGGAGACCCCATCCAAGTAAGTGAGGGTAGCCCGAGACCTCTGCAGCAATGCCTCCAGATGTGTCTTGTGGTGCAACCCCCCCGTTCTGGTGCAGAAGGTGCTTTTTGCTGTGAGTTGGTGCACAGGGAACCTTCAGTGCTCACCATTAAGCCGCTCCGCTTTCTCCTGTGCTCTGCAGCTCTCAAGGGGACCTGGCAGAGTGGCTTCTTCGACCAGGGCAGCTTCCTGGAGATCATGAGGCCGTGGGCTCAGACAGTTGTGGTTGGCAGAGCGAGGTACTGCTGGGAGCAGGGGATGGAATCCCAGGGCAGAGCGTGATGTGGGGAGGTCGCGTGCGCGATCAAGCACACTCAAGCCCTGGCCATGGCACTGCTTTTGGGATGGTGATGGGGGGTAACCTCTTTGGTGGGGCTGGGGTGCAACATGGAGGGGAACTGGCCTCTGCTAAGGTCACCCTGCCTCACTGCAGGCTGGGAGGTCTCCCAGTGGGTGTCATCGCTGTTGAGACCCGCACCGTGGAGGTGACGATACCCGCAGACCCTGCCAACCCGGACTCGGAGGCGAAGGTGTGTGGGGAGACCTTAGTGCAGCTGAGCGGCAGCTGGGAGGAGGCTGGAGGGGAAAGCAGGGAAAAAGCTTAGTGTAATTCTTTGGCATGTCTTTATTTTCTTTAAAGACTGGTGAAATCAAGGGTGCTTGGTCAGTTTTTTTTCTTCCAGCTCTTGCACACCACGTGCCACCAACCCGCCAGCGCGGTGTGCCAGGAAGCACCGGCATCAGTCTCAGCACTACTGCTTGCTGTCTTTTGCAGATAATCCAGCAGGCTGGGCAGGTCTGGTTTCCAGATTCTGCTTTTAAAACAGCCCAGGCCATTCGGGACTTCAACCGGGAGCATCTCCCGTTGATGATCTTCGCCAACTGGCGAGGCTTCTCCAGTGGCATGAAAGGTACCCGTGCGTGGGGTGCAGGTGCCCAGATCCCTGTGCCATGTCATACTGCCGGCACTCCTGCCACCCCATGGGGTCCTGGGATGACCCAGCCAACCGGGGGGCTGTCCGCATCACTCCGGGATGTAGGGTTGGGCTGGGGAGGTGGTGGGTCATCACCAGGACCCAGGTCCCAGGGCTTGGTGGCTTCCTCCTGGGCTGGTTTTGGGGTGCTTGTTTGGTCTCTCCAATGGAGAAGGTGGCTTTGGGCAGCTGGGAGGAGGCAAGGAGCAGGAGCCTGGTCCACAGCAGTTGGGGCACCCAGCCACTGAATCCCTTTGGCTTTCAGACATGTATGACCAAATGCTGAAGTTCGGCGCCTTCATTGTCGATAGCCTCCGGGATTTTAAGCAGCCTGTCCTGGTCTACATCCCGCCACATGCGGAGCTGCGGGGAGGCTCCTGGGTCGTCATTGACTCCACCATCAACCCGCTGTACGTGGAGCTCTACGCGGACAAGGAGAGCAGGTGAGCACCCAAAATTCCCCTCAAAATTCTCCACCCAAAATTCACGCAAAGAAATGAGAGCCAGTATATGGAGTCTGCAGAGTCATAGTCCCACTGGCAAAAGCCTCCGGTCACTTGAAATGTGTATTTTTTACCCTTGAGTTGATCAAAATCATCAGCTAAAAGTTCCAGGGGTCTTACAAAGCAGTGTGGCAAGTATCTCCTTGGGGATATCCTCCTGTGTCCAGCGAAGGCTGTGGGCGAGTAAAGCATGGGTCTGGGGGTCAGGAGGCCTTTTCTCTAACCTGAATTAATGCACACTGGAGCAAGCTGTAGGGAGCGGGAGGGTAGACAAGAATCCCAGACTGGAAACAAAACCCTTTTTAAGTTTTCTCCCTCTGTAGTTCTTAGAAGAGAGAGTTGCCTGGACCTCTTGTCCCAGCATTTCTTCTCCCGTGCAGACCAGTCCCTGCTTTACCAAACTTTCCTTCCAGGGGAGGCATTTTGGAGCCTGGAGGAACAGTGGAGATCAAGTTCAGAAAGAAAGATTTGGTGAAGACCATGAGAAGGATCGATACGGTCTATGCCAAGCTTGTTGAGCAGCTGGGTAAGGGAAGGGCGTTTCAGCTTGTCGGCATTGGTAGCGCTAAGTTAAAACATGAAGCTCAAACACCGTGGTGGCAACCATCAGGAAATCTTCTAGTGTTCCTCTGTGAAAATTCTTTATGGCTTTTCTGATAGTGGAACCTGCCAAGGGGATGTGGTGGTGCTTTAAAACACCTGTATCTCCTGGGGGATCTCTAAATGGTGCTGGACTTTCCTCCCATGCTTTGAGATGAAGAATGGCAACGGCCACGCTGAATCAATACCTGATGAGACAACACATAGTCATTACAGAGCCACACATAAGTTGTCTTTAATGCACTGGGTCTTCTTTCACCCTGTGATCGGCTCCTGCCTGCAGCGAGTGGTGGGGCAGCATTGGGAGGTCCTTGCCCCTGTGCCCCTCCACCCTGCTAAAACATGGTCCCACAAAGTCCTTGCAAGTGCCACCTCCCGCCTCTCTCGCGGCCGGCACTGAACACAGTGCGGCCCCTTCGTGGCCGTGGCCTTCTGTGGCTGGGCTCTGGGTGGGGGTGTAAATGGGCCAAAGCAAAGGGACATGACACCAGGTGCCCTGTTTCCTGGTGGGGGCGGCTGAGGTAAAAGCATAGAGCAGAGCTCAGACCCCGCAGTGGCCCATCGCAGGTGTGGCGGACGGGCTGCTCAGTGTGGTGTGTCCCACAGGGACCCCCGAGCTCTCCGAGGTGCAGCGTAGGGAGCTGGAGAAGCAACTCAAGGCCCGGGAGGACCTCCTCCTGCCCATGTACTACCAGGTGGCCGTGCACTTCGCTGACCTGCATGACACCCCAGGCCGCATGCAGGAGAAAGGCGTCATCACGGTGAGCCAGGGCATCGGTGGCGGTGGGAAGGAGCTCAGCGCAGGGGGGTTTGCGGTGGCAGCGTGAAGGTGAGAGGCGAAGTCCTCTCCCAGGGGTCTGGGCTGCAGCCCCATGTGCTGTTCCTGCCCCGGGTGCTGCTTTCTGCTCCAGCCCAGCAGAGCTGCCTCCAACCCTGCCGGCGCGAGCTGCAAGCGAGCGGTTGCTGCACATCAGTTCCTCTTCTTTTGTGCAAAGGTGAACCTGGGCTGTGTCCTCGTTTCTGCAGGACATCCTGGAGTGGAAGAACGCCCGGTCCTTCCTCTACTGGCGGCTGCGACGGCTGCTGCTGGAGGAGGCGGTGAAGGCAGAGGTCCTGAAGGCGAACAGCGAGCTGAGCCACATCCACATCCAGTCCATGCTGCGGCGCTGGTTCATGGAGACGGAAGGAGCCGCGAAGGTACTCCCAGCCTCAGCTTTCTGAGGTGTCCCTGCGGCCAGGGGGCTCCCGAGGGAGCTCCCAACCTTGCTCTCAGAAGTGAGACTTGGGGTCTTTGCATGGAAGCTGCGCTCAAATGCAAGCACCGTGACACGCACCTCACCAGGTCGCTCCTGTGCTTGCCGAGCTGGGAAGTGAGGGCACGCAAAGTAAACAGCTCAGGAAGTGTTTTGCCTTAACTTTTTGCACTTTAAACACTCCATGAAGCTTTCCCCAGTTTTGATTTCCAGACTGAGCCTTTTCCCCAGTGGCTGTTGCATGTGAGTAGGGGAGCGTGCCGTGCCGAGCCGGATGTGCAGGACCGAGAAGAAAAATCCCATTGCCTGGTTGTGTCATGGGAGGAAAAAGCCTGAGGCCACAGCAGAAAGGGGGGGCTCAGGCTGCGCAGGCAGCAGCACCCCCTGCCCATGGTGCTGCTCTCTCCAGGGCTACCTCTGGGACAACAACCAGGTGGTGGTGGAGTGGCTGGAGAAGCACATGCAAGAGGATGACGGCACCCAGTCAGCCATCCGGGAGAACATCAAGTACTTGAAGCGGGACTACGTGCTCAAGCACATCCGGAGGTGAGTGGCTGCAGGAGTCGGGATGCGAGGGGCGATGCTGTCCCCTGGGTTGGGGACAGAGGGTGGTGGAGATGAGGCAGTTCTTGCTTTGGCCCCTGAGTCTGATGCCCTCTCCTCCCTGCCTTGCAGCTTGGTCCAAGCCAACCCCGAGGTGGCCATGGACTGTGTCATCCAGATGACTCAGCACATCACCCGTGCGCAGAAGGCCCAGGTCGCCCGTCTCCTGTCGACAGTGGATAATGACGGCCCATCTTGAGCCAGTGGCGTGCAGGGCAATCGCCGTGGGGCAGGAGGGGCACGAGGACACGCTGCCGCTCAGAGGCCAGACCTCACCTCCCCACCCATTCATCAGCCCTCAAACTGCAGCCTTGGACTCTTAGTCTTGTGCCTAAATAAAGGATGCCAGTGTTTGTATTTTAAGCCATGAAGATGGTCTCTCCATCCGTGCAAAGTTCCCTCTGGCGCTGGGGGTGTTCGTCAGAGGGGCGGCTTGGTGGAAGATAAAATTGTCCCGAGCCAAGTCTGGAGTCTGGACCTGGTGCAGAAGTTGATTTTAAAAAGAATCTACAATCTTTTACTGTGTTTTAGTTGCAAGCCCTGGCCTTAGTCTTTAAAACAAGCACCAGTGTCAGACACATTTCGTGAGACTGGATGGAGCTGGAAGTACAGCCTGGCCCGGACACCGCAGGGGAGCGGGACAAAGGAGGAGGTCTCCGCATGGCCACGTTGAGGCTGACCAGGCACCAGCACAAGGAAATGTAGACCCTGTTTGAGAAGCAGTCTCAGACTGATGTTTTATAATAAACTCAGGAACTGTGAGGAGCAATTTGTCTCATCCTTCCCCTTGTTGGGGAGCTATCAGTACATGTGACTATGAGTAGCTGATGGCCCAGAAAAGACATCAGTGAGCCACGCTGGGACCTGTTGCAGCGGGAACATCAACGAATCCACCACGGTTTGCCTGACCCAACTGTTCCTCTCACCCATCTTGTGTCCTTTCTGGCTCCTGCGGAGGATGGAGAGGAGGAAGGACACAGCTCCGGGTGCTCCTGCCCCAGTGACCCAGTTCCTCGGCTGATGCGCAGGAGCCAGGGTGAGCCCTCCGTCTCCTCGGACCTGTACCTTCCTTCTTGGGTGGCATTTAAGCACTTTGGTTCGTGGAGGGGAAGTTTGAATATGTGTTTCCCAGTGCCTCTTCCTGTGCAGGTACATCATTTCACCAGCACAGGTTTAGCTTTGGCTCACAAAGGTGGAGGCGATGGAAGATGGGACACCAGGTTCAAGTGCAGTGCTGGTATCGCCGTGGTGTGGAGGTGTTGGACACCTCCACGGTCATGCCTGTGTCGGGGACTCCCACCAGGGTCTGCCGGGAGGTGTCCCTGTCCCGGGGGTGGGGGTGGAAAGAGCCTTATGAGACATTTGCTGGTCTGAAAGGTGTCACTGCACTTTGTCAGGGAAGGTGGGTGCTGATGCTCGCCGTGAAGGAGCCAAACCACCGCCAATAAAGTGAGCACAGTTCTCAAGGAAGTTTTCCTGAGCTCTGTTTCTTTTGTCATTGTATACATGCGGTGGGTGTGAGCAGGGGCCGGTGCCTCCGCCGCTGCACAGCCCCTTCCCTGCCGCACAGAAACTGCTTTAGTACGGACCAGCTCGTAGCATCCCTCCTGCGAACGCTGGTCCCTACACCACAGCTCTTCCACGCAGTTACCTATCGAGATTCTCAGGAATAGGCGGACAGAATGGAAAAAGAGTTCATACAGTAAATACCTGTAAACTCTCCTTCTCCTGGAGGGTTTGAGCCAGGGACAAAGCCTCAGCTCGGACATGTCTGTAGAAGCAACGAAGCCTGGGCAAAGCTGCTCTTTTACAGCTAATCCCCCACTTCCATTTGCTACAAATGCTCTGTGCGTGGGTGAGATGCTCCTCTGTTAGCGCTGGCACACAAGCACACAAGTCTGAGATCCAAGAGAAGGGTCTGGTCCTCAGCACACCCGGACACCGTGGCTGGAGTCAAACGCGTCTGGGCTTTGTCCATTTGTTGCCATCCGTAAGTTCTATGAAACCATTTCCTCGATGGGTCAGATTTCCAGTAGCAGATACCTCGGAATTACCGTTTAATGCCGAGCTGCAGCGTGCCACGGGGCAGGGGCGCGCCTGACACCAGAGCAGTTAGAATGCAGCACATCTAGAACGACCCAGGCTTAGTGCTAAGAAATATTTATTTAAAAAAACCCCAAAGACATCGTAGATGACGCCAGTCACAGCAAACGATCATTAATCACATTTGTTCTTCAAGAATAAATTACGACGTGGAGCATCGTGCCCTTTTGGAAGAGGTTGCCGTGGCGGAGATGGGCCCAGACGTTTTCTAGCCCCTGCTCTTCACAGCAGTGATTTCCAGCTGGGTGGCTCCAGCGTCCTGCGCCCTCCGGGTGTTCAGTAGTTGGACTTAAGCCAGAGAGGCTCTCTGCCCCCAGCCAGCCACGCTCGGTGCGGGAGAGGAGCCCGCGAGCACGTGGATACGATACCGGGAACTGACAGAATGGGAAAATCTATTAATGCACAGGAACAGACAAAACACGAGATGTAAATATTACTTCATGGTCACAGAGGTATAAGTAGACTAAATGCTAAATTCCAACATACAGTTTGCTTTTGATATTTTCAGATGTTTCATCACATTTATTTTTATTCTTTTTGCAATGTATGTTACCAAGTATAAAGCAGGGTTTGAAAATTTAAAAAACTACATTAGAATCAATTTTACTTGGTTAATTAGGAAAGACAGACTATGGTGAATCGATACGGTACAGCTACAATATTTGGTCTCTGAATTTTTTTTAAAAACATGAGTTTCACAGTTTCAAAAGTGCTTATTTAAAAGAAATGTAGTGTAAAAACAGTGATTAAAATTGTTGCATTTTTGATTATGAATAATTTAGCAGATGTAAAACAGGTTACTGCAGCATTTTAAAAAATTGAACAGTGCTCAGTTTACATAATTTCTTTTATCTTCATAACAATAAATATAAATAAATTTACAAATAGTAATACTGCCTAGCACAAGAATAGACAGAAGCACAATACACAAGACTATAAACAAATCTAATCTTTTTTTAAAAAATCCTAAAAATAGGCACAATTCCTAAAATCTTCTAGCCAGTGATCAGTTTAATAGTTCAGTAGTACCACTTCCTTCACAGTTGGGTAAGGACTTTTCAACCCCAGATAGAGCAGGTGTCTGCTATGGGTTTGATTTTTCACTTTTAATGTTTTTGCTTCTTTTTTCTTTCCTCGTAACAATAAGTTAACAATAGTCATGTCAGAAAAGTGTTAGTGGTGCAAGTGTCTCCAGAAACTGTGTAGGGTCTTTGTTCAGTGGCAACAGTTATTTGGCAATTTAAGAAATAAAGGTATACGTGGTACGTCCACCGTTTGGGACTCCGCCTCGGTGCTGACCAGCCCATTGACTTCTGTTGGCTTCTGTGTAGGTGGCGACCAAACAGCATCCACATGTAAATCCAGAGCACAGTGTCGATTAAGTGTGTTTACCTTAAGTGGACTATTTTTTCACTCAGTTACATTCTAGAGAAAGTTCCTGCTCACTGATGCCTTCCAGGTCCTCCTTGAGAGCTCACTGCAACACAAGTGTCTGTGCCCCTTCCTCAGTCTTGCCACGGGTGAAAGTGGTTCTACCAGTAACAGTTTGATTTATTTTGGCACCACATGCTGCGTCACAGTAAAAAGCCAACACCTTCCAAGCGTCTGCAGGAGGAGCTCTTTTATTGCTTTCAGGTCGTTTTTTAACAGCTGGGAGAAACCGGCCCCTGAGGCAGAGGTCTGTGGAATGGTGCAAAACTCAGAGCAGAGCGATGGGTTTGTTGCCTTGT
>NW_009647418.1:4247073-4249526 GCF_000708025.1 Charadrius vociferus
GGAGGGAGTCACGCCTGCCACTGGAGACGGGGGTGAGGCCGGGGGTGCCCAGGTCACAGTCTGAGAGGTGGAGCGGGGAGTTGCTGAAGGCACCCAGGGTATCAAGGCTGAAGCTGTCGTCTTTCATTTCCTCCCATATATTACCTTTAAAAGATTAAATTCTGGTCACAACACATCCAACCCACCCGGGCACTGTGTGTAGGGCTCAGTCCATAACTAAAGGGCTTTACCCGCCACTTGGGACCAGTGCTGCTTGCGGATGGTACCATTTGTAGCGCAAAGGCAGTAAGTGTGTCTGTTCCCCCCAAATCCCCTGGTTCCAGCAGGAGTCCAGACCTTTCTGGGCAGCATATACCTACCACGTGCTAACCGGAAACCCGGGGGCCATGCTAAGCATCGCCATGAGCCAGGGAAGTTCTCCTTTTATAGAAGGGGAAAACCAAGGCACAGGTAGAGCTATGGTTTCCCACGGGCAGAGAAATGTGGTGTCCCACATCCAGCTGGTCGGACATCCCTGCTTACATCTGCTGCAGCGCCTGCACTGGAACCATGAAGGAGGTTTGCTGTCCCATCTAGCACGAAAAACGGGGAAGTCACGCTGCAGACGCCAGCACCCAGCACAGGTTTTTAGCTCTGTTCCATCCCACCCCAGAGCATCCTGCTGAGGACCCTGGTTACATATTCACATAACCTACATAACCTACATAACCACATAAATCATACCCTCCCCTACCCCAGCTTCCTTCTCCCATACCTTGCAATGCAAAATCCATAATGCTTGGGTCAAGAGCATCCACCTCCGTGTTCATGTCTGCTGTCATGTTGAGGAAGTCGGGAGGCGCTCGTCCCATGGGGTGGTGGGGAAGAGGGCTGTGGCTCATGTTGGGCAGAGTATGGAGAGGAGGCGTTTGTGCAGGTGCTGGTGAGTCTGGGGCGATGCGAGCCTGGGTCTGGATCTGGTGGTGCAGGGGGATGGACTGCAGCGAGAGCGTCATGATGGGCTGAGGCTGCAGCTGGGAGATGGAGATTCGGCCCTGGGCTGCTGCCATGTGGTTCAGGGTGGAGACCTCAGACTCTGCCTGTTTGCTGGGCCGCCTGCAGCTCTCGGGTCTGTCAGTGATCAGTTTGTCTAGCTCCTCTGCACACGCGATACCCATTCCCGAGGGAGAAAAGAGAAAGTTTAACCCACGTGTTCAAGCAGGGCCCCGCCAAAGCGTTTCACAAGTGAGCACAGCCACACACTTTTGCCGTCAAAGTGAACAGGCAGTGTCTGTCGCCATACGAGATGCAGCACAGAAGGCAGCCTTGACTGTGCAGAGAGCAAAGAAACACCATCTATTTCCCCACCCTTAGCTCTTACCGTAGTCATCTTCCTCAGTTACCCCTAACTGAGCTAAAGAAATGATCACACGAGACTCACACAGAGCAACCAAGCCACCACCGATGGCAGCTGACCCGCAGTCACAGAGCTAAGCATCCTCAGTAGGTCTCCTGCTCATCGGGATACTCTGTGTTCTGCTTGTATCTCAGATATGATTCGCACAAGAGACTCCTAAGAGTTTCAACGGCACATTTCTTTTTAAGCAAGGCACAATATAATTTATCATTGATCGTATGGTACAGACTTTGCAGCAGAAAACTCCAGTTGATTTTGCCAATACTGAGCTCCTGAAAGCTTCAATAACACGTCTTTATTAATAAGAATGAGAAAGTCTTAGTAAAAGGAGAGTTTTGCAGAGCAAGTAGAAAACTGCATTAAAATGTGACACTATAAATACTAACACTGGAGGCGGCAGAACTCCTCAGAAGGCTGCGGATGTGCTGGGTAGGTTAGCATGGGGGAAAAAGACAATCTGTTTTGAAGCTGGGGACCAGTTTGTGCTGAGGCCCTCCAAAACCGGTTGTCAGTTCGGTTGCCTCCTCCTGCTATAGCATATTGCCTTATCACGCGGCCTCTGGGCAGCAGCCTCCGTACAGAGCACAGCAGGTATTTTGGCCAAGCAGCTCAGAGGAGGCCGTTGCAGGGCGTGAGAGCTCTGCACTAGCCAGCTCTTCTCCACATAACTTATTTAAGATATACACATTCCTCAACAAATAGCCATTTTTCCCCCTTGACTCTCATACACAGAGCAAAAGTGTGATATAAGCCCTACCTGGGTTAGCCATGCTCCTGTGAATAGCGGCTAAGTCCTTCCGCTTCCACTTCTGCATCTCCTCTTCCATCTTGTCGATCTTGGCAGGATTGAGAGCCCACAGGCACCCTTTGCGAGAGGTGCCGCTCATCTTGTTCTCCACCTTCTCAAAACACTTATTCAGGGACAGGTTGTGGCGCACGGAGTTCTTCCAGCCATCGGGGGCTGTCTGAAAGATGCAGGAGGACGTTAGTGAAATCATCCATGGACAAAGTATTTGTGATGTTCTACTTCCACCCTTCAGGTGTACCATACCTTGAA
>NW_009647418.1:4249564-4262316 GCF_000708025.1 Charadrius vociferus
TCGCTCACTGGGAGACTGCCTGTTTTGCTGTTCTTCAGCGCCATTGCAATCAAACAACTACAGGTCAGAGAAATACAGGAAATATCAGGAGATTGCATATACTCAGCCATCATTCTGGTCTAGCAACCTCAGACCCATCTCTTAAGACACAAACAGCTGGCTGCTCATGGGATTACCGTTCTCGAGTGCTCAGAAGTCACCCTGTGATCCTGCACATTTCGCTCCTTTGTGCTATTACTCTACCTTTATGCTGATGTCCAGGAACTAGTTTGCTAAAAAACTCCCCCTCAGAGGCAGCTTCCCCAGAACTCCTGGGTGGATGATGGGATTTTTGTTCCCTTCGAAAGGAATCAAACACTCTCGTGGTACCAAACCTACAGCGTTACAGTCATCCCAACACAGGATGTAGGTGATACGCTGTTCTGCTCTCTACTCACCTATATGAATAGATCGGTTTGGGGTAGTGCTTTGGATGAAGTTCTTGGGCAGAGTGAGGAGCCAGGCGTGGCTGAGAATAGTGTGGCTGAGTCCCGTAGGATGTGTTGTAGATGGCTGCTGGGTTACACTGTATGCAGAAGGAAAAGAAGGAAAATACTGGATGCAAAATGTCCGTGGGTATGTAGGTCTAGGGATACGTTACTGTTTTTCTTTTAAAAGAGTTCTAGATATGATCTTGGCAGGTACTCCAAGACACAGATGACAAGCAAATAACAGTACCTGTTGCGTGTTCTGTGCTAGGGCAAACACTTGCTGCGAATGAGGAGGAGGAAAGAGTTGTTGCTGTGCTTGTAAACTAGGAGACGGCTGCCCACCTACAGCGTACTGGCTCATCTGCTGAGATAAAGACAGACGTGTCAGTCTTGAAATTACCAACATCTTTTCCTAAGAAGTGTTGCAATAATAAGCCATGGAGGCCTGCACTTACATTTGCTCCGTGTGTTGAAATAGAATTCAGTCCCAGGATTCCCTGTGGCAGGCTGGCCTGGACATGAATCATTGCTCCAGGTGCTCCTGTGGAGTGCATATTGCTCGCTACAGGACCTGTTTGGGAGAAAGCAAAGGGAATGAATGGTCGCGTGGAAGTACACTTCAGAAAAGAGAGCTGACATTTGTTTTTAATAGAGGCAGTTGAACACAGCTAAGCTCTGGAGTGGATAATCACACCGCTCTGTGGCTCTTCCGTCCCAAAAGAACCCAGAGCGTTTCACAAATTGCAAAGTTGACATCAGCTGCTTCTAAAACTTGTTATGCAGGGAATGAAAGATGACAGCTGTTTAACAGTCCACAGTGGTGTTACCGACACAGTATCTTACAAAAGAAAAGAAAAAAAAAAGCCATATTCAGCACTATCTGAACTCCAGAAGGATTTCTGCTCTAAAGCGAGCAAGATGATACGCTGTGCTCCCTCAGCAGAATGCCGTAGGGAAAAAGTGTGTTTACCTAAAGGATGTTCACAAAGGAAAGAAAGTCTTTCAACGAACATATGCTGTAAGTCTGTATGAAGCAAACAGGTATGGGGTAAGTAAGATACTCTTACTTTTATCAATGTTGAAATAAACAAGAAAGACTAATTACCTAATTTCAAAGCTGTTGAAAACCTCTGAAATGCAAGTCTTAAATACCTTGGCCCAAGTTCATGCAACAAGGCACCGGCAACTACCCTGAGTAGAAAAGCCAATTGGATCCTAAGATCTCTGTTGTGACTGCTAGGGCTCTCTGCCTCTCCAAATTAAGGAAATGTATCAGCAACAGCCTTATCAGAAGACAACAGGCTCCAGGTCTCCTGACAGGAAGGGAAATGTAATGCACTTAAAAGGAATCTCCTAATCGGAAAGCTTGGCTGGGGCAGGGGGAGAAAGGAGGCAGTAGGCTGTGTCGTTTAAAGAGCAGTTATTTAACATCCTAACAGCTTACCTGTCTGTTGTAGCATTGCATTCTGGGCACCGAGGCTAAAATCCATTCTTCCACTGGCCATCTGTTGTAAGCGAGGAACATCAACAGATGTCAGCCACGACAAGGACTGTAAGTCACTGGGGAGGTCATCTTCACTCAGCTGGGAGGGGTCAGAAGCTACGAGCCTGCAAAATAGCATGAAAGGTTAGCGGAGAGCAAAGATGCTGCTACACTGTCCCTGGTAAGAGGGGAGATGATGGGGATGCCAAAGCTCACGTAGGTCAGCGGGGAAAACGCATCAGGCTGGAATTCTGTTTGCAGAATTCGGATGCGATCTTTGGCTTCGCAACTGGCTGGTTACTGCCACCCTGTTCCTAAGCGTCTGTTCCTTCGTACAATTTAAAACATTTTGGTAAGAAAACTGCTTGTGCAGTATTTGTAGGGGAAGAAGGCGTAAGAACCCAGAAGAGAAACCACCTAGAAACAAAACCAAAGCTGATCCATTATTTTCACATTTGTCAGAAATCTGCACTTGTTTGGCCTTGATGTAGAAGGAACCTGTCAGGACTTTTAACCTGACAATTTTGCATTAACCTTGAAATCCAGCGACCAGCCAGCCTCGGAAGGAGTTTCTGTGCCGAGCTCCTCAAGGGCCTGTGTCTGCTGCTGGCTTGGACACCTGGAGAGGGCTTTTCCCAGCCACTGCATCCCATCGGTGGGGACTGATCAGCGGAGAGCTGCTGCGTAAAAAAAAAACTTTACAGAATAAACCGGTGATCTCTTCCACTCAGATATATGAAGTTATTAACAAGGAACCACGAAACAATTTTTTTAGGCAGTTTTTGACGTGCTAAAGGATCAGAAGGAAAAGGTAGTGACTGAACACACAGTAACAGCTGTGTGTACAGTAGTACAGTACAGTAGCAGCTGCCTGTAGCAACTAAACTGAGGCATAACGATGACAGGCTGCTTTTGGTTTAAAGCTCTGGTTTTGCTACATTCGGCATGCTCTGTCCCACCTGTTTTGTTTTGCTTCTGATAGAGTGCACGGTACAAAACTGAAATTTTGGAATATATTTACAGTACTCAAAAATTCCTGTGTGGTCGAAATTGCTGTTAAAGTCGATAAAAGAACTATTGCAAATGAAGGGCTAAACTACTTTTACTGATGTTAAACAGTACTACAGCAGTCACGGGTATCTTGAGGAGTAAAGCAGTAATTAGAACATGTCAGGAAGTTATCATTAGATAGGCAGGGTAAATCCAAAGGGATTCAGGTCCAGGAAAACATCTTTCTCTTTCAGAAGAACACAGTTTAGTTGGATGTAGTTGATTTTGCTTTCAAAACAAAGGCTTTAAAGAGCTCTCTCATATATGTTAAAGCCAGCTGCGTGGTACTAAAGTGTGTTCATTGCCAAATGACAATGAAGAAGCCTTAAATAAATCTGGTCTCTTGCTGAAGCATCTTTTATGTTACATGATTCTAAAGCAGCTTAAAAGAACAAGCCAGAACTCTAGTGCCTGGCTGCCCAGGAGGTTTCAGCTCCTCTATTCATGATTTCCAGAAACACGTATCAAAGTTCCCTAAACTATTATCTGGAAGATCTTTAAAGCAGAATGCAATTTATTGGTTTGTAAAAAGATTCTGAAAAGAAGAAAAGAAAGAAGAAAAAAAAATCCAACACATGACCAGGAGCCAAAAGCTCAAATCCTGGCCAAAAAACATCTTCAAATCTCTCTCCCAGCCTACCCTGTTTTCTTTCTCCTACTGTAGTTATAGTGCAATAATTAGCATTGCCATGGTTACCACTGTTCAGTTATTTTGTGAGGCCTGGGACTTAAATACATAAAAAGACTATCAGGTGACGGCTCTCCCCGCCCGGAGATTGGCTGGATTGGAAGTAAACAAGAGCATTAAATGATTTGAAAACTGGGCAGGCTCATGTCGTTTGCAACAGTTGGGCCCATTCATGGGAAGCTGATAACCCATTGTGCCGCCAACGACTGCTGCCCGGTGGCACGTGGCCTCGATTGTTTTTGGGATTCTTGCTTAATTGTTTTTTCCCCCCCTCCTCCTTTTTACAAACTTCACATTAATCTGGCTGAATGACAGCCGACACACAACACACATCCACATGCCATCTGGCACCCCGGTCCCTGCCAGTCCTCCCAGACAAGTCAGCTCCTTCAACAAATAACGGGGTCAGATGGGCGGCGAGGGTCAGCACCCACTGCACACGCCTCCTGTCAGGCAATGAATCCGCCACATGCCCTCGCCGCTCCTCCGCGTGGGACGAGCATCTCCGCACTGGAGGACTGCGGGAGTCACGGTGGTGCTCAGCAGCCTTCCCAGCTGTAGCTTTTTGGGTAACAAAGGCCTCTGCTTCGCACTCACCCTAAATGCACTCATCCTGATGCTCTTTCTAGACATGGGAATGGCTGGCGGTACCCCGGGCACAGTTGGATGCCATCAGAAGCTTGAACCGTGACTCTCCGACGTGCCCGTCAGCATCGCGCAGCGTGCCCCTCTCAGCATCCGCGTGGTGCTCCCTCCCTCTCGCACTAACACCCTGGATCCAAATGAGGGCAAGGAAGGTGACTGAATTTTTAAGTTGATATAGCAGTCATTAAGCTCCATTTTAAACAGATATAAAGACGCGATAATATATAACAACTAGACAAAGGGTGCGAGCCAGCTCTTTTTCCAAGGCAAAGATATTTTCTTCCCTACCCCATCCTAGCATGGCATGGCTGTTTGAATTTGTGTTTGCAGTTCTTTTAAAATTACCTCCTGCTGTTCACTTACCCATTTTTTGGTACGGATGTGTTAGTTGTCAGAGTAACTCTTTTCATTAATAATGGGGAAAAAAGTATATTTAATCAGAATAAGGTATTTCACATTTAAGGATTATTCTTCAGGTTGTCTTCGAAACCAATGTTGAAATTTCATATGTCTTCGAGAAGGTGAAACTGCTTAAAGTATGCCCATCACCGTCTGACTGAGGTGTTTTAAATGCTCAGATATATTCTGCAGCACAAAACCAGCTTATCTCACAGTACGCAGGCTCAATGTGTGTCCTGCTTTTAGTGAAAAAATGTTAATCTAACTGCTTCTGGAAAGCGAGTTATGCACAGTGCTACCTAACATTTTAATCTCACAGGGTTCAATCTTTCTGAAAAATTGCCTGTGCTGAGCCAACTACAAAAATATAAGTCCGTACTGTAATATCGTGTGTACTTTGATTCTGTTCCCCTCCACCACCCTTTTCGGCTCACATTTGAGGGTAAACTTCAGGAGTCAGAGATCCTGTCTTTAGATGGGTGTTCACAGCCCCTGGCACAATGGGGCACTGTAGTAAAAGCAGCCATTTCCTTTCAATGCATGTAAATGAGATAAATAGTGATACGCTATAATTAATGCACACTACCGCAAATGTCCCCAGCTGCACGTTCCCCAGGGCTGTCTGGTGTATACACTGAGCTGCTAAACGCCTACGAGCAAAAGGTTACAGTCACACCAAATGTGTTGCAAACATGATATTATTTTTAAAGGTGTGGTGAAATTATGCAACTCCGTTTTTACCACTCTCCTTTCAAATCTCTGCAGGAAAATACCCTTCTGCTTCTATGTGTTTCTGTCCTAGAAAGGCACCTGCATTAGCAAGAATCCACGCGATGCTATGGATGTATGCCCCAGTTGTCCAAGGACGCTGCCCTCCTGCGAAAAGTGCCCTGAGAGCTATGACAGGTGACACAGAAATGCTGAGTGGTAGCATTAGTCTTTGCTATCTGCTCCATCACACAGTGAACAAAATATTTATCTAACCAGGGAAATAGATCTTGGCCACCAGCCAGCCCGCACAAAGTTTACTTTTCCAGAATCGGGAAAAACACCCCTTGGAATGAAACCCCTTTCCAAATCTCCCGATACTGAGCTCCAGACCGTCCTGCCTGCGGTCATGGAGAAATCGGACTCCTGCATTGGCTGCACATCTGACAAAGCTCACTGGAGCCTGTCAGCAGCGCAACACCGTTTGCTAAATGTACCTAAAGATACCTCTATTCCCCACCCCCCAAAAAAAGTACACCTTGCTGGCACAGGAAATAGCTAGATAGAATGAAATTTCATTCCCAGCATTACCTTGTGGGAATCTGCAGCTAACATCAGAGTTGAATTTGAATCTATATTCATAGATCTAACTCTATGATCTTTCCTCACATTGAGTTGTTCTAACGAGCTGGATCTAAGGGAGTTCATCACCACAGAAACCACTGTCAAGGTGAACTATCCACTTCTACGCTTGCAAACACCATTGTATAGTGAACCTGTCGCTGGAGACTATAGCGACCATCTCTTCAACAGCATCATAGAGTAGTCCGCCAAACAAGTTTGTTAAAACTAAAGGAAAGCTCAGCAACAAGTAGACCTTAAGATATTTTATCTCCAGCTAGTTTAGCTAATAACTGCGTGTTTCAGTCTATGACATGGTGTGCAGAGTTACATATTTCTATGCATATTGCACCATTCACATTTCGGGTACTCTGCTTGTTTGCTCTGGAGTCTGTCTCTAAAAGATTTAAAGCACTCAAACTGGTTGGTGTTGTAGGGCGAATGTAATGCTACAGGTTCTCTCAAAGGGATTAGTGCGTGGTGGCAACTCATCGCTGCCCCTGTTCTGAACCAAGTCAGACCAAAACTTTGTGGTTGCATTTGGCATATTCAACTTCAACCAGAGTTTTAAGACGTCTGTCACTCAATGGACAATTTTTATTACCATTGCCAGCACTGACATCTGAGCTTTTTGCCTATGCTGGCATAATACAACTGTTCAACAAGTAGGAGCAATCAGGGGTGACGTTCTTAACCAGCTGTTTGCAATGGTTTTTCCAGTGTGAGTGACAATTGAACAGGCAGAGTCATAAGAAGACCTCTTCTTGAAGTGGTGATGAGATGATGGTTTTCTTTTCTCTGGGGTTACGTAATGTCTCAGAACAAGCACAATGATTTCTCATATGTAAAACAACACAAGGAAAATATTTATGTTTTGTGACTCTTCAGCTGTCTCCACGGAAAGAAGTATTCTCTGTTTTACTGAAGGAGTCAACTTCTCCTTTTGCTCCTCACTCCATCTGCTCTGCTCCTTCCCTCTATGCACTTCTCTTCCCATCTTCCTCCCTTGCAGGTGCTTTTCCCTACATTAGGTTCAGTTTTCCACACTCACCCCCCTGCCTCTCTCCTCCCTGTTGCAGTACCAGCTTCTCTCCCGCTTCAGTCAGCAGCTCGCACTGCTGCTTTCTGTCTGTGATTCCTCTTTGCCTCTTGAAGGCACACCACCCATCCAGTCCCAAACCACCAGCCCACTTTTTCTCCTCCTTCTCTTCAAACTCTTTGAGTAATTTCTGGCCTTGCTAGAAACAAGAATAGAAATTAGGCAGCTTTCCAGGGACAACCAGAAACTCCCTGCTCAGCTACAGCTCAAGAAACTTTGGATTATAGGAACCAAAGCTAGTAAAGAAAAAGCAAATAACATGATTACCCTGTCAGTTTTCCTGTTCGCCTTTTCTTACAGCATGGTTCAGAAGAGCAGATGATTCTCCAGAAACCTTCCGCAAAGGTACTTAGCGCTATAGATGTGCTCCCAGAGACTTTTATACATTTCAGCTCTGAGTTTCACAACACCTCATTACATCATTTTGGTATAGGATGAAGGGAAACTAAATTACAAGTGACCTACGTGATTTGCTTAAGCCTAAGAGGAAATTAGGAGCAACATCAGCACTGAACTCCCAGCCACTCGCTCCCTGCTGTGCTTTACCCACATAACCATCCCCAGGTTCGGGATGCCAAATGCAGCCCATATCTGACTGTGCAATCTGTTTTGTTAAAAAAAAAAAAAACAAAACACACCCCAAAACCCCCAAAAACAAAACACAAAATGAAAATCTGTGGCTAATGTCAAAATAAGCTGCTTGTCAATGCAAAAATGTGCTGAAGTACCTGGCACTAGAGGAATGCTTTCTATAAAAATCAGTAGCATTGTCTACCTGGGAAGCAATCTTTCCTTTAACATTGCTTCATCTGCTTCTTATTAGCCATGAACTGATCTCGTGTAGTTATTTACTCCAGTGTAAAGGGAATATAAAATATACTACCCTTTGTTTTGCACTGCTGTAAGAACGCATCTCACTTGCATCAGTTGCTGCTGTGATCATGCAGCAATTCTGCTTTCCACACACAGAGATTTTTAAAATGAGTAAAATCAGAGCAGCGTGCCATGAGCACCTGAGATCTCACAGGAATGCTCAGAAAGTCCAAATTCCTTTTCTGCTTTCTTGTTTTAAACGGGAGGTCAAGCACCTCTTTTCAGGTAAGATAGGAACTCAGTTCTGGTTTCGCTGGAGGCAGACGAGCCTGAGAAGCCTACAAGACACTGTCTGGGTACAAACCAGCCCTTCCCATTTCTGCCTGTGACTGCAAGACAATTTGAGGAGCAAGGGCCACAATTTTTTATTAATACCGATTAGCACATTTCAGGAACTGCATAGGAAACAGTTGAGCTAATCCACTTAAATCAATCCACAGTGGCCTGAGTTTGACTGATTCCTAGGAGGTTTCTCACATTTTTTTGAAAGAATGAGGCAACTACTGTGATGAAATTCCTCCGACACATCGAGTCATTATCTCATTCCCTGTCAGACACACATGGTGTCAAGGGAATGGACACTGACATTTTCTTCAGGAACAATTACGGTTTCGTTAGTTATGCATTTGTAACCTTTTGTCTGCAGAAATGTCCTGCATGCAAACTCCCGGGCTCCATCCATCCCCAGTGGTGACAGTCAGAAGTCCTGAGCTGTAGCTTGCTCTGCAGAAACCAAAGTGCAAAGCCAGATATGAGAGTACCACTTAGGAGAGCTAAAATGAACTGTGTGTCATAAAGGCTTTTCACCTTTTTCACCACTATAATGCAGGCGCATCCGAAACGTATAGAATACAGAGGTTGCACATTTATGTGCCTGTGCTTCTTCATATGATTTTACACTAAACTATGCTAGCATAAAGTAATTATTACAACAAAAATTTAATCAAACTATCTAATTCACAGAATTCACAGAATTGTGAATGAGCTGATGAATACACACCAATATTTGAAGAACCCAAGGAAAAAATTAAAATGGGGTGGAGGATATAGTCTCCTAATACGTTGAGTGATTAACAATGAATAACAACTTTTGATGAAAAAGATAGCTATTTAAAACTGAATTTGTGTTTAACATGTATGGAAAATGTATTGCAAGGCCTTCAAAATACTACATAAGGCTTCTATCAACTGGAAACACAGAGTAATATAAAAAAATAGAAACATGGTCCTTACACAAAATATTGAGCTGCAAAACATGAAGTTAATTCATCTTTTTGGTCTAGAGTTAGCCTTACTTCTAAAGTAATGTTATTTCTTCAAATTGAATTATACATTTGAGTTATTTCTTTCAAAATATGGATGCCACATTGTTACCCAGAATGATGACTTGATTCCTTACATTTGCATTTTCACACATGCCAAAGAATCCATAGCAAATTACTGTCTCCTTTCCAATGTCCCGTTTCTCATGTCATGATTTATTATATGATAGGTAATAGACCGCACATAACTGTACCTAATTTGGGAATGGGATAGTTCCTGTGAAAAATAAGCACACTGCTGCTTATTTGAAAACCAAGAACGCTGACTTAGGATAATACTGAGGCTTCTTTGGGAGAGAACTTACAGGTCTGTAAGTGCTTTAGCAGTCTTAGTCCAGGCCCACCTTGGCCTCTCATCTGCCTCCCTGGGGCTTCTACTGCTCAAGACCTGCACAGTAAATCTGATTCCGTACTTCTGTACATCACAGTGGATCATGCTTCTCTTGCACTGGTTATGTGTGTTAAATCAAATTAGACTGTGAAAGGATAGATTGCAGCTTCCAGTTAAAAATACTGCTTGAAGACCACAGCGTTCATGAGCTGAAGAACCCTGTTTCTCAGTGACCAGCTCCAAGTCCCCTGAAGACCACGGGAGCTCTCTGCTAATTTAGTAGCCTTCCAGTTGGCTCCTATAGTTTACACAGCGTTGTGCTGAAATAACCACAAGTGCACCACTGCATAGTAAACTTGTGGTCCGCCTATTGCTTCAATTTAAACATCAAAATATTTACACTCAAACATAATGTTAGATTATTAATTAACAAGAATAAAGTGTTAAGGGTTAAGAAAATCACAGTGTGTTACCACTACATTTAGTCCCTGAAATGTAAATTGAAATCGTTAGAAATATTTCTCACTGCTACAATTAGGAAAATATTGAAGGTAGCAATATTTTCTCTGGGAGACTGAGAGGTATCTGCTAATGCAAAGTATTACTTTTCATTGGTAGTCAGGCAGTGACAGCACCATAAAAACATAGGCATCAGAGAAGATACGATGGCCCTTAATCATTCCTGGACAGCATGATGTTTTATATCCCACAGCTGCATTGGTGGAAGAGATATTTATTTAAAATCATTTTACTATGGTGCAAATAGTCACTGGACTTTGCATAGCAGTCTAATCCTCATTACTACTCTACGTGCTACATCAGACTTACTATAGATGTTTTGGATCCAGAGAATTCAGACCTGGTAA
The DNA here is from genome assembly GCF_000708025.1 of Charadrius vociferus. NCBI lineage: Eukaryota > Metazoa > Chordata > Aves > Charadriiformes > Charadriidae > Charadrius > Charadrius vociferus. Next base: position 4,260,120 of record NW_009647418.1, read on the forward strand.
AATCAGGGATTTTTTTCCTCATCCATTAAAAAAAAAAAAAAGAAAAGAAAAAAATCCCAGAGTTTCAAAGTGCACGCATAAGCTGTATGAAAACTGATCAGTATTTGTTGATTTGATCCCCTGCTTACACGCCCATGCACTCCCCTCCCTTTTCAGTGTTTCCTCCTGCACACTCGCAGGAAAGCCCGGTCTCCTCCAAGTCCAACTGTCCCATTGAAAGATTCCAAGTGAGACAGAAGAGTATTCTCAGCACAGCCCCAGCCTCCCACTCACTAATTGGAGGCCATTCCCCATTTTGTGGAGCCTTGATGCTCCCCCATGGAGAACTCGGGACTGTGGGTTCCAGTCTTGGACTGTGGTGACAGCAGGAGAGTAAACAGAGCTGATAGAATTTGACAGGTCTATTCTTTTCTTAAAATCATTCAGTCTAAAAGATTTTCTTTTACATAATCCAAAGTGTTTTCTCATGAAGTAGGACAAATACTGCTCTGCATTTATGGTGCAGTGCAGATTTTATGCATTTTTATCAGAATTTGCCACTATTAAATGAGGTCAAATAATTCCTTTTAAAGATGCATTAAAGAAATCACAAGTGGGTTAAAAACTTTAGAGAACTGGGATCTTTGAGTTCAAAATGTTTAACAGAGAATTGAAAGTAGTTTTTAAAAGCAGCTGACTTCCAAAGAAAAGAAGAAACTTTTACAATTCCTTTACTGGAAGTAAAATAAATCCTATCTTTCTCAAAAAAAGAGTGTTTTTCTGCAGCTATGAGTTAAAGAATAGTTCTCTCCATAAAAAGGGTCTTTGTTAAGGTGGTATGTTCTTCAGGGCACTGAAGATACAGACTTAAATATAAATACCCAGAAGTCTCTCTCTCATACACACCCTTCATTAAATACTGAATAATTTCTTCACAAATATTTACATAGCCAACAAAAACGCCGAGAGCAAACAGTGCTTTGATAAACAGCAAAACAGAGTTCCACAAACCTTTTTCGACAGTGGCTTCAGAGAGTATAACAAATCACTTGTTGAGCTGCAAGAGGGTGCAGTGCAGTGTTTGCATTTTGAATAGAGTGAGGCTGGTAGAAGAATACCTGCGGCTGACCGCTATTACCCACAGAAGGGGGTGAAAACACCCCCAGGCTGGGAGGAAGGAGATAGTCTCTCACTCTGCATTTTAAAACAGGAAAACTTTATTTTTTTTTTTTTTTACTGTGAGAACTGGATCCTGTTCTGCTATTCTGTATTTCTTGGAACTTTGCATCATGTGACGAGATGTAACCTAACTTAACCCAGTGCACTGTAATTCATGCAGAACTATCCAGTGACTTCTAAGAGTACTTTTCAATGTTAAATGGGTGTGTAGTGGTACAGGTAAATTACCAAAGGCTGTTGACAAATCCAGGTTTGTTCCCACTGATATTAGAACTTTGACAGCAGTCAGTGCTTTGGAGTACTCCATAAGCACTTGTTTTAATGAAAAACTTTTCTAGTGTCTACTGCGCTTGATTTAGTCTCCCCATGACTGTTTCATAACAATGCAAAACGTGATCTGAAAGGGAACTTTTAAATAATTATTATTTAACGAGAACATCCTTCTCTGGCAAGACTCATACAGTAGAGAGAGGCAACACTCATACAGTAGAGTTTACTGGGAGGTCACCCCAAGGCTTTTATCAAACATAGTTTAGTATCGAAATACTTTAAACAGGAATGCTTCTAAATGAGTAGTGCATTGTAACCGGTCACCAGGTTAGGAATCTGGTTTACAGTGGAGAAATAATGCGGTTAACTTTAAAAAAATAGATAAAAAAATGTTGTTTTCTATATGCTAAGGTTGTGGGTTTGTTTGTTTGTTTGTTTGTTTTTTTAAGGAAATAGAACCCAACAGGAGTTAGCAGGCTGTGACGGCGCAGCGCGTGTTTTGGGAAGGGTCGAAGGGCTCACCTGTACTCCTGTGAAGGGTGGCGGCTGTGCCCTGAGCTCCTGACGAGTCCCGACATGGTGGCCGGGAGGCGGCTCTCGATCATGCCCCCGGCGCGGCGGCCCCGCGGCGGCAGTAGCTATCCAGCACTTCAGCACCGCCAGCGGAGCCCGGCGCTGCGGCAAAAAAAGCAAAACCCAACTTAAATATGACCTTTACCCCCGGCTCTGTTTGGCAATGCAGTAAAAATATTTTAAGGGGGACCCCCCC